>NC_090273.1:55591623-56191623 GCF_040414725.1 Anabrus simplex | reverse complement strand
CTTGAAGTGACATGCACCGAGTGTTCCACGGAACTTGGACAAAAATTCAATTTTTCGTAAGCATATCCGTTATTATCCGCCGTAAAATAAACACATATAGGGCATAAAAATCGGAAATAACATATTCTTAAACCTTTGATATATACAATAATTTGATAGACCGAATTTAAAGAAGATATTGGGGAATAATCTTCCTATGAACCCTAACTCCAAGCGATACGTTGACGCCACATGGACCTCATAACAATCCCGCTTGAGTAGATTCCAAATACGTAGTTTGGTTTAAATATGTCGAGTATTTTTCCAGTTTTATGAACACAAACGGATAGATAACCAGGCAGACAAGTTGACACCAAAGGGAAAAATTATTTAGACCATCATTATCACGTATGAAACAAATAATTTTAAGGACACTTTGCTCATATAATTATCGTACAGAGACGTGAGCGTTACGATGTTATGTATGCGATCATCATCATCATCATCGTCATCATCCAGTCATTCTCATATTTCCTCAGTGTTGAGTTACATTAGATAGCATTAATATCTAAGGGTAGTGGAATAACATGCATCCTTTGATTTTCTTCCGTTATGGATCGTTCAAATCACTCACTATTCAGCACTTTCCCCAAAACACGGCAGGTTTCAAAAACCACTATCTTGTGTAATTCAACGTAGATGTTATATCTGAAATGCATAATGCGGCTGGTGAGGAACTTGTCCTAGTGGATTCTAAATATGAAGATTTGTTGAAATATATCCAGTAGTTTTTCAATTTTAAGAACTCAGACAAACAGACAACCCGACAAACAGGTAAACAAACACCAAAGCTAAAAATGTGTAGATGGTCATTAGGCCTATTACACCAGAAATGGACAACTATAAAAAAAATTCGCCAAGATAATCAATGTACAGACACTCGGTCGTTACGATTTTTTATATGAATAAGAAATCTGCTCTAGGTGCAACCGCTTTCGGGCTATGTCCACTAGGACTTAGACTGTAAAACATTCCATTAATTATAGCTCCATTATCAATCCCCCTATCAAAAAGTGTACATGACAAAAAGTTTTAGAAATTGATTTCCATTAAGGTTGGTAGATTTTGCAGGAGGAAATTACTCACGCATGAGGAAAATTCAAATGTGAATACCACGTCGAGGTTTCTGGGAACCTGCCCTGTATTATCGGAATATCTCTTGCAACTGAAATATCGGCCGTATTCATTGTAGCGCACAGAGAGGTGCCAACCTAATTTATGGATGAATCTGAATTCTACTTCTAAAAATAAGAAAAGTGTGCAATGATGTATTCCAATCGGGTTTCTCAGACCCCACTGTGGTTACGTTCTGTACGACTGCTTGCGATTACAAGATGGAAACATATCCTGTAGCTATTGGGGAGTACATTGATTATATTTATTATACGGGACAATTGTCTGTTGTGAAAGCTACAATACGGCCTGTACATCACGAAGGCAAGACTCTAAATAACTGAAAATAATTACGGCTCACTTTCTGGCTTTCACCAAGCCTGAAACGATGGAACTGTTTCTAAGGAAACGTACGAACCTATTACTGCCAATGAGTATATTATTGTGTGCGAGAAAGGAAACTGGTAGTATTTGCGACATATTGTAACCATGGTTCATTGAGCATGATATTATAGAGACTCGGCTCCAGTAAGATATTCTTGAATAATATATATATTAAGGATGGGATGGTAAAGGAGAGAACTTTACTGCCAAAATCGACAATCCCCTGATAGGAAACAATATAAGAGAATTGTTCAGTCGTTGGATCTTACGATTTAATCCTCAGAATAGCCTAATATTAAGGTCTGGTTGGAAACAATAGCATATGGAGAGACCTGCACGCTAAAATCACAACACATTCGGTGTTCCATTGTTAACATTAAGAGAAGACAGATTATTTGTTGATTAGGTCATTTACTGTGCAGTTCACATTCAGTTAATATAAGATCCACTATCGTTGCGGGCATTAGAATAAATACGTGCTATTCCCGGTCTGTCGTAGAAAGTTACTAAAAGAGAGACAAGAGTCAGACAAAATGGAAATTTGGGCCAGGCGGAACAAGCTAACTCTAAATAATGCAAAATCAAAAAGGTTCATTCATTGAAGAGTCGATGTCGTCACACAACCTCTAGCAAGACGGACACTCATAATGGAAAATACATAACTACCGGAGTGTGGAAAGACAGAAATTTCGAACTTCGCCATCTGTAAACAACCACAGCTATACTTTACAAGATTTGACTGCGACATGAAGGGCACAAACGTGTATCTCCACCGCCTTTGTTAATCGTCCGGGCAGTACTGTTCCCTGCATCACCTGCTAGAGAGCAGCCAAAACAAAATGTCCAAGAGATTTTGTGGAAACAACGAAAATGATGTATGAATGCTTAATTTTACATTCCCGTGCACAGTGTGCTCAAAAAGCTATTTATTCAAAACTGAACAGGGGCTCTCATCTTGAGAGCATGGGTTGGCGACCACGGTCCCCCTAGCTGAGTATGGCATTTCTTCCACTTGTTTCTGTCAAACTTTTCACTTTCATCATTCCTATCGACCACATTTGGGCAATAGTACATAAGGTTAAGGCAGCAGGAAGCCCTCGTTGTATTTGGTAATATCCCCGGGGTGACAGACGAACTCGGGACAACGTCAAGGACAGTTCTTCAGGAGAGAGTTTTCCGGGTTCCCTCTCTTTCGAGGTTCAATCTGTGACCGAGTCTCGGGAACGACTGAATCTTCGGAGATGTTAGCATATACACGAGGCAAGGTGCGCGTCCGAAAGGATTCCGGGGGCGGCAAAGCGCACCAAATCTTTGGATGCCCACCACGGATGACGGCGGGGAGGGGCCGTTACTTCCACGAAAGCTTCCTGCGTTAGTTAATAAGGTTAGGGCAGCAGGAAGCCCTCGCCGTATTTGGTAATATCCCAGGGCAGACAGTCGGACTCGGGACAACGTCAAGGACTGTTCTTCAGGAGAGGGTTTCCCGGGTTCCCTCTCTTTCGAGGATCAATCTTCAACCGAGCCTCGGGATCGACTGAATCTTCGGAGACGTTAGCATATACACGAGGTAAGGTGCGCGTCCGAAAGGATTCCGGGTGTTGAAATGCACACCAACTCTTTGGATGGCAGCCACGGCTGACGGCGGGGAGGGGCCGTCACTTCTACGAAAGCTTCCTGCGTTAGTTAATAAGGTTCAGGCAGCAGGAAGCCGTCGCTGTACTGTGATATCCCCGGGGTGACAGCCGAACTCGGGACAACGTCAAGGACAGTTCTTCAGGAGAGGGTTTTCCGGGTTCCCTCTCTTTCGAGGATCAATCTTCGACCGAGTCTCACGATCGACTGAATCTTCGGAGGTTAGCATATACACGAGGTAAGGTGTGCGTCCGAAAGGATTTCGGGGGCGGCAAAGCGCACCAACTCTTTGGATGGCCGCCACGGGTGACGGCGTGGAGGGGCCGTCACTTCTACGAAAGATTCCTGTGTTAGTTAATAAGGTTAAGGCAGCCGGAAGACCTCGCTGTATTTGTTAATATCCCTGGGGGGACAGACGAACTCGGGACAACGTCAAGGACTACAGAAAAAAATCGGGACATCATCAAGGACTGTTCCTCAGTAGAGGGTTTTCGGGTTCCCTCTCTTTCGATGATAAATCTGCGATCGAGTCTCGGGATCGACTGAATCTGCGGAGATATTGGCATATACACGAGGTAAGGTGCGCGTCCGAAAGGATTCCGGGGGGCGGCAAAGCGCACCAACTCTTTGGATGGCCGCCCACGGATGATGGCGGGGAGGGACCGTCACTTCTGCGAAAGCTTCCTGCGTTAGTTAGTAAGGTTCAGGCAGCAGGAAGCCGTCGCTGTACTTGGTGATATCCCCGGGGTGACAGACGAACACGGTACAACGTCAAGGACTGTTGTTCAGGAAATGGTTTTCCGAGTTCCCTCTCTTTCGAGGTTCAGTCTGCGACCGAGTCTCGGGAACGACGGAATCAATTGAAGTGACATGCACCAAGTGTTCAACGGGACTTGAACTAAAAGTACAATTCTTCATATGTCCGTTATTTTCCGTCCTATAATTAATACGCATACGGCGTAAGGAAGTATCATAATCTTAATGTTTTATATAGTCTTCTGATGGACCTAATTTAACGAATTTATATTGGGAATGATCTTACTATAAACGCTAACTTCCAGTGATACCTTGACGTCACATCCACCTTATAACACTATCCTGAATGAGTAGATTACCAATTTCACTCGCTTTTGGGCTAAGTCCGCTGGCAATTGGACTGCAAAACAGTCCGTTAATGGTATCTTCCTTAGTAATCCTCCTATGGAAAGGTGCTCACGAGAAAATCAAATTAGAAATGTATTTCCATTAAGGCTGGCAGATTTCCATTAAAGTAGTTAATGTTTTCATTTGGAGAGCGGATGCAAAATCACCATTTCTGACCTTCCTATAAACACCCGGTCCATTCAATGTAACGTAAAGTTGGCCCTCGTAATTCTGTGCTGTATCTAAACCAGGAGGTAAAACTTTAAATCTGGTCGCCAGTTCGCCGTTGCTCCCTTAGCACCACCCAGGGGTCACGTGTAGGGTACTTTCAGATTAAACTATGGACGCGAACGTAATACCGTCGGGTCCGCAAAATAATAAGTTTTAACCGTGGGAGGTAGAAGAAGGAAGATTGGTGAAGCCTGGCATACGTGAGTGGAAGCAATGACGGACCCAGCTAAGGGAATTATGGTCTCTAACCCAGGCTCCCAATTTGAGAGACCGTGGGTAAATGAACTTCCAAATACCCCCAAGAAGAAATAATTTCTTATAATTTATAAACATGCGTCTTTAGATACTCACTGAATGTATCAAGCTAAAGAATAAATCTAGCGTAGCACCGTAAAATGAGGAACACTTTTACTATTCGTATAATTCACAGTTTTCGTTCTGTGCTGATGTGAGCCTACACGCGGAACATTAGAAGGGAGGACGAGACCGAACAGTTCTGGACAACCGATTCTGCCCGTAAGAAAATTGTTCTCATTGTTAGGTTGACACATACACTGAGCGACCAAAAGTCAAGGGAAGGGGTGTCCCATTAGAAAATGTGCCGTGTATGGCCCCTGAGCGTTGCGGCTAGCTGCGGCGTAGCTGAGCAGTCTGTCACAGACATCAGTATCGTGAACTTGGCAAGACTTCGCGAGTTGATCGTCTTTGAACGTGGATGATCATCGGCGCACGGCGCATGGGTCATAACATTGGGGAGATTACACGCGAATTCGGGTTTCCCAGGTCAACAGTGTCGAGGGTAGACCTTCAATATCGCAGAGAGAATGTTACCACCCGCGTAAACCGCCGCACGGGAAGACCACAGGTGTTTATCGAACGGACATGACGTCGCGTCCGCAGAACAATACTGGGCCCTCGGTGGGCTACTGTGAGTCAGATCACCGGCCAGTTGAATGTTGGGAGTCAGGAACAGATTTCTACCAGGACTGTAAGGAGGCAACTGCACCGCTTGGGCTTCACCAGCCGACGACCAAATCGTGCCCCTTTGCTGACACCTCGACACAGAGCTCAACGACGTTCATGGGTCCGCCTATGTGATCAGCACGACGAATCCTCTCGGCCGTTTCTCTTGGCTTTCTAGACTGGGGCCTCTATCTCACCGTCAGATAGCTCCTCAATTGTAATCACGTGGACCTCAATTCAGCCCTCAGATCCTGGTAAAAATACTGACCTGTCCAGGAATCGTACCCCGTGTCCTCCGGGCGAGAGGTAGACACACTACCTCTACACCGCGGTCACTACGTAGTAGTAGTAGTAGTAGTACGGGCCTCCTAGACGGTGACGCCGTCTCTTAGGCCACGAGATTTGTACCGGAGGAGGTGAAGGGATTGGCGACCGTGGCCTATATGAAGAGCTGTCCCGGCATTCGCCTTAGAGCAGGGGAATGGAAAACCACGGAAAATCATTCACAGGACAGCCGATGGTGGGCCCACCTCCCTCGCCGTCTCCCGAATACAGAGGCGCAGAGCCACGGTCGCTTGGTAGGCCAAGGCCTTCGGGGCTGTTGCGCCATGCGGTTTGGTAGTAGTCTGTTGTAAGAGGAGCGCGTCGAAGAGCTATCGTTCAAGTGTGTACCTCGGTGAGGCACGTACTTTGAAGATCGAGCACGTCACTCCGTTTATGACGGCTGCAAGTGAAATTCTTAGACGAGACAGACACGGTGTGCATGTGCACAACACAGCGTTTGCCTGAAGGTTTGTTCACCACGTTTAAAAACACCGGCATACAGCAAACCATACTCGCATCCAGTGGCGGCTGGTGCAGAAAATCAGTTGTGTGCTGTAACCCATCCCCACTCCAAAAAAAAATATATATATATATATATTTAGAAACATACTGGTATGTGGTTTTCAAGAGGCTCTCCACTTCGTTTTCCATACTGAACAAACACGCAAACAACCCCAACACATACACACATTCCTCATAAAAAACTATAAAACTATATAATTAAACACTCAGTAACACCTGCAATGGCAAAATATTCACGAATTTGGTGTGAGCGCGCAAAAACAGAACTTCTCAACGTTACCAACATCATTGAAATAAAACTAGCAACGTCGGAATGCAAAATTACATGTTATGTTTCTATAGTGACATTTATAAACTAGATATTTTAAATTAAAGAAAATCACAATATCATGTCCTTATTCTGACAACATGAAAAATACAATTTTTTCGTTCATCTATTATTTTTTTGCTAGTTGCTTTACGTCGCACCGACACAGATAGTTCTTATGGCGACGATGGGACAGTTCATCGATTTACAAATGTGGCTATGGAGTAGGCAAGTTGGTAGTATTCTATCCTCTTTGGTACTAAAAGACCTAGAGGGAACAGCTCTACAGTATTTTGTTTTCCCGTTTGCTTTGAACGATCCCCTCTCAGATTTTATCGCTAAGTCAAGAGGGTGCCAGCTGACCACGTTCTCATATCGGTCGTAATGCAGGTGTGACTAGTGCTAGTTCTGCCTCTCTGTGGTCGAACGAAGAATCGCTGTGAAGTGATGTCTTGGCTGTTGTTTCCACAGCCTATCGGAACACATTCTCATTGTATCGGAAAAAGTTCGGCACGCATGCGCAAAAGGCAGAGTTCCTGGTTTCTGGTTAAAAGCTCGCTGAGCTGTGATCGCACAGCACCCGGCGTGGAGCGCACCAGTAGTTACCTGGTTGTGAGGGGTGTTGAATAATTTCCTATTCTTTGACTGACGTCTTTTTCAATGCTCTGTATTTGATTGTGGATAATATTTTAAAACGATTTTATTTTTCCAATAACCAGTGTGCTGCAGCACTTCAGCACTTAAGGTACGGCCGCCCCTGCTCGCTCCGACGCAGTAAACAAGAAGTTTATGGAGGGCTGTATCGAGTGAAATCTCTCGTCCCTCAAATCGATTCCCAGCTCGATACAGTATTGTATGCAGCGGAAGAGGGACGCGTTTGTGATGATCCGTCAGCTGGGTAAACCCACTGTGTCTTAACTTTGTGCATCGCTCTCCCGTTTTCAAGCCCAGAAACATATCCATGATCCAATGCATTTCCGTGTACGAATGCGAAATTATTTTTATTTAGCGTATGGCATTTATTGACTTGGAAAAGACATTTTTTAATGTTGAGTGGAAATTGCTATTACGAGTAATGAGGAATTTGGGACTTGACTGAAAAGACAAGTGCGTTATTCTGAATCTAAATAACCCACAAATCACGGAAGCTAATATTAATGGTACTACAAGAGAAGCAAAAATGAGAAGAGGAGTGCGGCAAGGCTGCCCACTGCCACCATATATCTTTAACCTGTTTGTAGAAAATGCAGTTAGAGAAATGGAAGAGCATACTGAAGGGGTGAATTTTAATGCTATTCAGATGCACAGTATCCGCTTTGCAGATGATATTGCTCTCTTAGCTAATTTCGGAAAGGATATGAGTTAAGACGCTAAGAACATTCAACAAATTCTAAACTAAAAATAAATATAAAGAAAACAAATTATCCTATCTGGGTGGTGTAAATACCTCTGATAACAGATCCCTTTGAGAAATAAAGAAAATTATGCTGGTAGCTAAACAAGCCTTCCAAAATGAGAGAAACTTATTGCTGAATAACCATCTCACTTTGAAGACCAGAAAATCATTTCTCAAGACCTTTGTTTGAAGTGTGCTGCTTTGTGGGTGCGAAAACTGGACATTACAGAAACAGGAAGAAACAAAACTTGAGGCAGTTAAAATTTGGTTTTGGAGAAGAATTACAAAAAACAAGTTGGACGTATAAAAAACAAATGACTTTGTTTGAAAGAACATAAAGGAGGATAGATGTTTATTAAATGCGTTAAAGAAGAGGAAAAGAGACATGACTCTTTTCAAAACCATCATCGAAGGTAAAAGTACCGGAAAAGAGACCCAGAGGACGAGCAAGGATGTCATACGCCAAGAACTCCGTTGGTGAACTGGCATGTGGTTCATATAGCAACATGAAGAGGTTAGCAGAAGATTGTCAAATGTGGTTACAGCGACAAGGCATTGCCTTTAGTAAATGCTGATGGCAACACGGATTGAAACAGGGTAGGGAGCCAAATCATTTCATGAACTAGTGGCACAAATTACAACACTTCTTAAGGAAGGATGTATCTAAAACATAGGAAGGCATTTGTTAAGAAGTCTAAAATTATGTGAGGTGGAAATTTAAATAAAGCCCTTTTTATTTGTAGTTTTCCTATTCTCTTTAAACCTAAATGACAGACATTTCGGTGCTTTCTTCACGCATTATTTCGTGAGATCGACTCCTGTTTGGATGTCAGGAATCTTGAAACACAAACTCACCTCATGAGCGCTATGGATTATTTATCCTACGACAGAAATGACTATTAGGTTCATGGGCAAGTGTGGTCTAAAGTCGAGTTAACACTGTTTCCCAGGCTAAGAAGACTGTTTATAATATATAAGGTATGATCAAAAAGTTACCGTTTGAGTGCGTTTCTGCAGCGGACATGCAACGTAGCGCGACTCCGATGCCGATATATAAGCACGAACATGTAGGCAAAAGGACTAGTGTGGCAGTCGTGTCGTTCCGAGGTGGCGCCACGTGAACTATTGCGACCAACTATGCGTCCAAACAGGACCAACGTGCTGTTATTCTGTTCTTGGCTGCCGTAGGACACACACCGGTAGGCATCCATCGGGGAATGAAGACTGCGTATGGGGCAGTATGTCTTTCAAAAACCACCGTTGTGGAATGGTGTACCAAGTTCCGCGCGGGTCGTGTTTCGGCACAAGACGCCGGTCGACCTGGGAGGCCAGCCTTATCCATTACGGACAACAAATGGCCGGTAGATGAAGCGATTAGCGCGGACCGGAATAAAACTTGCTCTCTCCCCATGCGCTTATCACGCATTCAGTCCCCTCAAAGAGGCCTTGAATGGTTGGTGGGATGAGTGCTTCAATGATCACGGCGATTTTGCCTGATTGATATCCTGATTCAGGACCGTACGGCCGTCGAAACGAAACTTTTTGATCGCCCCATATAATAGTGGAAGCTTTTACCTCCCACTCCTCTAAAGGCTCCTTTGGTGTATACGGTGATTGTTCCGTTTCGAACACTCCTAATGTAGCATATTTTTCCATTCCCGGATTTGTTTTTAAAAGGATAACAAAAAGCACCGTGAGAGAGGACGAGTGGAACGTATTCCAGTAAATGTCACAGTAAGATACTACAAAATCACATCAAAGGCTTTCAAAAAGAAACGCTGCGTTTGTGTATTTGTTCAAGTTACACGTGTGTGTGCCGCCCTGGTTATTTAGTAACGTAAATAAAAGGGGCGTGTATTTAACTTCTGAAGGATGAATGGTACTGACGAATATCTACCGAGCAAGGTCTACGTTAAATAAATTTTAGAGGATTTTATCATATCATTCTGAAGACTTACTACCCACGAACAGCTGTCAGAAAGTACGAGGACCATCCAGAAATTTATTCCCCTTATTTTAAAAATCATTAAAAAAGCAGTCATCTCTGTACAGACAGTGAAGGCCCCTGGAGAAGTGGAAGGGAAAGGCTTCTACTATCCGTAACCTCGGCTTGGTGGGGTTAAGTGGTTAGCTCTATTCCCGGTCATCTTTGCCCCCGGGAATTAACCTGTTACTCATTTTTGGTGTAGGCTGAGTGAACCACAGGGCCATGTGCACCTCCGAAAGTGGAAATGTCGTTTCTTAAATTTTACGTTTTCCTGATGGGGAATCGAACCCACGTCCTTCCGGCTGAACCGAGCACGCCTTTACCTTTAAAACCCATAGTTACATAAAAAAACTTCATTGGCACCCGATACAGCAAGGTTGGAGCTATTTCTCGACATAAGCACCACCAGAATTGAGACGCTTGTCCTATCGTGGGATCACTTTGTGTATTCTGCTGTCGTAGAAGTTTGCCGCCTGGGAGGGGAACCAGCATGAGACATTCGTCTTCAGCTCTTCGTAGGTGTGATCACCGTCACACATCTCCTGGTCGAAGAAAGGCTGTCACCCTGTAAGTGGTCCCCCGTATTCATTCAGGTTACGTAATAAAAACTTTCAGAAAATGTACATACATACATATATTAATACATATACAGCAACAGAATACGTTAAATATTTATTTATTTATTTATTTATTTATTTATTTATTTATTTATTTATTTATTTATTTATTTATTTATTTATTTATTTATTTATTTATTTAGCATATGGGTTTTAGTGCTATATGTTTTCGAGAAAATGTTTGGCTAGTCTGTCGCAGGCCTTTATTTGACACCCATCGGCAACGTGCGCGTCTGGGTGTGAGATGATGATGATGATGATGATGATGATGATGATGACACAATCTGCTTTACGTCGCACCGACTCGTAAAGTTCTTATGGCGGCGATGGTGCTAGGAATGGGAAGGAAGCGGCCGTGGCCTTAATTAGGGTACAGCCCCAGCATTTGAGTGGTGTAAAAATAAGAAACCACGGACAGCCATATTCAGGGCTGCCGACAGTGGGGTTCGAATCCACTGTCTTTCGAATGCAAGCTGATAGCTACGTGATCCAAACCCCACGGCCACTTGTTCAGTGAAGATGACGATGTAGGGAAAGAGTAAAACCCGGTGTCAGCACATAGATGAATCACCATCAACGGCGTCATATACCCTGACTCCAGATAACACTGAGCGGTTTGGAATTGAATCGAGTAATTAAAAAGTGTATACCACCAACTGTCCTAACCCTGCAGGCCAACGTTCTGGTGGCGATTTTTTTTTCACTGGTGGGACTCGAAGCGACTAAAGATGATGTAAGACCTTAGAGACTTGATGGCGCCCTAGCTAAACTTTTAATATGCTGGTCTTTGGTCCAGGTGCCCTGGTTAGGTTCCCAGCCGGGTCACGGATTTGAATAGTCATTGGCTGATTCCGATGGTTCGGGGGCAGGGGGTATGTACGTATTCTTTATTAGAATCCAGCATGGGTGCGCAGGTCATACATGGCGTGAACTTGAAAGACCTGCACCAGGTCTCTTGACCTCAATAATGTTGTGAGATGGACAGCAGGCAATGGTATGATGTTAAACGGGGTTAAAAGTCAGGTTGTGAGTTTCACAAATAGGAAAAGTCCTCTCAGTTTTAATTACTGCGTTGATGGGGTGAAAGTTCATTTTGGGGATCATTGTGGGTACCTAGGTGTTAATATAAGGAATGATCTTCTTGGGGGTGATCACATAAATGGGATTGTAAATACCTGCACATGATTATGAGGGTAGTTAGGGGTTGTAGTAAGGACGTAAAGGAGAGGGCATATAAGTCTCTGGTAAGACCCCAACAAGAGTATGGTTCCAGTGTATGGGACCCTCGCCAGGATTACTTGATTCAAGAAATGGAAAAATTCCAAAGAAAAGCAGCTCTATTTTTTCTGGGTGATTTCCGACAAAAGAGTAGCGTTACAAAAATTTTGCAAAGTTTGGGCTGGGAAGACTTGGGAGAAAGGAGACGAGCTGCTCTGCCAAGTGGTATGTTCCGAGCTGTCAGTGGAGAGATGGCTTGGAATGGCATTAGTAGACGAATGAGTTTCAGTAGGGTCTTTAAAAGTAGGAAAGATAACAATATGATAACGTTGGAATTCAAGAGGACAAATTGGGGCAAATATTTATTTGTAGGAAGGGGAGTTAGGAATTGGAATAACTTACCAAGGGAGATATTGAATAAATTTCCAGCTCCTTTGCAACCATTTAAGAAAAAGCTAGGAAAACAACAGATAGGGAATCAGCCACCTGGGTGACTGCCCTCAATGCAGATCAGTAATGATTGGTGTACATCGTTGAGATATTACTACTGTGATCTAATATTAACAATTGATATACGTTATTTTATAAGCCTATCATTTTTTTATATTCGGGGGCCACATGCCCTTATTATTATTAGTTGGAATCTGGGGACGCTCATGAAGTACCGTAATTAAGGTGACATAAGAATCATTTTGCGGTGTGTATTTAACAAAAGAAGTTGACGGCATGAAATTGCGACGCTCTCAGAAAGATTTGTAGAAAGCAGTCGGCTCGAGTCAGAACACGGCAAGTCTTGGAAAGCTGAGGATGAATTATACAAATAATCCAGCTTATATAGGGAGTGGCAGAAGAAGAGGGCAAACAGAAGTATGGAGCGAGGAGTTGGTAGGGGTGTGCGCTGTCGGGAGGAGTGATAACATCAAAGTGTAGTTGTGACTTGTTTATTTTGTGACTACGGCATTGCCGGAAGTGTGTGTGTGTGTGTGTGTACGCACTTCGCTGTACAATACCGTATACCTCGGGCAGGAAGCGGCACAGTAGTGAGCAGGAAATGACATGTCGCCTAGCACAGTGGGAGCGGAATTCGTATGGAAATCATAACTCATGTTATATATTTGTTATTATTGAATATGCAGAAGACATGTGTACCTATATAGATAAGATACAAATTATGGTTTTAATGTCACAATTGCATGAAAAATGAAAATCTATAACCTGTTTTCCAGTCATTGACCGGGTCAGGGATGGAATGAATGAAGCAGATATAGGCTGTTAGTACGATGGGGTCGCCACTCCCAAAGTGATTTATTAATGATTGATGGATGCTATGAAATGAGAATGGAGAGTGTTGCTGGAATGAAAGATGACAGGGAAAACCGGAGTACCCGGAGAAAAAACCTGTCCCGCCCCACAATTGCATATTATTTTAAAATACTGATATAATAATACCTTTCTTGACAGATTTATTCGATAGGTAAAACAGCAAAAAGTGGACTATTTCTGCAATAACACGTGCGAATATGTCCCAACCTCATGGTAATCATTATGATGATAATAACAATGGTAACATCTCTTATTCTTCTACTTCTTCTTGTTATTCTTCTTGTTCGTCTTCTTCCGGACTGAATGGCTCAGACGGTTGAGGCGTGGGCCTTCTGACCGCAACTTGGCAGGTTCGATCCTGACTCAGTCCGTTGGTATTTGAAGGTGCTCAAATACGTCAGCATTGTGTCGGTAAATTTACTCGCACGTAAAGAACTTCTACGGAACTAAATTGTTGGCCTCTCCGAAAATGGCTTCGCTCGCGAGGATTTCGTAAGTTGATAAAAAATAATTATTCCTCGGTACTGCACTAAGACATCATCTGAAAATCTCTAAAATATAAAAACTCGTCGAAAAATTGCATTTCATTTACGCCAGAACCTCTTTGTAAACCACGTTTGTGGCATTGCATTTTGGGGCTAAGGTGACCAAGCTACTGGCACAGCTAAATCTGGAACATGCGACATAGAACTCTACATGTGAGAAACAGTCCAAAAAAAAGGTTTCTTCATTTCTAAAGGATATTACAAATACCAATTTTCACACCAGTAACATGTTAAGTTTATGAGATATACTGTAGGTATACTCATTTTGAAAACTTCCCCCCTCCTTGGCTGAGAGCTCATCGCTGAGGCCTTCGGTTCACAGAGTTCGGGTTTCGATTCCGGTCTGGGTCGGACATTTTAATGGAGTGTGATTAATTCTTCTGGCTCGAGGATAGCTTGTTTGTGTTTGTCCTAACACTCTCCTGTTCATATTCACTCAACACACCACATTTTTTGCTATTTGTTTTACGTCGCACCGACACAGATAGGTCTTATGGCGACGATGGGACGGTAGAGGGCTGCAAGTGGGAAGGAAGCGGCCGTGGCCTTAATTAAGGTACAGCCCCAGCATTTGCCTGGTGTGAAAATGGGAAACCACGGAAAACCATCTTCAGGGCTGCCGACAGTGGGGTTCGAACCCACTATCTCCCGAATACTGACACACCACATTACCAACCACAACAGGAATACGCAATAGTAATTACATCCCTACACATTAGGGTTGGGGTCAGGAAGAGCATCCAGTCGTAAAACAGCGTCATATCCACATGTGCGACACAGTTCGCACCCACGACCCCACAGGTGTGGGAAAACCGATAAAAGAGAAGAAGATACTCATTTTAAAATATCACCCAGTTTAAAAAATATATTCACCCCCTTAAGTGGATTTTCCAGCAAAAGTGCTTTCATTTATTTTTAAAAGAAGTGCGGCCTACCAATTTTAACGTCTGTAACATCTTCCGTTTCTGTGATATATGTATCTTCACGTAAAGAATTCAACTCCTTCCTCCCTCCTTTTCAACCCTCACCCCGTAAGTGGATTTTCTGAAAACAAAAATTCGTGTTCTTTTATTTTAAAGGAGATTCCAAATTTTATGACTGGAACATGTTAGGTTTTTGTGATATATTGTAGATATATTGTAGATAACCTCGCTGCTGTAAGCATACTGGAGCTGATGTTGCCATGGTTACGGCAGTTCATTTCTTTATCCGATTCCTAGAGCAGGGGTAGTGTGGTGCCAATATCTCAATAGCGGTTGGGTTTAGGACCTTAAAACATGGTTTTCGGGCCCGTAGGGCTTACCGAGTTTTGTTCTTTGCGTCAAGGGGCTCTTAATGAGCTTTGTCTCGTCCTTGTACGACAAATTCGATATTTCACCTATATCAGCCTAGTATTCTTATATCTCTCCACATTGCCCTCCTTTCCCCGAATTGTTTTCAAAATAAAATATAGCCCACAGCACTCAGGGATAATGTACCTTTCTATTAGTGAAATAATTTTTAGAATGGGTCCAGTAGTTCCTGAGATTAGCCATTACATACAAACAAATTTTCCCTCTTTCTATATTAGTCTAGATTACACCTTTTACTTTTTTTCTACCGCTTTTCCCACAAATACTGGTGGGATCGTGGGTCCGAAATATGTAGTAGTGTTAAGCACTGGAAATACTTAAGTTGTGTGTGAATTTGTAAATGACGAAGCTGGATTTAGAATGTTAAACTAGTAGTATTTCACGTAATATTTTCTTTCCGTGGAATCGTCGCTGTCGTTGTCGTCGTCGTAAGTCATAGTATAAAATGTCGGGCTCCATGGCTAAATGGTTAGCGTGCTAGCCTTTGGTTCGGAGAGTTTCGGGTTCGATTCCCGGCCGGTTCGGGGATTTTAACCTTCATTGGTTAATTCCAATGGCTCGGAGGCTGGATGTTTTTGTTGTCCCCAACATCCCAGCAACTCACACACCACTCATAACACTATCCTCCACCACAATAAAACGCAGTTACCTGCACATGGCAGATGCCGCCCACCCTCATCGGAGGGTCTGCCTTATAAAGGCTACAACCGGCTAGAAATAGCCACACGAAATTACTATTATTATTATTATTATTATTATTATTATTATTATTATTATTATTATTATTATTATTATTATTATTATTATTGTGTAAAATTTTAAAATACTTGAGGTACGTGTGAATTTGTATATGACGGTGTTGTAATGGTTAGCTAGTAGTAAACACAACCTGTAGTATTATAAGCCGTAATGTTAAGCACTGGAAATACTTAAGTTGTGGTTAATTTGAATATGATGATGCTGGATTTAGAATGTTAAAACTAGTAGTATTTGTTGTAATATTTCCTTTCCATGAAATTGCTTGTTGTACTCTTTTTGTTGTTGTTGTTGTTGTTCGATAATTATGTTTTAAGGTTACTTTCTTATCACACTGCTGTAAGTGATCTTTGCGACCGGGATATTTTCCAGTTGCGATGTAATAATAATAATAATAATAATAATAATAATAATAATAATAATAATAATATGTGGCACATGTGGATTTGGCCCTGTTTTACGGCAGGATGCCTTTTCTGGCACCAATCCTATATGGAGGGATGTAATAACTATTGTGTGTTTCTGTGATCGTTGGTGGTGTGGTGTGTTATCTGAATGTGAAGAGGAGAGTGAAGGGCAGACACGAAAACCCAGTCCCTGAGACAGAAAAAGTATTCAGAAACCATTAAAATTCCGGACCCGAACGGGAATCAAACCCGGGTGGACGGATGATCAGTACGCTGGCCATTCAGCCAAGAAGTCACACTATTTTTTCCTTTAATAATATTTAATCTTAATTTTTTATGGTTCTTATGTTGACGATGGGATAGGGAAGGCCTAGGAGTGGGAAGGAAGCGGCCGTGGCCTTAATTGAGGTACAGCCCCAGCATTTGCCTGATGTGAAAATAGGAAACCACCGGAAACCATCTTCAGAGCTTCCGACAGTGGGATTCGAAGCAAGGTCACAGCAGCGCGACTCTAACCTCACGGCTAACTCGCTCGGTATTTTTTTTTGACCATCTGATGACCGCGTATGTTCGTATTTTCTTTTCTTGCTTTCTAGTAGGTCTTCATCCTTAAACTTTGCTGAATCCTCCTCATCTTCCATCCACCTGTTATTCGCTGAAATCCTTGAAGTTGTGTATCAATTTTCTGAAAGTTATTTTGTCTTACATTATACTTCTGTTATCCGGACCTCTGCCATAATTTTATTTATTCTTTGGGTCCACAGGTTGTCATTCTCACTCTTCGAAACGTGGGTTCAAAATTGTTTCGTAAATCTACACTGGTACTACAAAATGTTTTCATTCCTCCCCTGAAGGGGAAAGGCGGGCCATCTAGACGGTGACGCCGTCTCTCAGGCCAGGAGATTTGTGTCGGAGAAAGATATTCATAGAAGGTGAGAGGGTCGGTGGCCGTGGCCTATACTAGGAACTGTCTCGGCATTCGCCTTAGTACAGGAGAATGTAAAACCATGGAAACCATTCCCAGGACAGCCGATGGTGGGAACCAGGCCCTCTCCGTCTCCCGAATACAGAGGCGTAGAGACACGGTAGAGCCGTGTCCACACCTCTGCTCAGTTGGCCGGTCAAAGTGCCGAGTTGTCGAAGCACGGTCCAACCGTGGCCAATTGTGTGCCCGAGACTAACTCTGCATCCGCCGTCTGTTATCCTTGCTCATTAATAATAATAATAATAACAATAATAATAATAATAATAATAATAATAATAATAATAATAATAATAAACATCACCATCATATTTGAGCTTATATAAACAATAAGGTACACGGCAGAAAACAAAACGTATAAAAGCTACCAAAATTAATGTTTCAATCATAGCAAAATATCTATGGGTACATAATTTCACATCACAAGTATTTGTCACAGATGTTCGCCTTTTTTCTTCTGTCCCACTCATTGGCTATCCGACTCGTTGGCTGAATGGTCAGCGTTGAAGCCTTCAGTGCAGAGGGTCCCGGTTTCAAATACCGGCCGGGTCGGGGATTTTAATCGCCTATGATTAATTCTTCTGTCCCGGGGACTGGTTGTTTGTGTTTGGCCCAACACTTTCTTCTTCATATTCAATAACAACACACCACACTACCAACCTACAGAAACACGCAATAGTGATTACATCTCTCTATATAGGGTTAGCGTCAGGAAGGGCATCTGGCCGTACAACAGGGCCAAATAACCACGTGCGACACAGTTCGCCCCCGAGTCCCCACAGGTGTGGGAAAAGCTGTAGAAGAAGAAGAAGAAGAAGAAGAAGAAGAAGAAGAAGAAGAAGAAGTTCGCCTCTTTACTTCTATCTCGCGCGTCCTCGGTGCCATCTGTCCGTTCGACCACATGGATTTCTTCCAGCTAGTTGATAAGTAAGAAAGCAAGTAGTAGTAGTAGTAGTACAGTAGTAAGCATTTATTACTGGGACATTTGTACTCCCTTCCATTTTTTAATGACGGACAATCGCAATTCATTCCAGCAACTACCTGATTTATGCTGATGATCTTAAAGTGTATAGGTAGTTGAAAATATGAGTAGCTGCGAATTGCTACAGTCAGAAATAATATTAATTAGAGATTGATGCGAAAAGCTATATTTAACCCTAAGTAATTCGAACTGCTGTGCAACATCCTTCACGAGAAAATCGATTGTTAATGCATTCAAATCTTAAACCGGGTGGGCCTAATAAACCTGGCCCGGAAAATATTTACGATAGGACTGACGTAGGATTAACCCTTGTTAATGAACATCACAGACGATGCTGGAAATGGCCTCATCTGAAAGAATTAAACACTGAGGATCCAAAAGCCCTGACTCCTCTTCACTCAAAAACCAGCAGCAGAACTCAACACGCGAAGATTCCTCTCCTTTAACGCACGCTTAACAGTAATTTGTAAGGATACAGATCCAGGTTCTTTTTGATATATTTCGACACGACGATCTCTGAATTCCCACCTGCACAGATAAATAGCGTTGAGATTTCGTCGGACTTCGTTCTAGGATTTCCTTCAATTGAGTAATGTTTTCTGGTGTAAGAACTCTTTTCGGATAGTTAAGGTTTTTATTCGCTACAAAGCCCTTTTCACGCCATTTTGCCTCTAAGTTTTACATTGTAGAATTTGCTGGAGGTTTTGCCAAAATACAGTACTTGTAGTCTTAAACTCTTGTGCACGTATATCACCTTATTATAAGGAACTGTCGTGGCTTAGAGTGCACCAGCGCCGTGAATTTCACATGTTATCACTTCTGCACAAAATACTTTCCGCTAATACTCCCAACTATCTTTCCTCACCTTTTTCTTACCTCTCGTCATATCATGACCACAATACAAGATCTGCCTCCTCTCTTGCCATACCTGTAAACCGCACTGCTGTGTACAACCGCTCCTTCATAATCTCTGCGTCCAGGTCAAAGAATTTGCCACCTGCGAACATTAGGGACAATCCCTCTCATCGCAAATTTAAAGTGGCGTGCCGCGAGTATTTGTTGCGTAGATCCTGCTGACTTGCTGGATAATTGTTGAGTGAATGAAATAATGAATGGGGTGAATGAACGGATTCTTGCAGTTACGTCACTTAAGTGTATTTTACTTTGTTTATTAATATTTTTTTTTTTTTGCTAGTTGCTTTACGTCGCACCGACACAGATAGGTCTTATGGCGACGATGGGACAGGAAAGGGCTAGGAATGGGAAGAAAGCGGCCGTGGCCTTTATTAAGGTACAGCCCGGCATTTGCCCGGTGTGAAAATGGGAAACCACGGAAAACCATTTTCAGGGCTGCCGACAGTGGGGTTCGAACCTACTATCTCCCAAATACTGGATACTGGCCACACTTAAGCGACTGCAGCTATCGAGCTCGATTTTGTTTAGTTTAAAATTAACGATTCTATTATAGTCATTTTTAATATTATTACTGTTGTGTTTGCTATTAATATTATTTGTGTTATTTGTATTTGTAAGTACTGTATAAGTTATGTACATGTATACTCTTCTAGTGGTTAAGTGTAAGCCCTAACTTCGCCACCAATAAAGGCATTATCTGTCTATCATGCCATTATTATTATTATTATTATTATTATTATTATTATTATTATTATTATTATTATTATATCCATTTAGGATGGCTCGGCTTGTGCCGATAACATAATAGGCTGACTCGGACTAAGCAAGGATTATCTATATATATAAAAGCAAGTCGGGCTGGAGCGATGTATATATAAATATTTAAAAATGAAAAAAGACGTGAATTAATGAGGCACTTCCAGAAATCTCAGAAATTTGAAACTTGGTACGAGGGAAACTGATGACCCCAGGATCCCTAGAAAAATCGGAAATTCTCAAAATTCCCTGAAGGGGGCACGCTGGGGGGGCTCAAATTTTGGGCTCAGTATAAGAACACAGTCGTATAGTATATCCAAAACGATAACCTATAGGTTTCGTGGGCTTAAAAATTTTCGGGAATTTCCTCATTTTTATCCCCCATCCCCCCAAATCAAGATGGCGGCACAACCTGCGAGACGAGGTAGACAATTGAAATTTGGTGAAATTATAGCTTTTGAACCCTAACCGACGGGAAAATTCCAAGATGTTCAAATTTTTCACTTTTTACCCCCAAGGATATCGAAATATGGAGGCAATTTTAATGACTGTGCAGACATTCCTTCTGAGCTATTTTTTGGCTAAACGGTAAGTCGTATCACAAAACGGATGGCACAACGTCCCTTCAATTCGGAGTGATCTACAACTTTGGTCCTGTGACATTTTGTCGTATCTCTCTCCCTTATACGTTAAATTTGGCCGTATTTCTGGATTGTTCGTAAATTTGGTGATTTTTACAAGTATATTTTATTCTTTGACACACTTATAACAATGATAGGATCATCATGTTGTGTGCGCACATTGGCACGATTAAGGGACATATGTGTACCAAATTTCATGATACTAGCTTATACATAAGCAGGCAAAATGTAATGTAAAATGTTAAAAATGCACCCAAATTTCACCCTATTCAAAATTTGAACTCAATTTACCCCCTTAATATGGGAGATACGAGGAAATGGTTTAGAAACAAACATGTAGAGCGATAAATGAGGCGTCTGATGGCGCAAACCGTTTCGTAATATCATAAACCGTTTAGGAGATATGAATCTCGAAGTGGAAGTCTGCACTTTCCAACGTGCTCATGCTTATCCGTCATCTATATATATAAAAGCAAGTCGGGCTGGAGCGATGTATATATAAATATTTAAAAATGAAAAAAGACGTGAATTAATGAGGCACTTCCAGAAATCTCAGAAATTTGAAACTTGGTACGAGGGAAACTGATGACCCCAGGATCCCTAGAAAAATCGGAAATTCTCAAAATTCCCTGAAGGGGGCACGCTGGGGGGCTCAAATTTTGGGCTCAGTATAAGAACACAGTCGTATAGTATATCCAAAACGATAACCTATAGGTTTCGTGGGCTTAAAAATTTTCGGGAATTTCCTCATTTTTATCCCCCATCCCCCCAAATCAAGATGGCGGCACAACCTGCGAGACGAGGTAGACAATTGAAATTTGGTGAAATTATAGCTTTTGAACCCTAACCGACGGGAAAATTCCAAGATGTTCAAATTTTTCACTTTTTACCCCCAAGGATATCGAAATATGGAGGCAATTTTAATGACTGTGCAGACATTCCTTCTGAGCTATTTTTTGGCTAAACGGTAAGTCGTATCACAAAACGGATGGCACAACGTCCCTTCAATTCGGAGTGATCTACAACTTTGGTCCTGTGACATTTTGTCGTATCTCTCTCCCTTATACGTTAAATTTGGCCGTATTTCTGGATTGTTCGTAAATTTGGTGATTTTTACAAGTATATTTTATTCTTTGACACACTTATAACAATGATAGGATCATCATGTTGTGTGCGCACATTGGCACGATTAAGGGACATATGTGTACCAAATTTCATGATTCTAGCTTATACATAAGTAGGCAAAATGTAATGTAAAATGTTAAAAATGCACCCAAATTTCACCCTATTCAAAATTTGAACTCAATTTAACCCCTTAATATGGGAGATACGAGGAACTGGTTTAGAAACAAACATGTAGAGCGATAAATGAGGCGTCTGATGGCGCAAACCGTTTCGTAATATCATAAACCGTTTAGGAGATATGAATCTCGAAGTGGAAGTCTGCACTTTCCAACGTGCTCATGCTTATCCGTCATCTATATATATAAAAGCAAGTCGGGCTGGAGCGATGTATATATAAATATTTAAAAATGAAAAAAGACGTGAATTAATGAGGCACTTCCAGAAATCTCAGAAATTTGAAACTTGGTACGAGGGAAACTGATGACCCCAGGATCCCTAGAAAAATCGGAAATTCTCAAAATTCCCTGAAGGGGGCACGCTGGGGGGGCTCAAATTTTGGGCTCAGTATAAGAACACAGTCGTATAGTATATCCAAAACGATAACCTATAGGTTTCGTGGGCTTAAAAATTTTCGGGAATTTCCTCATTTTTATCCCCCATCCCCCCAAATCAAGATGGCGGCACAACCTGCGAGACGAGGTAGACAATTGAAATTTGGTGAAATTATAGCTTTTGAACCCTAACCGACGGGAAAATTCCAAGATGTTCAAATTTTTCACTTTTTACCCCCAAGGATATCGAAATATGGAGGCAATTTTAATGACTGTGCAGACATTCCTTCTGAGCTATTTTTTGGCTAAACGGTAAGTCGTATCACAAAACGGATGGCACAACGTCCCTTCAATTCGGAGTGATCTACAACTTTGGTCCTGTGACATTTTGTCGTATCTCTCTCCCTTATACGTTAAATTTGGCCGTATTTCTGGATTGTTCGTAAATTTGGTGATTTTTACAAGTATATTTTATTCTTTGACACACTTATAACAATGATAGGATCATCATGTTGTGTGCGCACATTGGCACGATTAAGGGACATATGTGTACCAAATTTCATGATTCTAGCTTATACATAAGTAGGCAAAATGTAATGTAAAATGTTAAAAATGCACCCAAATTTCACCCTATTCAAAATTTGAACTCAATTTACCCCCTTAATATGGGAGATACGAGGAAATGGTTTAGAAACAAACATGTAGAGCGATAAATGAGGCGTCTGATGGCGCAAACCGTTTCGTAATATCATAAACCGTTTAGGAGATATGAATCTCGAAGTGGAAGTCTGCACTTTCCAACGTGCTCATGCTTATCCGTCATCTATATATATAAAAGCAAGTCGGGCTGGAGCGATGTATATATAAATATTTAAAAATGAAAAAAGACGTGAATTAATGAGGCACTTCCAGAAATCTCAGAAATTTGAAACTTGGTACGAGGGAAACTGATGACCCCAGGATCCCTAGAAAAATCGGAAATTCTCAAAATTCCCTGAAGGGGGCACGCTGGGGGGGCTCAAATTTTGGGCTCAGTATAAGAACACAGTCGTATAGTATATCCAAAACGATAACCTATAGGTTTCGTGGGCTTAAAAATTTTCGGGAATTTCCTCATTTTTATCCCCCATCACCCAAATCAAGATGGCGGCACAACCTGCGAGACGAGGTAGACAATTGAAATTTGGTGAAATTATAGCTTTTGAACCCTAACCGACGGGAAAATTCCAAGATGTTCAAATTTTTCACTTTTTACCCCCAAGGATATCGAAATATGGAGGCAATTTTAATGACTGTGCAGACATTCCTTCTGAGCTATTTTTTGGCTAAACGGTAAGTCGTATCACAAAACGGATGGCACAACGTCCCTTCAACTCGGAGTGATCTACAACTTTGGTCCTGTGACATTTTGTCGTATCTCTCTCCCTTATACGTTAAATTTGGCCGTATTTCTGGATTGTTCGTAAATTTGGTGATTTTTACAAGTATATTTTATTCTTTGACACACTTATAACAATGATAGGATCATCACGTTGTGTGCGCACATTGGCACAATTAAGGGACATATGTGTACCAAATTTCATGATTCTAGCTTATACATAAGTAGGCAAAATGTAATGTAAAATGTTAAAAATGCACCCAAATTTCGCCCTATTCAAAATTTTAACTCAATTACCCCCTTAATATGGGAGATACGAGGAAATGGTTTAGACACAAACATGTAGAGCGATAAATGAGGCGTCTGATGGCGCAAACCGTTTCTTAATATCATAAACCGTTTAGGAGATATGAATCTCGAAGTGGATGTCTGCACTTTTCAACGTGCTCATGCTTATCCGTCATCTATATAAATAAAATCGTAACGACCGTGTGTCTGTACATTGATTATTTTGGCGAAATTTCGGTACAGTTATCCGTTTCAGGTGTAATAATGACCATCTGCATCATTTTTAGCTTTGGTGTCTGTTTGTCTGTTTGTTTGTCTGTTTGTCTGTTTGTCTGTCCTTCTATAACTTGAAAACTACTGGATATATTTCCACCAAACTTCATATTTAGAATCCACCTGTCCTTGGGTAGGTTTTAGCGCAAATATCGTTTCTAAATCCCTGAACTGAGTGGGGATATTTACGAAACCGAAACCGTGATTTTGCACTCCCTCAAAGTATACACAACCGAACTTAATGGAAATCAACCTGCCTTAATGAAAATTAATTTTTAAACCTTTTTTTCTCATGTGCTTCATTTCGATAACAGGATTTAGTAAGGGAGATATCATTAACGGACCGGTTTTCGGTACAAATCCCAGCGGACTTAACGCAAGAGCGGGTGTGTGTAAAGCGTACTTCTTACAACTTGAAAACTAACAAGATATTTGAACCAAATTTTATATATAGCATCCATCTGTCCAAGGGTAGGTTTCCTTGGTGTCTGTTAGTTAGTTTGTTTGTTTGTTTGGTCTGTTTGCCTTTCTCTAACTTGAAAACTACTGGATATATTTCCACCAAACTTCATATTTAGAATCCACCTATCCTTTGGGGAGGTTTTAGGGCAAATATTGTTTCTAAATCCCTGAACTAATTGGGGGTTTATACGAAACCAAACCGTGATTTTGCACTCCCTCAAAATACACACAACCAAACTTAATGGAAATCTACCTGCCTTAATGGAAATTAATTTCTAAACCTTTTCTTCTCATGTGCATCATTTCAATCACTTACAGGAAAGATAGTATGATCAAACTCTACACGAACATTGGCCCACCCAGTACCCATATGTGAGCCAAATGCTATGTCACATAATTATCCGAAAAGTAATGCAATGTAAGATAATCTTACACAAATTTCAACCTATTCAACGTTTCTGATTCAATCTGACCCATGAATAGATTAGATGCGAGAAAATATCATAGGACCAGCCATTTAGATCGCTAAATACTGCGCCTTACGGTACAGTCCTTTGTCGATATGACGTACCGTTTAGCAGCAGTTAATCTGTAAATGAAGGTCTGCAATATTGTATTCATATACTTTCGTATGTCCATCTGTATATATTCATTGATGTCGATTTGTAGCGATCGAGAAAGGATGTGTCTGCTATTGTAATCAGTACTCCCTACACCGACTTTGACTGCTGGCAGTAGGAATGGGGTCCTTCTCCAACTCCTGTGTAACTGGCATTAGTAAGGAGGCCTACCATTTTCATGAATAATTCACTTTTCGATTTGTCTTGCAGAAGGCAAGGGATCATGCAGTTTTGTTCGAAAGTCCCCTACTCTATTGTGTTTGGCTCTAGGCCAGGGTGCCCGCCATTATAAACAAATGTTCCAATCTAAAATTTGACTAGCATTAGGCATAGTGGCCTGCTATTTTCATGGAAACTCACTAATTCCGTGTGACTGGCAGTAAGCTGGCTAGCAGCAGTAAAAAGGGACTGTCATTATAATGATAACTGCACAACTCAATTTTGACTGGTGGTAGGGATGTTGCCTGGTATTATAATAAAAACTCCTCAACTGTAACCTGTCTGAAAGTAGGAAATGGGTCTGCCATTGTAACTAAAACTCCCCAAATCGATTGTGACCGCGCAGTAGGCATTGGGGCCTGCAATTATAATGTAAACTTGCCAACTCGATTGTGAATGGCAGTAGGCAAGTGAGCCTGGCGTTATCATCACAACTCCGCAACCCTCACTTTACATTGGAAACAACGTATGTGGACCTCCCCATGCTATTTCTCGGATAAGGCTAAGAGACATGCAATTTTAAAACAATCTCATTTGCTGCACGCACAGTATTTACGTCGATATCCGTATACAATGTAGAATACCGTAGCGAAGCACGGGTACATTTGCTAGTATAGATAGATATGCAAATTCAGAGCACTTACCAGCTTCGAATGTAAGAAGCTAAAAACAATACTAATAATCACTGATTTCGCCATGTATTGTATTCCCACTACTAAAATCTTAATACTAAAACTGAGTATTTTAAAGCTACTCTTCAACCCATATCCAGACTGGTACGCTGCTCGTTGACACGAATTTCCTTCTGTTAACTTTCCCTGATTTCAAATGACTTAACTTCATATAAAGATCCTACACACTTTCATCTGGACCGCAGAAATGTAAGTAAAGCAAAGCAAAGCAAAGCAAAGTCACCTCCGTACAGGCTATGAACGCCCTTAGAGGAGTGGAAGGTAAAGGCTTCCACCATTGTTAACCTCAGCACGTGATGGGGTAGAGTGGTTAGCTCTACGCCCGGCCGCCTTTGCCCCCAGGAATTAACCTGGTACTCATTTATGGTGCAGGCTGAGCGAACCTAAGGGCCATATGCACCTCCGGAAGTGGAAATCTCATTTCTTAAATTTTACGACTTCCTGACGGGGATTCGAACCTACGTCCTTCCGGGCGAACCGAGCACGCCTTTACCGCCTCGGCCAGGCAGCCCCTGGACCTCAGAAATGTACACTTTAGAAACCTAGACGGCAATGAAAAGTGATATGAAACACATGGAGGCAATTCAAATGTAGTGTTCCTGCAAATAAGTGACATTTCTTAGTCAGATAAGATGACAAAGCTGAGGTTTTTCATCGAGCTAAGCAAGCGAGACTTTGCTTAAATGAATATGCAAACGATGTCTTTCACGGTGGGGTCACATTTTTTATGCCTTTCTTTCCTATAGAAGGTTGGATTGTTGGGAAATGGCCTCGGGGAAGACTTAGGAAGTCATTCATAAAACATAGTGTTACGTGCCAGCCCTGCCGTAGTTCCCATCAGTATTTCCTGGAAAGGATGAGAAAGTCAGACCGGTAACCGTCTAGCCGGCCCAATGACGTGGCATGCCTCTCTCATTAGCTCCTCTTTTCGTCTCCGTGCGCCTTCTGTAAAATGAAATGGGAATGTTCGCATACCGGTCGAGCATCGCAGATTCTATTACTCCATCATCAGGATATAAAAATTATGCTAGACGCGAACAGTGAGTCAGTAGTTGGAGTTGGACGCGCAGTAGTCGTCAGTTTGGTGTGGTGGGTGACCCAGAGGAGTCAATGTCAGAGTATCGTCGTATTGGAGTGGTGTTGGAGTACTGTATGTGTATCGACGTGGAGTCAGCATGGAGAAAAGTTGGTGTGAGTAGAGTTGGAGCAGTGTCAGCTGTCGTTGTGAGGAGTAGTGTACTGCTGGTTGGCACTGTTGAACTGTTGCCATTATTTGACTGCTGTTTAGTTGTCGGTGTTCAGTAGCTCACTGTGTGAAGCAGTCATATTAACTGTGTGTTAATTGATATAACCGTGTTGAATGTGTGAGTTACCGGACTCGAGTGGAGTCGAACCGAAGAACATGCGTCGTGCGTTGTGATTGTTAACAGACTGTGCGTTCGTATCTGTCTGCGCGCAGCTGCTTGTGAAGTGACTGAGCATGCGAAGTGAAGTGAAAGTGAAAGGCGAGCTGTCAATCAGGATTATCACCGTCTCAGGTAATACCAGCGAGCCGGATTACCTGCTGTGAGGAGGACAAAGACGTTGTAAATAGACAGCAACTAGTAGCGTGTGGTCATTCTGGTTGAATGTATTGTGTGTGTACGTGCGCACTAATTGGATCGCCCTGAATGAAATTAGATCGATAAGACAATGTTTTTTACGTAACAATATCTTAGATGACACTGGAGTTAAAGTCTATCTGACATCGAAGAGAACAGTCGAAATTTGGGTGACAATGAACACTTCCGTGGCAACAGACCAGTCCTGACAGAATACTTGATTGTTATGAGATTATTATTTCATTCATTCATATCGTTTCGGTCAACTAAGGACTAAGTCATTTCAACTGTCTCCTTCCCCGGGAAATAACATTTGCCGAGTGGTCCCGCATTTGTTGCCGGCGTTGTTCCTTGCTGGCTTCGGTCCACGCCTTCCCTGTTTACAGCTTCGGCTTTTCTTGGAAAACTTTTTGGTCTTGAAGTTTCTTCATGCGCTCCAGGATATCATCATGTGTGACGCCTACCTCTTGTAGATCTTTTTCCACCCTCTTGTAGGTGGGGCCGTTAGAATAACACTCATGGTATCCACTGTCGGTCGTAACAGGCGACTAGAAGAGACCCCGGGGGCTCTTAACCTTTGAGTGAAAATTGGCGACCATGGTGCCCATAGCTGAGTCCTGGCATTGCGTCCCTTTACTTCCGCCGGATCCTCACTTTCATCTATCCTATCAGACCTTCCTTCGTTAACTCTTGTTCTTTTCCGATCCCGACGGTGTTAGAGCGTTCGAGCCTGGTGAGTCTTTCATTTTC
This sequence comes from Anabrus simplex, assembly GCF_040414725.1. NCBI lineage: Eukaryota > Metazoa > Arthropoda > Insecta > Orthoptera > Tettigoniidae > Anabrus > Anabrus simplex. The sequence goes on along the minus strand of NC_090273.1, from coordinate 56,163,129 downwards.
ACACCCTCCGTGAGCCTTGCCTTTCTTTGACCGATACCTTCTTTTTCCGAAGTGCCGGATCCATTCCATATTTGCCCTCTGATTAATGTTAATAGAGGATGGTTGCCCAGTTGTACTTCCTCTTAAAACAATCACCACCACCACTTTTACCTCGCTGAACTAGGCTTCTTTTGTCTTGTTATTCTGTAAGTAGGAGAAGATCCGCTTGGTTGACCTTGCAGGGCTCATTCTCGTCGCGTTACCATATGAAGCAATATTCTTCTTTCACGCATCGCATCGGAAAAAAAACCTCGTGGTCGTGCCGTTTTTTTATATTCACCTTTGCCTTTGATTGGGCCCAATATTTTCTACAAAACGTATCTTTATTTGATCTCCAGTTAGTCAATAAGGCAAATTTCGTTCATTGCAAGGCGCTACACTGCATAGAGGGCCCCGGACGAATGACGGGGCAATAGTGTCTGAACTTGGCATTCAAGGATATCGAACTTTAGTTGTATACACCTTGGTTAGGTGGTTTGCATTTTCCATTTTATTCATGCGTGACATAAGGCTTCTTCCTCAGGCATGTAGGGTCCTATCCACTCACCTAGATATTTAAACTTTCCTAACGGCTACCCGCTACTCCGATATGCTTTATTATTATTATTATTATTATTATTATTATTATTATTATTATTATTATTATTATTATTATTATTATTATTATTATACCGAAGGTACACGCGCCCCGCGCATTTAAATTAAGCCCCGTGGAGAATGGCACCTAAAATATAAAACTTGCAACAACTAGTGCAAGAAATTTGAACAGTTCTCAACAGATGTCGCTTGCATAAACGTATGTTATGCCCTCTGGTGTAAAGATGAACTATTACAATTCTAGAGTAATTTCGTATATAAAGGTTTCCTAAAATGAAATGTTTATTCTTCGTTTTCGGTGTGCTAAGGTTATCAACACTCTGTCTCTTCCCGCCAACTTAAGATGTTGGCCAGTGAAAAATTTTGTACATTTATTTTTCTACTAATAAAAATTTATTGGTAATTATTTGATTATCCAATGAGAATTGGAGGTGTGTCAGGGCCTTAGCCCAGAGTTTTCTGAAACTTTCCCCTCGGCTGTAAAAGCTGGCACATTTTCGGACCAGGTTGCCTTACTGATCGTTCCAATCTAGAGTGTGTTTATAAAGGAGGCAGGGGCGCCTCGTCCATCTTCGAGAGGTGCACCAGCTCAAGGTAATGGCAGATCCTGATTAAAATCTGATAGTCTTTCAAAGCTAGCTCGAGGAGAAGTTTTCAAAACTTTAGTGATCTAACTGTATTTTCTAAAATGTAAATTTGAAACTAGTCGAAAGAACTTATCCGAACTCAGAGAATAGAGAGTGAGATACCCTCTCGTATTCCTTCTCAACTTGATTTTGAGGTAACTATGACTTTGTAACATTTTCTATCTTGTAATTTCTGCAACTTAAACAATTTTCTCCATCTAGTCACCTGCGTAGTATAGGCTTAGCCTCTGTAACGTCGAGCCACAAGCACAAATAGGCTTTTATGCCTCTAATGTAAATTTTAATGAGTGCAAGTGTCCGCCTCGTCACCAGTTTGATTTTTGGTCCAGTAACTTTAACCTTTTGTTTTTACCAAAGGGCTTGTATAGTGGGTACTCGCTACCTGTTAAACTCTATTTCATTCTTTTCATAGTAAATAAATCAGACTGTTGAATATTAAAGACCGTGAATATTTTATTTTGTAAAATGTAAGGTGTGCCTTGGATAGGCCTGGAAATTTTTCAAGATATATTCCTAAGTGTAAATTTATAGAGCAATATCGCTCTTCCTATTGATTTAAAAGAAATTGAGAGACTCGTGTCCTTGACTGTTTGTTAATGCCAGAAGTTGTGTTCATGTAAAATTGGTAGTTAGGGAGCTGCAAGATCAAGCTTGCTAATTTGTTATTAGTTGATTATTCTGATTTTCTAAACGTTTTTACCTAGCTTGTAAGCGGAATTTTGGTAACTAAATTTTGTAAAGTCTTAATTTTGAAAAGAAAAAAGAAGAGAAAGAAATATAGCTCTAATAACAAAGTCTTAAATTGATCTTCTGACTATCTTACAACCACCCATTCATGCCCGCACCTTCTTTCACCTCTGTACATCACGGTATCCCCGTAACTATTATTATTATTATTATTATTATTATTATTATTATTATTATTATTATTATTATTATTATTATTATTAAAAACAACACGATATTCAACTATTGAGTTTGTGGTGGGTTTTAACGTTTGCCCAGTAATTGCGCAACCTCTGGCTACGTTTATCCTTCCCCTCCTTTGTCCAGAGTGTGCCTGTCTTCCTTCTTCGTGGTTTGTCCTGGAACCTCATTTGTTTAAGCATCCTCCTGAGAGATGTCCGGCTTTTTTTAGTCTCTTTCTGTTCCTGCAGATCTTTGGTCTTCCTCTTTTGCCAGTAAACGAAATGCTGGTCGGTCAGCCTGACATGGTGCATCCTGTAGACGTGTCCATGAAATGCCAGGCATCTCTTCCATATATATTCTTCTTTTTTTTTGTTGCTATTTGCTTTACGTCGCACCAACACATGTCTTACGGCGACGATGGGAGAGGAAAGGCCTAGGAATTGGAAGGAAGCAGCCGTGGCCTTAATTAAGGTACAGCCCGGGCATTTGCCTGGCGTGAAAATAGGAGACCACGGAAAACCATCCTCAAATCTGCCGACAGTGGGGCTCGAACCCACTATCTACCGATTACTGGATACTAGCCGCACTTAAGCGACTGCAGCTATCGAGCTCGGTAGGCGTCTCTTCCTAGTCTCGTCTGCGATTTTTTACAGTATTTGTAAAACTCTTGGTTGGGTCACCTTTTGTATTCGTTACTGTTATCCTTCTGCACGGATGGGTCACTTAGGATCACGCGGAATCAACATTCGTTGACATTTACTCCTTGTTCATTAGTTCTTCATTATCATCGATTGTTGTTATTTCTCTTCCTCCGACCAAGTACGTCGTGTTGGTTCCTTCTTGTCTTCCTCAAATCCCCCTGTGGGAACAATTTTCATGATTACCTTTCTATCCTGCACATTTGATGATCCTAATTCAGTGAGGTCTTTCTCTACTTGCTTATACAATTCTGATCTCGTACGCTTGATTTGCAAAAAAATGTGTATTTGATAAGGAAGTCTGTTGTTATTCATTTCTAAATGGATTATAAATTAAATTCATCACAGTCTCATTGTATCAGTAACTTTGGATATTTTGAAGTATATTTCTGAGTTGGGTTTGGGATTATGCATTACCTTTATATTCTTCGCCCAAAGATTTTTCTCATGATTTTCCTCTCTTTAATCTCTAATTGTTCCTTTAAATTTTTATGATGTAAACTGAGGGTTTCTGAATCATAAAGAGCTTCAAATTTGATTACTGTTAAGTAATGACGAATTCTACTGTTCCAGGACGGAGTTTTATTTAATATATTGAACCCATGACCTTAAAGGGTTCAGTATAAACCTTCTTTCTGTGTTGGAAAACAATTGTTATTTTCTGAATTCTTGAAGCTACTGATTTATTTTCATTGATATTTTCAGTGATCCTTTCACTTAGGTACTCAATTTTCTTTACTCTTGCAATTTTATTCATATCAATGGTAAGTTCAGGTGGAGCAGTTTTGATATCTATATATATAAAATGAGAGTTTTGTCTGTACATTGCTCAGAATTTGAAAATAATGATATTTCTGTATCGGCCATGTCCATAGTAACAAGGAAATGCACTTTTTACTTTTCCGTAATTTCTGTCTGTCTGTCTGTCTGTCTGTCTGTCTGTCTGTCTGTCTGTATGTATGTACACGCATCACGAGAAAACGGCCGAAGAGAATTTTATGAAAATCGGTATGTGAAGTCGGGGGACGAGCCGCTACAATCTAGGCTATAAATCATTTTAGTCGCGCTGAGTGAAATGGTAGTTTAGGGGAAGGCCTAAAATTTAATTCTCAAATATTTATATTATTAGTGGTCCTATCGATACATACTACATAACGAATGTTATATAGAATTAGATTTTCGATCATTTATATCATACATTGTTATCGTACCGGCTTTGATAACACAGATGTTCATGAATCTGTATATTTTTTTTTTTTTTTTTTTTTTGCCAAGTCCATATCAACGCCGAGCCACGAGAAAACTGGTTAACAGAATTGAATGGAAGTCGGTATGTAGAGTCGCGGAATAAGAAACTATGGTGTAAGTTATAAACAATTTTATTCACCCTGGATGAAATTGTAGTTTAGGAGAAGGCATCTAACATTTAATTTTTAAATACTAATGTCTTGGACCTATCGAAAAGTACTACATAACAAAAGTTACAGAGAATACAATTTCCGACCATTTATATTTTATTCAGTTTTACCGTACCGACTATGATAAGAGAGGTATTTCAGAGTTAGAAGGAAACTAAATGTAAAGGCCTACAATATTGAAAGCGCATAACATTGATCAACAATAACATTACATTGACCATTGTTTGTTGTGATGTTCTTTGTCTCTTATGCTGCCGCTCAACTCAGATAGATGGGATTACTGGTGCGTACCGAGTATAACAGCCTGACTGAATATTGGCGGGAAATAGCTGGGAAGTTAGAAAACTTTCTTCTTTAGCATGACATTCCTCTGGTTCATACATTTTCTGATACTGCCGATACGTAACAGACTGGTTCATCATAGTATTCCAGCTATTCAATCCCTACTCTGACACGCTGTATTGAATGAGCAGTGTGCACACATAAGGCAGAGGCTCACTTAGTAGTAGTAGTAGTAGTATGATCTGGTCTAGAATGACAATTTAGGCCTATTCCAAATTATAGCACCACAATTCACTAAATAACTCAAAATTCAACCCTGGAATGAGCCATTTCTTAAGGAAAGCTTCTTCCACTTAACTTTTATTAAATTCTACATTCATTTTATTCCAAATTAGCAGTGAAGACGGGGTTTTTCCTCTGGCTTAGAGGAAAAATTTGCCTCCAAGTCAGATAGATTTTTCCTCCGCCAGTGTAGTGAACTGAGATTTTCCGACTCATTGGGTAATCCTAGAAAACACATTAGTAACAGGGCATAGTTTTTGCCCTGCGAGTCTCCACTATTCGACACCCCCAGCCGGCCGAAATAAGACACACGGATCAAGGCTGTCTGCGGCTTGGTCATTGCAGCTCTAGAACATTGGACTGTTAGATCGGCAGCGTAGTACTGTTCGTTAAAAGTGAGAAAATGTGTGGTTTTTTATTTGATCGAGTATGTCGTATGAAAGCATTGCTTTTAAACGCGCCACTCCTACTGACGTCGTTGTAATGACCTATGTTCATTTAATTTGGGAAAAATACTAAGGCAGACTTTCTGAGGATGTGAAAAGGTAGATTAAGAGTATCTGCCATTATAATGAAAACTCCCCAACCTGTTTGTGACTGATGTAGACAAGGGGGCCTACCATTACAAAGAAAATTCCCTAACCCAGTCTTTATATGAGGAAAGATGTCACCGATCTCGATAGCTGCAGTCGCTTACGTGCGGCCAGTATCCAGTAATCGGGAGATAGTGGGTTCGAGCCCCACTGTCGGCAGCCCTGAAGATGGTTTTCCGTTTCCCATTTTCACACCAGGCAAATGCCGCGGCTGTACCTTCATTAAGGCCACGGCCGTTTCCTTCCAATTCCTAGGTCTTTCCTATCCCATCGTCGCCATAAGACATATCTGTATCGGTGCGACGTAAAGCAAATAGAACAAGAAAAAAAGGAAAGACATTTGGTGACTTCCCCGTCGCGTTTCTAGGGTAACGTTAAGTGCTATGCAATTTAATACAATCTTTCTCACAACGTGTACACTACCTAGCCTAGAATTCTGTATACAATGTAGAATTCCGTAGCGAAGCACGGGTACATCAGCTAGTGAAACTATACAGGCATCTGCAAATATTTACAACAGAAATAATTACAACATATACATGTGGCTTTCTTTAGTTCAACGTAGGTGTGATGATGCGGGTTTAATGCGGCCAGAGAGCTGTGCAAGCTTTTCGGAATAACACCAGTAAATAATATTGCTGCTGGAACATGTGATGACTGATTCTAGTTTCCACAGGCGTTTATTTCTACCGCCATTTCTGCGTATTTTGATATCTTTGTCGCCATTGTTGTTTGCATATTGGAGGTGATGATGTTGATGTTGATGATGATGATGATGATGATGATGATGATGATGATGATGATGATGATGATGATGATGATGATGATGATGCTTGTTGTTTAAAGGGGCCTTACAGCTAAGGTTAGGACAAGCAATTACTATTAAGGATGCGTATCTTTATGATTTATCGATTAGAATAATATCTGGCCTATTGTCGCTGAGTGTGACATCGGTTATGACTTCTCCGTCCGATAGAAGCTTATATGAAGAGTTTTCGAGAACGGGTGGAGGTGTATATTTTTAATATGCAGTTGATGACTGAAGAAATCCACATTTTACAGAAAGTTTCTGGTGAATTATTTTAGCTACCTGATCATGTCTGTGTTTATAATGAGTGCTGGCCAAGAGTGGACAGCCAGATATGACGTGCTGTATGCTCTCTGTAGATCTAGAACAGCGGCAGCAGTTGTCTATGTCAACTGTTGGATCATTCATGATGAATCTAAGATAGTTCCGTGTACCAATTATTTGATCTTGGATGTCCAAAACAAATCCTTCTGTTTCTGGGAAAAAACCAGAGTAGGTCAGCCAAGCGTGAGAAGCAGGTTTATGATTATTATTATTATTATTATTATTATTGTTTTGCTAGGGGCTTTACGTCGCACCGACACAGATAGGTCTTATGGCGACGATGGGATAGGAAAGGACAAGGAGTTGGAAGGAAGCGGCCGTGGCCTTAATTAAGGTACAGCCCCAGCATTTGCCTGGTGTGAAAATGGGAAACCACGGAAAACCATTTTCAGGGCTGCCTATAGTGGGATTCGAACCTACTATCTCCCGGATGCAAGCTCAGCCGCGCGCTCCTACGCGCACGCCCCAACTCGCCCGGTATTATTATTATTATTATTATTATTATTATTATTATTATTATTATTATTATTATTATTATTATTATTTTGCTAGGGCCTAATTCTCGTTATTTCAGTGTAAACATCCCAGCTTATAATCGTATCGACAATCCTATGCTATATCGGCGAGCAACGTTTGAATCACTCGCATCCCACACTTGGCCGACAGCTGTTACGAACACGATATATCAACATTGACATCTGAAGGCTGTCACACTCGAACGTGATTTGTTTGGTGGCGTTCTCTTTGATAAGTCAAAGCCTGTCTCACAATGGTCGGTGTGATATAACTGAAACTGGCTTTCGCTGACATGACTTGTGACAAGTACAAAGTAGGTCCTATTTCGCTGCAGGGATTATTTCCTCTTCTATTTTGAGACTTTTGTAAAATGCCCTTAAAAGTGATATCCAAAAATATATAATAACTGTTTCCTTCTCATGTTTGCTCTATTGAGAAACTGGTCAGAGAATCTTGAGCAAAACAAACGAGCCTGCAATGTCATGATGGTGAGATTCATAGCTCGACGGGACAATTTATTAGTGCTGAGCGGATGGTTCGATCTGATTAGCACTTCACCAAAGGATCGATGGTTACTCTAAGGAGGTGGAGATGATATTTAAGAGAAATATAATCATGGGTTTATTTGTTATGTATAGTTCTTGAAATATATACTTATGATGATGCTTGTTGTTTTAAGGGGCCTAACATCAAAGGTCATCGGCCCAATATATACTTAAATTGGTGTGAATTTACTATAAATGTGTATATTATAATAACTATTTTAACTTATTAACAATAAGTAAATGGATAATGAATATGGGTTATTATACGTCAATACCAATGTTCTAGATATATTATATAAAATATCATTAATATATAAATACATATTTAATATTGCACCCATAAGCGAATTTACCTAATTAATTTACAAATTAAAAGTTGAATATTTCGCATATGGGATACTACAGTTGGCTGGGAAACTAGCAGTCACAAAGGAACTTTCTGGCGCCAGTGTGACGGCGAGTAGAATCCTCGAAACTCCTCTTAGAGCACGACCAACTTGTAAACCGCCCTAAGTACTCCTTCCAATAAATTTTATGATACCGCCTAGGAGTGGCGACTTTCTATCTGGTTCTCACGAGAAAATCACGCGTTGAGGCCTGATCTACTTAGCTAGGACAAAGGGACAACGACAATACCCGCCAACTCTTGGGAGGAAATGGAAGCATCCACGCTACGAAGAGCGCGAAAGTCTCAGCCAATCACAAAATTCTAAATTTGAATGAACTGTCATAGCGGGAATCTACAGTCAGTATTTCGCTGTCTGAAGCCCGGTGTGGTGGTGAAAAACAGTGTCCTGATTTCTTTATAATATTTGGAAATTTATCAGTGCGAATCGGTGGTTAATTAGTGCCTAATTAATAAAATTTAACTCCACACGGAGGGGTAGTAGTCTCCAGGAGAATGAACTGTCATGGCGGGATGGAGCCATTCACCGGAAGAAAATAACACCAATGACGCGCGCCGTCGTGTGGATTATCCTGTGATCATTTCCCACGACGCAATATTACATGTAAGTCAGACAAAAATTAGGAAGTTTTGCACATAAATTTTGAAAACTTTAACCTACGGATGTACGATAAAGCGCTCCCGAGGGCTAGATCACTACGCCACATCCCTTCCACAGAACTATTTTCAAGGTGGGGGGGAGAACTCTTTACAAAACCCAGCGACCAGGGGGGTTGAATTCTCAGTGTTTTTCCAGATTCTCAGTGATCCTTTAGTAGTCGCAGTGATTCTTCAGTATTCTCAGTGAAACTTCAGATTGACAGTGTGAATCAGAGCGACAGTGTGACAGAGTGTGACAGCTAATTGAGTTAGTCAGCTTTACTTTTGGCTGGTAGGAAAGCGAGTAGAGACACTTGTAGGCATTTTGAGAAAGCCTTGTATTATTTTACTTGGGAGAGTAACATTTCAGAAATGAACACTTTAACGAACTTTTACTATTTATGCAGGCAAGAGCTACACTTTCAACACTTGGCTTAAATGAACTCACATTATGAGTCGAGAGGAACAAGTCCATGTTTTCAGCATAATTACATGAAACCTCTCTAACCCACGGGTAGTTTCACATTTGTTATCAACATAAACTTCTCCACAACATTTGAAACTTTATTTTAGCTTGCTTATACCACTTAATAAACTGTTTGGCAAGCGAGATGTTTACGGGGAGAGACTGGTAAAGGCAGACAGGGAGGAGAATGACTTTTCTTTAATGAAGGCCGCAGTGGTAGACCTTGAGCAAACAGTTATGTTCCGTTGGGGTTAATGTACGGTAAGCTCTATGTAAACAAAAGCTGAGAGACCAGAGTGCAGACCAACAGGTGATTTTCAGGTAGATAGCGGAGACGACCGGCCAACTTCACGACAGGAGCCTGCAGTGCTATCGTCTAACCTTCACTGGAGTGCGAGAAATGCGAGTGTTTTATGTTAATGTAAGCGTGTGTTACGGCATGACAAAAATGTGTCAAAGTTGCGTGTGTGAAAATTTGGAATACCACAGCAGCTTCAAGATGGTATTCTAATTCACCATGACCGAGTCCGGAGGGTGAGCCAGCATGCCTCCATCACCAGGTATGAGCATCAATAAATAATGTAAATAAATATGTAGGACCGTGACTAATCGATGATCAAATGTAGCTTAGAGTATTAGGTAGGATTGTAAATAATTCACAGTTTTATAATACTAATATAATAATAATAATAATAATAATAATAATAATAATAATAATAATAATAATAATGTCGCACCTTTCAGCTAGAGTTATTTGTGCATTTCGTTGAGGTAGATGTTGTTTGCGTGTTGTCATGGATTATTTCTGTAGTATGTCACTTGACAGTTTAGGAAGCTATTTGATCTATGAGTGTAACGCCGATTTATTTATAATTATATTCATCATGTTATTATATCGTTGGTTTTGAGTCATATTTCGTTGGAATTTTGATCTTGTAGACGCCGCCTCGTTGTTTTTAATGTTTATTTTTGCTTTTATGCGCATTTCAGTTTGTTTATGTTGTGGGATCATCCTTCAGATGACCGTTTCTGGTAGTACCTATCCCGTGTATTTTTGCGACGATTTTTGGTAGACGCGAGTATTTATTTCTGTGTAGTTGCGGTTACACATGTTTCAACTTCTGTGTTTTTGAGAGGCAATCTCGTCTTTTTTATATAGAAACAGTGAGTGCCAGGAAGCCATTGATGAGTCAGCTCTGATATTTTGTGATATGTGAAGCAGAGAATGATCGAGAGATCGAGCTAGATGAATAATATCCCTGATGATCTACGTTGATAATGGAAATGTGAGATTTGGACCATGTCATGAACTGTCGTAAGAAATCGTAATATGCACGACAGATATTTCGTCCGCCGGATACGAGCGAGGCCGTATTGTGAGAATAATGAATAATAATGACGTCGAGAATTAATGAGTAAATAGAATTGTGAAATGAATAATTTAACCAAGAGTGTTAAATGTGTTACGACATGGGTTATGATTGTAGGCAGAAGCCTGTATTTGTTTAAATAATTCCAGGGAAAGTAGATGCTCGGCAAATATGCTAGCCATTGTACAATGTGAGCAGAGCGACGAGTCAATGTGTTTTTCGATAGTCATGTAAAGTCATGGATGACATGAAATAACAGTAATTATTGACCAGAAAGGTTAAATAGTATCATGGCCAGACATTGATCGTCTGAGGTTAGAGATTGCCGTCAAATTCACAATATTTATAGTTTTGCTACTCGCAGCGGGGTATATTTTTCTCGTGACTCTGATTTTATTTTGCGCATTCCATCTTTATTAATTTCCAGTAGGCCGCGATGGTGGGATCTAGTTTGCTTATTTGTTTTTCTTTCTGAGTGTACTTTATTACCGTTTGTTGTAGGACGTGAGCGTATGTGAATTATTTATATTTGATTTGATGTAAATAGATAGGTGTAGATAGGCTAGTTTTGATTTCTGTATTTTTCTTTGTCGGAGCAGTGTTCCTCCGTTAACAGATTTAATGATGTAAATAAGATTTCAGATGTTAGGTTAATGGATCATCGATTAAGTCACAGTCGAAACCTTAGTAGTGGTATGCTCATACCAGATTTCAGTAATTACCAAACCTTTTTAAAATCCACTACATTTTATTTAGAAAGTGAAGCGATCTTTAATAAACCAATTGTATAAAAACTGCCGCAGTGAATGAGGTAAACAAGATGGCATCTGCCTCCATCTAGTGGTGGTACCACAAATAATGAGTTGATAATGAAATGCAGTTAGCGGCAAATTCAACAGAAATTTTAATGTACAAGGATCGCTGTCATTTGAAATGTTAACGTGAGGCACTTGGCCTAATCTTTTGGATTATTTTTAAGAAGTCCAGTCTATCACAGGCATGCAAGTGAAGTTTTAAAAATTAGATGAGTGGTTATGACACTCAGATTTATGTTTCAATAATTTATTTTGTTTAATCATGAGGTGTTTGAATAAGACAGTGGTTATGTGGTAAATGAAGTGTGATGTTCATGGCTGTTTTCTTCGAATTATTCCTTATGGGATACACTTGGTTAGTGCAGTCCATGATTATTTTAAAGTTGGGTGTTTTCCCAAATGAGCCACATGTGATAAATATTTGATAACTCCTTTGAGTCAGTGGATTGATGACGTAACTAATTACTTTATTATGATTCAACTACTTTTAATTTATTTGAGAGATATTTTTCTACGTAATATAATTCTGTAGTTCAAAGAAGGTGGTCTTTCTGACCAGAGTTTTAAATTGATTCACGTTATCAACTTGAAGACAGTGTCAACATAGTCTCGAATATTTCAATTAATGTGATTAACCTTCAGTCAGTTTATTAGGCAGATAATGGTGTTATTGTAAGGCAGATCCTCAATCTTTAAATTTTTCTTAATCTCATTTATTTCATTTTGTTACATTTTTTTACCAGTTCAGTTTACGTTCATTTTTTTTTTGCACTTTGCATTTTATTCAATAAATCAGTCTTTTATTTAAATTTTAATTCAGTCTTTGGGTACCGTCATTTATAGTTAGTTTACCCCATCTTTTCATTTCCTCACTCCTTGATCGACGGGTGGCCTCTCTCTCCGGGGATAGCGGACGGTCACGACTGAGGAAGAAGAGTCTACATGCAGCGGTGAGTATCATTTACATGTCATTTATTACAGGAGCAGCCGGCGCATAGAAGAAGGAAGAGTTCACCGCAGTTGTTGCCTTGAAAATGGCACAATATATAAATAGATAATGCCCCCATACAATGCTAGAAAATTTTTTAAGATCGTCTTTATTCTCTGTCAAATATAGATGTTATTAACATTATCGGGGGCTTGTATATCAATAAGTTATTATTAATTATGTACCTTTTCTATATGTTATTAATATTATATATATAATATGATTGTAACTGATCAAAAATTGTTAGCAAGACTAATCAACTAAATTAAATTAAATCTTCAATTTAACCTTCAATCAAAATTTTAGACATTTTAGTTAATCTCAAAACTGTTGCTAATTTTAATCAACCATATTTAATTCAATCGGGTTTTGGAAATCTTTGAAATTTCCAAAATTTGACGCTACCCAAAATTGCAAAAATGTGCATCCTTGCCGCATTTTTAGATCCAAAAAGGGTTGACCTCCTTTTTAATAAGAATTTCTTACACAAATAACTCCTGTTCACCATACTTTATCACCTGCAGATTAATGCTTTTTGGTAATAATGTGCCTGATTAATAATAATAAAAAATAATAAAAACAGGTAAACATGATCAAATACTGTACTTAGAAGAAATCATCCAACCATCCGGATTAAATCGTAATGCAAACAGAGACATAATTTTTAAATACAAAAGCCTATAGAATCACACGGAACAGGTACAACTACAAAATCAGAACACAAATTAAAACACTACGCACTGTAGTTAAGCCTGAAGCATTAAACGCACCGGAAACCTTGATTATTGGAGGCAGGTAATTAACTTTAGCAAAACAAGAAAGGAAAATCCTTAGGAAAATCTTTGGGTCAGTATGCGTAGAAATAGTGTAGATTTAAAGGAGGTTTCCTGAATTATGCCAGCATTCTGAGAAAATATGACACTATTGAAAAAAAGACTGAGATTGTATGACCATATTCAAAGAATGGACAATGAAAGACTTTTTTTTTACAAGAAGCTATACGTCGCACGACACAGATAGGTCTTTCGGTGACGATAGGAGAGGAAAGGGCTAGGAGTGGGAATGAAGTGGCCGTGAACTTAATTAAGGTACAGGCCCAGCATTTGCCTGGTGTGAAAATGGGAAACCACGGAAAACCACCTTCAAGGCTGCCGACAGTGGGGTTCCAACCCACTCTCTCCCGAAAACATGATACTGGCCGCACTTATGCGACTGCAGCTATCGAGCTCGGTAATGAAAGATTTACTAAAAGGATATTTAATTATCCTTCCTCACTAAAATTCAAGAATTATTGGTTAATCGAAAGCGAAAAATTTGCTTCAAAATTAGCTTAACAGGTGAAATTATATGGGATACGCCTAGCTTTAATAATAATGTTATTTGCTTTACGTCCCACTAACTACTTTTACGGTCTTCGGAGTCGCCTAGCTTTAGAACGTTAGTGAGCAAACATAATTTTGATGGAGAACCTAAGATGAGAACAACCACTGCATGGCAGGAAGACAGGAAGAAAAAAACAACGAGAGGATGGAGAGATTTTAGGAAGAGAAGAATGCCAATTCATCTCTAAATACGTTCAATCACGCTCTTTCGTTGGACACAACGTTGTGAAAAAGAAATTATTAATCAAAATAATATGAAAATAATTCAAGTAACAATAAGGCATGCAGATAAATTCGTATAGGCCTACCTAGACGAGTGATGTATCTATAAAAAAAAAAAAAAGCAGCATTCGTATCCAGGATTTACGAGATTGAAATGGTGTGCCAACTACTCACAGACGTCTACAATAAACGAATGATGTCCTTTAAGCCGAACTCAGACGCTACTGTACAGTCGTTGGACCAGAAGCCCCGTACGCAGCAGAATGCTTCGCGATGAATCAGAAAAGTTTGGAAGGCGTGAACTCGAAAGACTTGCATGAGGCCTCTCCGGAAGCCATACACCGTTGTTAATTAATTAGTAAAAGGAAGCAAAAGGATGCTTCATTGTGAGTCTTTCATTCCACACATTTATACTGTAATGGTTAGCGCTATTAGCTGCCGTCCTCAGACGTTCGACTTCGCTTCCCGAGTGACGACTGGTATGTGGTTAAAATTCAAATACCTTCACCGGACTGACCCAGGTTCGACCTGCCAAGTTGGGGTCAAAAGGCCAGTGCCTTATGAGCCACTCAGCCCGGCGTTCAACAACAACAACAACAACAACAACAACAACAACTACAACAACAACAACAACAACAATAATAATAATAATAAGAAGAAGAAGAAGAAGAAGAAGAAGAAGAATATCACCCCAGCTCATTTTAGGTTTTGTCTGGATGTTTAAAGCCAGATGCAATTCCAGACCTTGTGTGATATTTCAGGTGAAAATACTCCATAGAATCCATCGATGTTCAAACCAAGGTTTTCTGGATTTAAAGGCAATAGCCAAGTCTAATAGCAAACAAGCCTCTTCATCTTCCGAATGCTAGTGTATTGCTGGTGGCTAGCAATTTCAAGAATATTTTAGTTACGTGTATAATTCCGATTATATGAGGAACACATCATTACGTAACTACTCAATTGCGAGAACGGAGCCCCCGTGGTTCAGACGGCAGCGCGCCGGCCTCTCACTGCTGGGTTCCGTGGTTCAAATTCCGGTCACTCAATGCGAGATTTGTGCTGGACAAAGCGGAGGCGGGACAGGATTTTCTCCGGGTACTCCGGTCTTCCCAGCCATCTTTCATTCCATCAACACTCTCCAATATCATTTCATTTCATCTGTCAATCATTAAACATTGCCCCAGAGGAGTGCGACAGCTTCGGCAGCCGGCACAATTCCTATCATCGACCCTAGATGGGTGCTTCATTTATTCCATTCTTGACCCGGACGAATGACTGCAAACAGGCTGTAGATTTTCATTTCCAATTGCGATATATTGGCATTCCAAGACGGAAACGCTGGATAAGGGAGTAAAATTAATGTATCTTAAGTCGCGGGAGAGTTTGCGAATCTTGAACAATCGAGAACTAAGCTTCTAACAAGCATATCTGCTTATGCCATTACCAGCTTTACCGCGCTGTGACACAAACAGATGTGAAACAATTTGAGCCCGCTTGTTTCGTAGCGTTGCGAGCTCCACATAATGTAATGCTGCCTATGTTATTTCTCTCATTTTCAGCCATTCCTGCATTAATCACACGAGTAATGTGCAACAGCGAGGTGTCAGTACCGAGTGCTTTTTAATACGACCACCAGGTCACCGTGATTATGACCGCCATTTTACCGGATTATGGCGACCGCGCGTGCAAAGCTTTATTAATGTATAGCCCCAGTCTCCCTCGCTAAATGGAGGTTATGACGATATTGTTTCATTTCTCTGGGTAACCGCACAGCCATTGCGAATTAAGTTACCTGTGCTGCTTTCCGCGTATAGAACTCGTAATAGGAACAAATATAGGTCTTCTGGTACTAACAGGATCTTTTACCGCGCTGGAACATCCCATTGCTTCATATTACAAACACAATAGATTTCTTGGATGTTATACCCTCACACAGTCGATCCGCAATTCCCTTCTCTAAAGTGACCGTATTGCCAGATTTTTCTTGGACAGTACTTGTTCATTTCAAGCTTTATTCGGACGCGCTCTTTCAAATGTAAGTCGGACGCTAAATGCCCCATTCCTTAGTATTAAGTATTTCCTCGTTGTATTTTCCTATTCTCTTCTGTAGAGTAAGCAACCTTGTGTCCTCGTGTGGAGGTGGTGCAACTCTATTCAAGCACACCCGCAATGGAGGTGAACTGCATGTACCATTTCAATCACATACAAGACCTCCTGCCATTCTTACGTCTCTGTCAGAACCGGGAATCAAACCCAGACCTCTGTGAATGGCTAATAGAATAGAATAGAATAGAATAGAATAATCCCATCCCTTAGCTCCGGACCGTCTGGAACTGGGGAGAGAACACTATTTTATTGCAATTAATTAAATTCGATACATGCATTGCATTCTCAATTATTTGATTATTACTACAGTATAAATATGATTTATTTTGTCCTATAATTAACAATGTTATATAGTCTAGAAAAGGGATGTTGAACCTTATCCGACTGGCTTGTCGATTATTGTTTATTATTTTTCACTGTCCAGTGTGCCACCGGTTATTTTCCTTCCAACTCATCATGAAACCCTCTCGTTTCACTTTATTTACGTTTTACCTTGCATTACTTATAAATCAATTCGATTGAAAATTTAATTACTTTGCAAACATCTCTTAAAATTACATTAAGAAACAGGTAAATTTTAAGAATAATATATATTTTGCTTTAACCTAATAAAATTTGTAAAAAAAATATGGCCATAGTTTTAATTGTCACAGAGGCATTACTTCTTCATTCAAGTGTAATGTTGGTTGATTTTCGACCGATTTATTACATGTTAAAAACATTTAGCGTGTCACCTAGTGGCACGAGTGTCATAGGTTCGCCATCCCTCGTCTAGGACAACATGTACCTTCAACTTCCTTACCCTATTTAGTGCTTACTTGTGTCTCACAAGTCTTGTGGAGTTATGCTACAATTACAACATACGTTATGACTGAATTGAATGAGGGGATTACTGCATGAATTGATAAACGGATGAATTCATGGTTGAATTGTGGTCGTGCATGAATGAATGAATGAATGAATGAATGAATGAATGAATGAATGAATGAATGAATCACACTCGTCTCACCCGGTCACCGATAGCCACTAAGTGGGGAGAGATCATTCATGAATAAGTGATTGATTGGTTGAGTAAAGGACATGATGGATTGCATCGAACATTCCATCAAGAATGAAATACTGACTGCCTACATGAACGATTGGATGAATGACTGAGTGCATGAATGAATGGACTGTATTCCAAGTCCTCTCTCCCACTCGCGGATAGCCACCAACTGCGGAAAGAGTTTCGTGAGTTATAAATTAATGAATGGATGTTTCCATGACTGAATTGTGTGAACGGCTAATAAATAGTGCTAACCTTTACGCTACGGAGACGAATTTCTGAAAGGTGACCAGACAACTGTCTACATGGGGGTAAAGCATGCATGGTTCACCTGAAAGGATATGGGTTTCATTCCCGGTCAAGAAATCGTGAAATTTAGAAACAAGACTTTCATTTCTGGAGGTGCACACTGTCGTGTTTAATAACAGAACAAAGCAGAGCTGTCCATAGTACATTGTGGGCAAAATTGTCCCTTCTCCAAGAAAAGAGGGGGATACAGAGTGGTTTTTTTGTTTTAAACGAAATTGAATCTACGGCAGTTTAGTTCTATGCAGTACCTGAATGATTTCGCCATAGCTAATGTGTTAAGTAACTCTTTCCTTTTCCTCCATTCCGATTGTTGTTAGTGTTATCGGATGTTGTGAAGATGTTGCACACATGGGTTGAGCATGTATTTTTGACAAAAAAACTACTGGATATCCAATTCCATCACTCTTACACAAAGAGCATTCAGAAGAGAATATGATGTATGAATTCCTCTTAAGAGACACATAATCCCCGCCTTACTTAAGAAGTTGGAAACAGCAAGTTAATTATTAATCGATGCTGGTAAGTACTGTTTAAAAAGGTAAAACTTATGGAAAATGAATATTAAAAATTAGGGAGCGAGTTGACCGTGCGGTTAGGGGTGAGCAGCTATAAGGTTGCATTCGGGAGATAGTGAGTTCAAATTTCACTGTCGACAACTCTGAAGATGGTTTTCCGTAGTTTCGCATTTTACACCAGGCAAATGCTGGGGCTATACCTTACTTAAGGGCACGGCCGCTTCCTTTCCACTCCTAACCCTTTCCTATCCCATCGTCGTCATAACATCGTTGCGATGTAAAGCAATTGTAAACAAAAAATATATATTTAAAAAAATAGTTTTTAAAGTACGTGTGACTGTTTGGAACAAACACGTTTACATTGTTCAGAGTTACAGAGAATAAACAGCAAATCGCCGTGACCACAGCAGACATCCGATGAAAGGGATACGGCTTTCAGTGTCGGGAGTGTCTGAGGACAAGTTCGGCTTTCCAGGTGCAGGCCTCTTGAACTATCGCCTGTAGGCAACCTGCGCATCCTTATGAGGACGAAATGATGATTAATACGGCCACGTGCCAGCGGAATTAACCAATTATGGTTAAAATTCCTGACCCTGTCAGGAATCAAACTCGGAACTCCTGTGACCAAAGGCCAGCACGCTCATTTAGCCATGGAGCCGAACGGAAATCCAATAAGGATTTTACCAAATTTAAGCTAATGGAAGTTTTCTTACAATTTGTTGTCTTAACTAAGGTGCAGCATTTGCTTGGTGTGAAAATGGTAAACCACGGAAAAAATCTTCAGGGCTGCTGACAGTGGGGTTCGGACCATATATCTCCTGAATACTGGATACTGGCCGCACTTAAGCGACTGAAGCTATCGAGCTCGGTATCTAGAGATGAAATACACCAGTTATTTAACTATAGTCTCCGGGATGCAAGCTCACAGCGGCGCACGACCAACTCGCCCGGTAATAATGGAAGTTTACCTTTCTTCATAATGCGATTGAGTAATCTATATTACTTTAACTATATACAAGAGCTAAACTTCTTTGTTAGACTGTCTTGTTACTGAGAGTATTAGCAATAATGATGAACTTGATCGCAAATCCCAGACCGAAGTCCGTAAAGCACGCCACAGAAGATGAATTTGTGGTTTCGTATCAGGGCTAGATTCCAGATAGACCAATTAATTGCCTCTCCACATCTCAAGCCTTAAGGATTTAAAGCCAACGATAAGCTGATGTATGGGATTTGAAGATGCTGATATCTGGGGAGCCATTTGTGTGTGGGCTGTTCCACGAAATACAGAGAGTGGAGAGAAAGTTGTGACTGAGGACGTACGAACTGGAAATAGGCTGACTTCTTCTCCACGTTTCTACATCAATATACAGTACTTCACGACTTCATCCAGTTATCAAGGGATTGCCTCAGTTCAGAGACTTCTAACTTCTTTCCGATTCGAGTTAAATTACAGAAAAGTTTCATACGTCTTAACATCACAAGCTGAGTTGTGAAAAAACTTAGATTAATGGTCAATAAATTCAGCGTGTTCTGCATCCTCATCCTGGATATCGGTCACCTCAATGAACAAACACATTTGGGATGGCAAATGGGTTTCTAACGAATGAATTTGTACCGGTTGGTACACCTATACGCCGCACATTTGAATTTTCCGCCTTAAAGTACTCCTCTACAGCTGAAACTCTGAACTTTAAAACTGAATTAATTCAACCGTTTATCTGAAGATGTCACTGTGTTAATTTTGAATTGTTTTTGTTTACTAATTATCAAGAAGTGTGGACATTCTCTCACAGATGTCTCTACCAAAAACCCTGGTGCGAAGTGATGGAACTTTTCTTGAAGATATTTTATACTCATAAGTTTTCCTATAACTAAATTTCGTTCTTTCATTTGTAGGTTGGCAATATTAATCTTTCTTTCCGCCAGTTTTGAACTTAGCCAATCCCGAATTTCTGTAATTAATTTTTGGACCAATCGTGTCCTTCTTCTTCATATTTGATGTGTAAACTTTAGCCTACCAATAAACGCATGTGGGTGTGTCTTAATTATTCATGAAATGTCTCGAATCTTCCCCGAGAGTATAAAAACTGCTGATTTTCCGGGCTCTCCGCCACTCGTACAACATCTAGCCTAGTGTATAGCAGGAGGCGGGAAGCGACTCTTTCATCCGCCAGCAGCTCTTCAACAAGATAATGGCCGTTTAGCTTCCTTCTTTTTTCCTTGCTAGCTCAGCAGTTTAACCCGCGGGGCAGGTCCGAAACCTTTAATATGTAACCTATAACTTAAAACCATGTAATTTTTTTTCCATCTTTGTAAGACTTCATATATATCTTTAAATGTAAATCGGGAATAGAGAGTGCTTTACCCTCTCGAGCTCCCCTTCATTTCTGAATTGAGGTGACTATGTTTTCGTAACTTATTTTCTACTTTTCCCTAATGTGTTAAAAATTTTCTTATAGCAGTCACCTCTGTAGTGTGGGACTGGCCCTTGTGTATCGGTTTAGCGCCACTTAGGTTTTAACAAGCTTTCATGTAGGAGTGCAAGTACACGCCTCCATTCATCTTGATATTTTTTTGGGGCCATTTAATTAATCTGTTCCTTTTCAACGAAGGCCCAGTAGATTGGGTACTAGATACCCCTGTTTCTTTGTAGGTGTGCCTTGAGGGCAGTTGATAGTAATGTTGGTTGTTGCCTTTGATAGGCTCGGAAAATTGAGAGCGGGTTAGCTCTTTCACTTGTGGTAATGTGCCTCAGAAGAGAGGCTTGAGATCGATCAATCAATCAATCAATCAATCAATCAATCAATCAATCAATCAATCAATCAATCAATCAATCAATCAATCAATCAATCAATCAATCAATCAATCAATCAATCAATCAATCAATCAATCAATCAATCAATCAATCAATCAATCAATCAATCAATCAATCAATCAATCAATCAATCAATCAATCAATCAATCAATCAATCAATCAATCAATCAATCAATCAATCAATCAATCAATCAATCAATCAATCAATCAATCAATCAATCAATCAATCAATCAATCAATCAATCAATCAATCAATCAATCAATCAATCAATCAATCAATCAATCAATCAATCAATCAATCAATCAATCAATCAATCAATCAATCAATCAATCAATCAATCAATCAATCAATCAATCAATCAATCAATCAATCAATAATTTAAAGGTGGGAGCAAACACTCCATTGTATTGAGGGAATTTCTGCCCTTTGGTAATATGTTGGTTGTGAGCTGAGAGCTCAGGAATTGTAAAAATTAGGGCTTGTGGCCCAGATTGTTAAAGTCTATCTAATCTCGGCTTTCTTGGTCTTGTAGCTGATTTGACTTCTTGTTATTTGTTAAAAATCCGAAATTTTTATGTGAAAATTGTTAAGTTTTGAAAATATAACCTTTATTGAAATATGAATTCATCTTTCGGCCTTGTAGTTAGACCCATTCCAGCGCGCACCTTCTTTCACCTCTGCTGATCCACCAAAACACGGTAACAGAATTAACGAATTAATAATTATTTATCGTTATCATAACTAATACATATAGTAAGTTTTTATAATACGAATACTAGAGTTGAAAATATGAAAATACCCAGCCTGTTTCAGTCATTCCACCGGGTCAGGAATGAAATGAATGAAGCCCCCATCTAGCGACGAGGATAGGACCTGTGCCGGCTGCCGAAGCCTGTCACACTCCTCTGGGACAGTGAATAATGACTGACAAATGACATGATATTGGGGAGTTTTGCTGGAATGAAGGATGACACGGAAAATCAGAGTACCCCAAAAAAACCTGTCCCGCCTCCGCTTTGTCCAGTACAAATCTCACATGGACTGACCGGGATTTGAACCATGGAACCTAGCGGTCAGAGGCCGGCGCGCTGCCGCCTGAGCCACGGAGGCTGTTAATGCTAGAGATATTGAAACACAAAAATGTTGAAAATATATATTTACTTACATGGGCCTATATCCCATAAATCGTTCTTAAGACGTATTTTTAATAACAAATAGACAAATTTGCCCCTTGAAATATATCCGAGACTAAGTTATGGAGCCTAGGTTATCTCCTCATACTACACTACTAGCTAGTAGCATCATCTTTGTCGTCATCTTCCTTCGACTTCCTTTCCCGCATGATTATGATATTACATAATTATTTTGGTTTCTTCCATTCTACGTTTAGTGATAAAACAAGAGACAGATGTTCAATTTCAATTTAAATCTATATACCACTTCTCTTATTCCTTTACTTTCAGCAAGTGTACCATTTCCATATTCTTATTGAATAGTGTGGCAATGTTGGGAGCAAACTATGGACAATAACATCACAGAAAAAGAATAGAAGCCTTTGAAATGTGGTGGCTCTGTCCGGTGGTATCTGAAGGTGCTCAAATACGTCAGCCTCCTATCGGCAGATTTATTGGCACTTAAAAGAACTCCTGCGGGACGAAATTCCGGCACCTGGGCGTCTCCGAAAACCTTCAAAAGTAGTCAGTGGGACATAAAAATAATAACATTATTATTTATTATAAGAAAATTGTAAAAGATATTTAAAAACAACAAACAACAACAGTTCATTAAGTTTTTCTCACTTGAGCTGAGTGGACCTCGCACCAGACAAATTATTTCTAAGCTGACCGGGAATCAAACCCGGGGCCTACGGGGAAGAGACAGGCAAGCTATCTCTAGGCCATGGGCCCAGCTCATTTGAGTTAAAATTAATGAGAAGTTAAAAAATCACCAGCTTTCCACAGGAATTTCAGATTTATTTGTTATTGATAGGATGTCGAATATACGACATACCTTTAAATGATGACTTATCCAGCAAGTCTCATTTAGTAAAACCTTCACTTCACCGCAACCGACACAACTTTAAAACTTTTTTTTAACATTTTAAATCTGCTTATAAAGTTTTAACTACACCGTGCTATAACATTTAGGATTAACCCCACGACGTACAGAGAGAGAGAGAAGTCCTGCAATTTATGTTTACAAGTAAACAGCAAGCTTAAAGCGCTAGCAATTTCTGTTTGACGACAAAATCCGTTAAAAATAAATATTTCAACAATGACAATTGGCTGTACGTTGCACTGATACAAATATTTCTTATGGCAACGACGGGAGGGGAAAGGACTAGAAGCAGGGAAAAAGCGGTCGTGACCTTAATTAAGATACATCCCCAGCATTTGCCTGGTGTGAAAATGGGAAACCACGGAAAACCATCTTCATGGCTGCCGATAGTGGGGTTCAAATCCACTATCTCCTGAATGCAAGGTCACAGTTGCGCGCCCCTAATCGCACGGTCAATTCACTCTGTAAACAAACCTTTCAATAAATGTATTTGTGGGCGACTCGTCTGCACCATGGACGAGATAAGAGTCGATAAATTATTGTAAGGAGTCTCCGAAGTTGAAGAGGCAGCCTCGCCGATGTGTAGAGCCTCTGTGACGCAGACGGCAGGGCGCCAGGCTCTCCGTGGCTCAAATCCGCGTCACTCTAAGTGCGATTTTTGCTGAACAAAGTGAAGGCGGGACAGGTTTTACTCGGAGCATTCCGGTTTCCGCAGTCAACTTTCACTCCAATATAATTTCATTTCAGCTGTTAGTAATTAATCATTGCCCCAGATGAGTGCGACAGGCTTTGGCAGCCGTTAGAATTCCTATCCTCGCCGCTAGATGGGGGCTTCATTCATTCCATTCCTGACCCGGTCGAATTACTGGTAACAGAATTACGTACATTCTTCCTAGCCGATGTGCTCGCTTCACTCAGAAGGATAGTGGGTTGGACTCTGCATCGAAACGTCGAGGCATTTATAAACGAAACACTCACGTCTACAGAGAAACGCCACCTGTACCAAACCGGGGGCAATAGTGCTGAGGTTGCTATAATGAACCTTAAGTACATCATACTCTAGGAGTGCGTAAATAAGTCCCGACTCATTGGCTGAATGGTCAGCGTTGAGGCCTTCGGTTCAGAGGGTCCCGGGTTCGATTCCCGGCCGGGTCAGGAATTTTAATCGCGTCCGATTAGTTCTTATGGTCCGGGGACTGGGTGTTTGTGTTTGTCCCAACACTTTCCTCTTCATGTTCAGACAACACACTACACTATCAACCACCACAGAAACATACAATAGTGATTACATCCCTCCATATAGCGTTGGCGTCAGGAAGGGTTTCCGGCCGTAAAACAGGGCCAATGTGCGGCACAGTTCGCACCCGCGACTCCACAGGTGTGGGAAAAGCGCTAGAAAAAGAAGTAGTGCGTAAATAAGTCATGCAAATATTCGTAGAGTGCGGTACGGTGAGGTTATTTTTCCTTTACACGTAAGCATAGGAAAATGAACACAAAAAAATATTGTTCTGATGGACTAAATAGCTAGAGGCGTGGCCAGTCTTAAGGGAAATAATGGATAGGAACAGCATTGGAAGATATGACCTTTTGCCCGAACAGCGACGATGTGTCATTAAGTGCTTGAGAACGTTTTTATTTTAGCTTTCATTAAACAACTGGTTTAGTTCACAAAGGTGTTAGAACGTTATATTGTATTTTGGTTCAATTTATATGAATATGTTTTTCACTAATTCTTACCGGAGTAGATCAAATATCACAGTCCACACAACTCTCGTAAGTGTGCTGTAGTACCGATGGTTGAGAACTTCGCCTAGGAGAAAGGCTACCTCTTAATCGTACACGTGATACTTCTCTAAGAAATGGTAACCTACCTTGAATCCGATGAAGGCATAGGTGTCGGGACGCGAGGAGGTTGGACAGGAATAGGCGTCCCACGACGTCTGACCCCACGACCAAGCCCAGCATGGTGTTTGTGGGGCTCCATTATCCTCAGTTACAACCTATCAAAGAAAACATCAAATAACTCAAGTATTCAAAACTGGTTATTGAACTCGGATTACACTTATAATAATAGAAATAATAATAGAAATAATAATAATAATAATAATAATAATAATAATAATAATAATAATAATAATAATCCTAATAAAACTTGAAAAATCTCAGTGGAATAACAAAATAAGTGGACATAAAGATGTCTTACAGGAGAATATAAATAAAAAATAGTGTAAGCTTAAGAACGAAACAACGGAAAACTCTCCTTGAGGCTACCGATCATGAGTTTCGAACGCACCACCTACCAAATGTAAGCTTACGCATTCAAGCAGTTTTTGTTTTAAAAGACTAGAATTATGAGAGTTTAATTCTGTTAAGGATCGCAGTGGTGTCGCCGTAAACAATACGTTAGTTTTACAAACATGATGGCCTCCCAAATCGCCTGACGTCACGCCTTGTAGTTTTTCCTGTGTGGTATATCGCAGTCGGCCAAGAACAACTGACGATTTCAAGGGGAATATTGTGAACAAAATCAACAATATCCATCCACAAGTACTGTAGTGAATAGCCAGAAACGTGCAAAGACGGACAGGGATGTGTACACAAGCAGGAGGTCATTTTCAGTATCTACTGTCAACGAAGCAATTCTCCCACGCACACTGTTTAGGAACTTATTGCTAGAGGGCGTATTCTGGAATATTTGCATGTTATGTTTCTTACAAGATATAATATGTCCTTAAAATAAAGGCGATTCATACCATTTGAAATTGAATCGCTAAGTTTCATAGTGCATATAATGCATGTATACGGAATACGTGCATATTCTTGACGTATGCATATATCAATGCATAATTGCAGTGTTATTATTACTATCATTTTGTATAAAACAAAAACATAGAATATTGTATACCCGGCATTGATATTCAAATTGGTACAACAATGCAAAGAAATGAATATGTAAAAATTCCGCTCCCCTCTGGAAGCCTTTACAATGCATTGTTGTTGGAAGTCGACTGTATTAACAAGAGCTCGACAATTGTTATTTTGCTTTCGGTGGCGGTTTGGTATTCGATTCGGATGTTGGAATCATGGAAAAATAACGTTTTACGAGTCCTAAAGTAGCAGAGAGGAGATATCCTTCTTCGATATTCGGTACGGACCAACCTAAAAGGTATTCTTACTTAATGCCATCATTTCCTTTGTCGCTATGATTTTGTCATTAGCAGGACCTAACAAGTCCAGCCCAATATTTAGTAGCTCTAACCTATGTTTACAGTTCATTTTTCTATTATTCATTATCTGTGGATGATGCGCCGACGTTGGCAAGCCTGTTTAGTGCATTGCGAGCTCGCCGGACCCGCCGCTATGTTGGATCTACCATAACCTATACTTTCATTTCTTAGTTATATGAAGACCAGTAACCACTAGAAATTATGCCAAATGGAAAAGCAGCTAAAACATTCTACTTTAGTTGTCGTAGGTATTTGTAGAACCAATCTTATATCTAGAGGAAAAACAAGTATTTAGCAGAGTATGCAGTATATTGCAAGTTTTTAGTACTGTTAATAGTTGCATGTATATTTTTCCATTTTACTGCATATGAACCAACCCCCTACTTATTGCATGTTTGTAGCGATCGCCAAATAGAAATGAGACTATTCAAAACCACCCGTTTTATATGAATCACACTGTATGCATGTGTCTTAGTAACACAGAAAGGAAAAAATGTAGGTAACTCAACATTTAACGTTTCCCACACAAACGTGAACGTCTTAAGTTTACCAACAGATGATGTAGACATTGCACATTGTCGTAGCCACTTGATACTGGAGTCATGAGAGTGGAGTGAAACACAGCCTGCGGTTATAGCGCTAAACACATTCACAAGCGCAATTTGGAAGAACATGAAAGGCGAAATGGACTACTTTACATGAGATTTCAATGTAGAAGATATGAATCTGGAGCTGGTTTAGCCTTTTAAGGCAGGCAATGAAATTAGCATATAGAAGCGTTCCTGGTGCTTCTAGGAAATCAATACGTACTTACGTTGTCTAAGGCTTCATTTAGTTTAAGATATATCAGTATCCGCTCTTCAGAATCTTATTGGCTGGATGGAGCTCGAGCAATAAGCGGATATTGAACTGGATACGATAAAATGTCATCAGGTTTCAGTACTAAGCTTAAGATTTCTTGGGAGAGAAAGAAAACAAGCCAAATAGCATACTATACCATAAAACATGTACAACAAAATGGCAAAAGTAGGCAAACATGTCACAGATTTTCAATACCATACTCCAGAGCAATAAATATTATTATATATGAGACGTCTCTGCATCCCAGAGAAACGGCCAAGCAAAGCTCACGTCTAAATTCAGTCCTCCTATGCCTTTTCCCACGCGTATAGAACGCACTGAATCATATGTCAGGGACTCTCGGTATTTCATCAATAAGCTGTCAACCATAACCCTTCAACCTAATGCACTTTGATGAGTTTCGATATGGACTCCTTGTTCACTAAAGTGCCGATTGACTTGGTCATGTCTCTCATTGAACACCTGTTTCCTGAGGCCATTACTAAGCTATTTTACCACTGCATGACTTCCAGCTATTTCTTGTGGGGTGGGAATTTTTACGAACAGACGGAAGGAGTGGCTATGGAAAGTCCACATTCGCCCGTAGTGGATAATTTCTTTATGGACCATTTTGAAGAGGAGGCTATTGCTTCGGCGCCCGTCAAACCTATGATATGGTGGAGGTTTGTTGATGATACATTTGTTGTCTGGACAGAAGGTCCTGAGAAACTTCATCTATTTCTAAACCACCTAAATCAGCAACGTCCTTCAATTAAATTCACTATGAAGATTGAGTCGGACGGATGCCATCCTGTCTTGAATGTTCGAGTAAGAAAGAAACCGGACGGCTCCTTAGGACATATCGTCTATCGTGAGCCCATCCACACAAATCGCTATCTTCTTGCAGATTCTCACCTCCAGCCAGCACAAAAACAAGGCATTCTCACGACACTCAACAAGAGGGCGAGACAAATTTGCGACTCATCAAATATCCAGATGGAGAGGGACACACTCAGAGTCACGTTGAAGAGTAATAGTTACAGCGATTTGCAGATTCTTAGAGTCCTGCATCCCAGGGAAACGACCAAGCAAAGCTCAAACCCCATTGTTTTAGAATCCTTTCTCGTAGACAGTCGAGATTTTCTTCTGATGACGCAGAGCAAAGTTCTCTGCGAAACGTAAAGAATTTAGCTTTATTTTCCTGACACTACATAAGCCCAAAAGCCTATATAGTATCATGTCTATAAGTACGGGCCGTGAAAGCATCAATGGCAATACTGTTAAACATTTAGTGCCTCCGTGACTCGGGCGTCAGCGCACCGGTCTCTCACTAAGAAAACCACTGGTCAAGACGTATGTGTGTAACGTATTCCTCTATGGAAGTGAGCCATGGCAGACAGAAAAAGGGTCGAAACATTCGAATTATGGTGTTACAGAAGGATGCTCAATATATCTTGGACACACAGATATATCAACCAAGAAGTACTAAGAAGAATAGGAGAAACGCCATGCTTGGTACAATACTGTACATGAGGAAAAGGAACGTCTGTGCTGCACTATCAGACGTGGAACTCTACTGGCCACTATCATTGTAGGTTCTGTGGAAGGAAGAAGTTACTGAACTACGTCGGGCGACTAAACTAATGGAGGAGCTGAGTCAATCCTATGTGGAGCTTAAGGGGAGTATATATGGCTATTTGTTGAAAATTTGTCATTTAAGAAATGTAGAAACATTATCTGGAATTTGCTGATTAATCTGTTTGAGTGGAAGTAAAATGAATTTTAATTAGCTGTGTATGGCACTTTTAGGATTTCATAAGCCATTGGTCAGTTAAAAATTAATGTTTCAAGAGCCGTAAGGTATACAAGGCTGTGATTGGATTTAAATTGTAGTGGAAACCTTGCTGCATAATTTGGTAGTAGAGGTGGAATAGATACAACGCAACCGTTTTAGCGCAACGGTTTCGGAACACAACCGATGTTGAATGAAACCGTTGCAAGAAAATAGCAGTTTCAAGTTGCAGTGCTGTTCTGCTGTTGCGTTCTTCACCGGCATCGTTTCACAGTTTCACTACCGGTACGTATACACAACCGTCGTTCGCAATCGTTGTATTTCTTGACACTGGGGTTTTCCAATGTAACTCACAGATCAAGTAGTGGGACCTTTCCCACCGTCCCCCATGACTCATGGGACCATGTGATAACAAACCAACCCTTTCGGGTCACGAACACATGGGACCATGCTCCACGGAAGTCGATAGTCAAGGGATCTTTTCGGTCTGTGCCGATTTCTCCTCATTGGGATTGTATACTTAATCCACTCACATGAAGAGTTATCGACCATTCGACTCAGCTAGATCACAGCCACTCTCCCGTTCCTGAGGTCTGAACACGGACTCCTCAGGGCCGAAGAACGTTCGCGGCATAAAGAGGCTATCAAACATAAGCTATCTTAAAGGCCTACAATGAACGGAAGAGGATTCTGGATGCATGTTTTTCGGTATAGACAGGCATAAAATCGTTTGGAACAATTTACTACTCACTCGGTGAAATATACAAATTTACATACACTCTTGATACTTCTGACACAATTAATATGAGCAAATCACTTATTTTAGCAGCGGAAAAATCCGGGCTGCCATTGACATCGGCTGTTACCTCCACATTCCACAGACAAAATCTATGTGAAAGGCAACGTTAGCTGTTATTTTCTCTACTCCAATAAATTTTCCTTTTTGACACAGACGTAGATATCCATATCCCTCTCTACCAAAACAGAGAATAACCGAGAGGTTGTTAATATGATTTCACTTTTTCACATACTATCACTTTGAATTGCCTGTGTCATATATTGCTTACATAATTATTACATTAGTTTGGATGTATGCTACACAAATTGTTTGTGTATTATCGCAATTGTTTTGTGCGCGTCATCACCCGGTTTAGCATAAACCACTGAGTACCCTATCATATTCACAAAAACAAACAAAACAAGCCATGTTCCCCCAATGCGAGTATTCCATGGGACTGAATCCCGTATTACACATTAGACTCTATTTACACAAAAGAAAAATGTCCGCCTTTGAATGGTCGGCTAACGCTAGGAATCAATGAAGTAAAGATTAAAAACATAATTAATCCGAACATTCTGACCATATCAGAAATCTGTCACTAAAACACGGAGAAGGAAAGAAAAAGGACTCAAGTCTTCCATATAAAATAAACACAGACTTGAACAACGAACTATCATTTGCAATCACTACCAGTGGACTTTCACGAAGTCTAGATTCAAACCGACATCGATTAAAAGTAACCAACAAAAACACATCCTGAAAAAGAAAATATATCAAACACATGTATCAATAAAGACGATGGCTGTAATTTAACCGTTGTAACCCGCTGTCTTAGCGAGCTGTTGATCGCTGCTGTGCCCACATGAGGTTCGAACCTGAGACTCTGGTCGTCTCCATCCAGGGTACTGTAATCAAGCCCTAATTAATCTAATCGTGTATCGAACTGTCATAACAAAAATAAACATCTATATTGCTCTGTAGGTCATGGTCTACGGGGTGGCAATTAAAGCACTTGCTGTCTTTATTCTCAAAGAAACCAGAATGTTGGTTCGACCAACCTTTCTGCTTGTATATCTTCCTCCCTGTTCCAGATTCTCCCCTCTCAGCCATAAATTCACAGCTGACACTTGTCCCACGGTCCGGAGACAAAAAAAACACCATTCAGCCTGCTTCCCGCTAGGCCCTTTTCTCTCTGTGTCCATCAAATTAATTCATTAGAAAACTGGCACATTTTATTCAATGCTCGGACCAGCCCACATACATTCAGTACACGAGAATCATTTCTCAAATTCGACCGTTAATTCACACTTCATTCTCTCATATCTCTGGAGGTCTGGAGTTCGACTCGTGTCTTCTCTCCTTCCAAAGTGCACCATCCGTTAGCCCCTGACCATAGCAATACTCCTATTTCTCCGCCTCTGAGGCGAGTGTGTGTACCTATCAGATACTACCCTATCTATCGGTATAAATCATCAATCAAAGTACCTTAGGTAAACTAATAACAATACTAATAATAATAATAATAATAAGAAGAAGAAGAAGAAGAAGAAGAGGAAGAAGAAGAATCTTCTAACCTTTTGCTTGAAATGTATAGTACCAAAACACTGCTCAAGTTACATTAAGAAAATAATAATAATAATAATAATAATAATAATAATAATAATAATAATGAAATTCAAATTAATTTAAATTATTAAATCCTTCCAAACCACTAACAGACCTTCTACATCTAACCTCAATAGTGTAGTGGAGGACAGGGGTTCAAACCTCGGCACGTTATTCCTTGAACATCACCAGTTACAGCCAAAACTTATACTACCATGCAACAACATGCTATTTCTGACTTTACGAACATAGTGCTGATTCTAGCCCAAGTTTTTCCTTTCATACGGGCACTTGTTGATGACTCTGTCACCTCGCTAATCCCTACGTAACTTAGGCACTTGCTCAGATGAGATCTACATTATTAATCTACATATCATTCTATTCCTTTTCCCCCCTCAATTCCTTCTCAGCACTAAATAAACAAATTATAATAACATGCAAATATATCCACTAAAAGGGGTCCCCTATTCTATACACTAACACAGGATCACTCCCTTCCCATATCTAATTACTTTATTGAAACAAAAATGAATAAAAGGATTCCCGACCATTCTTGGGCGGATTAAACCTATTTATATATGTTACTTTAACCCTATACTTCATGACTATTATTTACAAAGGGAAATACTAGCATTGGTAATAAACATAACTTGGTACTCAACAGTTGACGTCTTCGGCCCTGTCCGGAGGATCCGGAGGCCTGCCCATGTTGGATTACTCCATGGCGCTGGATCCTGTAGTCCTGGAGTTCAGAAGTTCCATATCTTGTCTCGCGTAATCCATTTTAGTAACACACGGATCACTGAAATTAGATTGTAATTCACACAATTTATCAATTTCTTGCACACGTGTTACCGTTCACTCCTATTACTTCTTTGTCTACCCACTGCCAGTTACAAGGAGATGAATATATCGGCTACTTTCAGCTAGTCTATTACACTGTTAAACCGGGCGTTCCCTGCATTCGTATGATGCGGAATTTTCTATCCCTATCTTCTGTATGGTTTAATAGTTCAGGAACACTCCTCACTAGATTGTTAATCAGTTAATAATCTGACCTACGCTCTGTTCAGAAACAGCGTGATTTTATACAGTTCTTTGTTCTGCTCGAGAAATTCTACGTACTATCAAGTAGTTGTTATGCAAAATCCTACTTCATCTTTCACGAAGTCTTAGTCTACTTTGCAACCGATATTTTAAGTATATCTCATTACCGTAATCGTCTGTTGCCTATCACAAATTATAATCACAAAAGAAACTGAAAGATTTTCCCTGCCGCTTTGTTCACAGAGTATACCAAGGAGCGGTAATCCGATAGCGAAGCGACCGTCGTTTCCCGTCGAAAGCTCCTCAACGACTACTCCAGTACCCTGGAACTGCAAAAAACTTATACTAGCCCCGGTGGTAGGGGCGGTTTAGTGACTTCATCCCCACTCTTATTTCGACTGCTCCTGGATAAACCAGCCTGTCGAAATTAGCAATACGCTAGACTGTGTGACTTGGATATGCACAAGTACGCTATGCCATGCGGAATTGGATATGTTCGGCGGATCTGCCGTAATTAATTTATCATCTTGGAGGGAAAGTAGGGAATCCCCAAAGGCATCTGGCTTCAGCCATCGCGTCCGTACGCTATGGGTATTATGTAAGTTGTTTACCAACGCCTTTCGCTTGGAGAGTATTTTCTACCAGAACTCTTGACTTTATAACTCCACCAAAATTCAGCCCACTACTCTAACGGGTGGAGTATTGTTAATTAATCCTTATTTATGCCGAAAATGCATTAAATTTTGCCCGATCGCTTTGGCATCGCTGTACGCTGGCAGATGTTTTCCAATATGGAGTCGCTAAATAGTGTTCTTCTCCTGCTTCTTCTATGACGTAGGCCTAGCTCGGGGATTCCTTAAGCCACCCAGTGGGCGGGTGAGGGCGCCTCTCTGGCGGGCTTCGTATTGCGCAACCTGACGATACCCCCAGCATCCACACAAAGAAAGCTTGCTGCCAGCTTCCTTACCAAGCATATCATTTGAAATAAATACTAATTGTGCCGGTACGGTCACAGTAGGCAATTCCGGAGAGCTTCGCTGCTATTGGCTGATGCGCCTGGCGTCACCGAGAGCGAGAATACAGTACTACGCCAAATTCAATGGCTTGAGTGTTGCAAGGTACAGTTAGCTGAGTATTTTTTGAGTTAGTATTTTTTGTTAGTATTTTTAGTTACTTTGATTACACACGAAAACATACATGACTTCAAATCTGTCTCTCTAATGTTAAAGACTCTGTTACAACGGTTTGGACGGTGGAGCACTGACCTTCTGAGACCAGCTTGGCAGTTTCGAATCTGGCTCAATCCGGTGGTATTTAAAGGTGCTCAAATACGTCAGTAATCCTAGTAATAGAGCCCATCATCAGTCAACACATAGCAGTTATTGAGGAGACTCATAACAATCACCTCCTCATTCCCCCTATCAACAATAAATCCACATCCACCATCCTACGCAAGCTACAATGCTCCGATATCCCCACTCCAATCCTAGTCAACCTCACCAACCACTCATCTACACAACCGGCTCATGTTCTTACCTCCCACGCAAGCACTCAAACCTCTACTGCCAAAATCAAAACCAAGCAAATTCAAACCAATACAGACAAAACCCGCTATCAACCATCCCAAACTAAACCTCTACCCTTACCACCAACTCCATACCCGGCCTCGCCACCTACCCAGTCCTCCGAAGACCCACCCAATTCCCAACCCACACAAACTGTCGCAGAACCTGGGCCTGAAGACCCATCTTATAACTCAGCAAGCAGTGCTCCACAGGCTAGTAGCAGGCGCAGAAAACCTGCCCGCAAGCATACCTCACCCATCTACAGATCTACCCAGACACGGTCTCAATCACGCCCGCCCTCTTCCCTAATTATTCAGTGCTGCAATTGCCTTAAATTAAACCATACCGCTGCCACCTGCACGGAATCCACCCGCTGCAATATGTGTGGTGGTCCTCATCGCCACTCGGATTGTAAGGTTTCTCGGGACCAGGCGAGGTGCGCCAACTGCCTTGGCAGCCATGGCGCCTCGTTTTCTGGCGGCCCCTTCATCAAACGGGCAATTAGAGTCCACTACAAGAACGCACAACACCTTAGTTCTCACCACCAACCCCCTCCACATCTAAACCATAACATCCCACCCCCGAACCCCTTCCCTCCCTCCAACCCCCCCCCCACTCAGGCACAGTCGGGACACCTCCACTCTCGTCCGCTTACTACTCAACATACTTACTCCCCACCTTCCACCCCTGGTCCCCCCACCATGCCAAACAGACAGCTCAGCGTACAGTAATCACCATCCCAGCATCTGCCCTGCCATGACTCCCCCCACCTGTTACATTGCCTTGTCAACTCTCTTCCTCTCCTTCTTCTGAAAGCTACACAGCTCCACAAGCTCCACCACTAGTTAAGCAACACTGGTCGTGGTCACCAATTGGATGGGTGACCAACTTCTCCGCTTCATCACATATTCCTTGAGCAGTCATGAATGATCCAAACCCACTCCCAACATTGGGTAATCATGATTCCCTTGGGCTCTGCCACAAGAGACCCAAGGACACTATTTCCACCCCTCGGGGTGCAGGTCACATCCTGGCCGATTGGATATCTTACAAGGTACCACCACCCACCACAACCATTCTGTCCAAACTCCAATTAGTCGAAAGCAGCACTCAAGGCCGAAAGCCCGAAGGGCTAACATTTCTCAAAGGATCTGGGCTCCGCCCAAATATCCGTTGAGACGCGTGGTCTGTCTGTCTATGTCGTGTCGGTAGATTTCATGGCACGTTAAGGAACTCCTGTGGGACAAATTTCCGGCACCTCGAGCGTCTCCGAAAACACGTTATCCGATTGAATCCAAATTTTAACACAATATGGAATGAAATGTTTTGTATATTGTTTATAAATTTCAGAATGTTATATTTCCGAAGGAAAAAAAGGCGTTATAGATTGTGCAAGGCTGTTTCTTAAACTCAGGGTGGCTGGAAAATTTTGTTCGTGGTCCCACTGTAATCTTTATATATCCAATAGTTATGCTGTATGACTGTGAAATACGTAAATTAATTCAGTTCTTTTACATCACCTCGTATTGGATAGAATGATATGGATCACCGGCTGGCCGGTACAGAGAAAGTCGAGAGATTTCGCCGCGGTTGACGCGCTACATCATTTCTATCCATATCGGGAGGAGTACGTTATTTTGCAACCGTTTTATAAAATGCTTGTCTGCGCGCAACTGTTTCGGCGAGAGCCGTTGTCTAATAGCAACTGTTCTGTCCAGCACTAGTTGGTAGGAATGGCATAACAGTTGTGAATCTTGTTTACTTTGTGCATGCGACATTTTTGGTATGTAACTTTTTCATTCTTCATGCTATTGTGCTAGTGTGCATCATCATCATGAAAAGTTTGCATTGCCCTTCCTGAAGGGGAGGGGCGGGCCACCTAGAAGGTAACGCCTTCTTTCTGGCCAGGATATTCAACGGGGTTGGGGGTTTAACGGAGTAGGGGGATGTGCCAGTGTGCTAATTGGCCCTGTCTCTTAACCTTCTCGTGCACGATGACCTCATATAGATCATTGGAATTCTTATGTATTTTTTGATCATTTTTAATCTTAGGAGTACATTTTACCTGTCACTTTTTCAGCTTCGCATTCAATCCAACATATATAACTGATGCCTTGTTATTTGGTTACATAACAGACGATAAAATTACCCTACATACGAAGGTACTCCTTCCACCCCATGTATATCCACGCGTACAAACCACCGTTTATTTACCGTGGTACCTCCCCGTACAGTTGCCACAGACTTCAGGAGTACATCTGGCGTCACCCTCAAAGGCATTACAGACCTATGATCTTGCAAGTATACTTGCGCTTTGCAATACGCACCCTTGACCAGTAAGCAGTAATGTTCGATCTTTGAATGTTAAAAGCTTATAAAATTATTCAGTAAATGTCGTTTATATATTATCTTACGGTAAACCACATGTTGTAAGAGTGTTTTTCGTCACCAAACAAAAAAATAATTCGTGCAATAGAGAGCTAACTTATTTTTTCGGACAAATAACTGGTTTTCTCAGGAACTATAAAACATAAACTCTTATATTCTAACATCTAGAAAATGTACTCATTAAAACTAGAGGAGTAAGTGCATAAATAATGTATAAATAATCTGCAAAGAATTCATAAGTTGCATTAAGGGGGCTTGTACATGTACATCATAGAGAATACTCCAATATACGCTTATATTCGTGGTATTGCTGCTACTGAAGTTTAGAATGCCCAAGGTTATAATTATTATGACAATTTCACTACATCTTTTGAAGTATTTTAAACCCACAAAAATTGTGCGTTCCAAACATTACTTTTGTTAAAAAATTAATGAATTTTGTAACATTCAATAAATTATGTCACTTCATGAGTTGGTACATCTCAGAAATTATGGAAAGTAAAGAGCTGAAATTATGTACGAAACTCTTAAGCAGATATTAGAATATATACCATTCTTAGAATTCTAGGTGAAATACTTCTCATATTTAGTCAGGACCAACCACTGAAAATTTTCAATATTTGTTGTTTGTAAATATAAAAATTCACACTGTAGAATTCTCATACCAGAAATTCAATAATAAGATTAGATTTTGGTGAATATCTACGAAAAATTTCATTTGAGTTACGTTGCTGATTTTTGAGATACATTTACCAACACATGAAGTGACAAAATGTACTGAATATTACAAAAACTCATTAAAATGTACACTGACTGACAGAGCAAATGCAACACCAAGAAGGAGTGGTCAGAACTTTATGCCAATTGCAGGGTAGACTGACGTCACTGAGGTATGCTCATGATGTGAAATGCGCCGCTGTGCTGCGCACGTAGCGAACGATAAATGGGACACGGCGTTGGCGAATGGCCCACTTCGTACTGTGATTTCTCAGCCGACAGTCATTGTAGAACGTGTTGTCGTGTGCCACAGGACACGTGTATAGCTAAGAATGCCAGGCCGCCGTCAACGGAGGCATTTCCAGCAGACAGACGACGTTACGAGGGGTATGGTGATCGGGCTGAGAAGGGCAGGTTGGTCGCTTCGTCAAATCGCAGCCGATACCCATAGGGATGTGTCCACGGTGCAGCGCCTGTGGCGAAGATGGTTGGCGCAGGGACATGTGGCACGTGCGAGGGGTCCAGGCGCAGCCCGAGTGACGTCAGCACGCGAGGATCGGCGCATCCGCCGCCAAGTGGTGGCAGCCCCGCACGCCACGTCAACCGCCATTCTTCAGCATGTGCAAGACACCCTGGCTGTTCCAATATCGACCAGAACAATTTCCCGTCGATTGGTTGAAGGAGGCCTGCACTCCCGGCGTCTGCTCAGAAGACTACCATTGACTCCACAGCGTAGACGTGCACGCCTGGCATGGTGCCGGGCTAGAGCGACTTGGATGAGGGAATGGCGGAACGTCGTGTTCTCCGATGAGTCACGCTTCTGTTCTGTCAGTGATGGTCACCGCAGACGAGTGTGGCGTCGGCGTGGAGAAAGGTCAAATCCGGCAGTAACTGTGGAGCGCCCTACCGCTAGACAACGCGGCATCATGGTTTGGGGCGCTATTGCGTATGATTCCACGTCACCTCTAGTGCGTATTCAAGGCACGTTAAATGCCCACCGCTACGTGCAGCATGTGCTGCGGCCGGTGGCACTCCCGTACCTTCAGGGGCTGCCCAATGCTCTGTTTCAGCAGGATAATGCCCGCCCACATACTGCTCGCATCTCCCAACAGGCTCTACGAGGTGTACAGATGCTTCTGTGGCCAGCGTACTCTCCGGATCTCTCGCCAATCGAACACGTGTGGGATCTCATTGGACGCCGTTTGCAAAATCTGCCCCAGCCTCGTACGGACGACCAACTGTGGCAAATGGTTGACAGAGAATGGAGAACCATCCCTCAGGACACCATCCGCACTCTTATTGACTCTGTACCTCGACGTGTTTCTGCGTGCATCGCCGCTCGCGGTGGTCCTACATCCTACTGAGTCGATGCCGTGCGCATTGTGTAACCTGCATATCGGTTTGAAATAAACATCAATTATTCGTCCGTGCCGTCTCTGTTTCTTCTCCAACTTTCATCCCTTTCGAACCACTCCTTCTTGGTGTTGCATTTGCTCTGTCAGTCAGTGTATAACAATTGTAATTTTTGGGAAAGTACAATTTTATGGGTTTTTTTGCTAGTTGTTTTACGTCGCACCGACATAGATAGGTCTTACAGCGACGATGGGACAGGACAGGGCTAGGAGTGGGAAGGAAGCGGCCGTGGCCTTAATTAAGGTACAGCCCCAGCATTTGCTTGGTGTGAAAATGGGAAACCACGGAAAACCATTTTCAGGGCTGCCGACAGTGGGGTTCGAACCTACTATCTCCCGAATACTTTTATGAGTTTGAAATACTTTTAAAGGTATAGCGCAATTATCATAATAAGTATAATTTTGTGCATTTTAAACTTCAGTAGCAGGAGTACCATAAATATATTCGAGCATTTTCTAGAACGTTCACGTTTAAGTCCGCTTAAGTATTTCTTAAGAAAATGGGTCATGAAGTTTTCCAAATTTAACATTAGATCGGGACTCTTGGAGAACTGCTGCTAACCAACCTCCGGGTTGACAACAGAAGAAGAAGAAGAAGAGTAAAGAAATTTACCAGATAATCTTAGGTACTATGCGGTCGATAATTGAGCAATTTAGAATTTTTAAAAAGCATGACATTACGCCATCATTCAACACCCCCCCCCCCCCCATTAAGCCTATCTGCTTCTCTCAGCATGATGACGATTCTCAGGTTGAACACGTCGAACAGGTCGAAATGACCTTAATTGGGAACTGTGCATCCGATTGCGAACAGATTGTGCAGATACATAGAATCCGGCGATGATAGCCCAGTTCTACTTCCTCTAATCAATAAACACCGTTACCGCCAAGTTCTTGTTTGAAGCTAAACTGTGAAATTTTTAGGAAGATTTGCACGTTGCTCTTGAAATACCCCAAGTTCACAGCTCGTACTTCACTGCAGTGTAGCCTAATTAAATACATAAACCACAGCAAAAAGTAACAACAGTGAACGAGCTTTTAATCTCGAGACTTATAGGAGACAGAGAGGAAAACAATGGAATGATTCAGCAGTGAGGGCGCTTAGGCAGTGACAATGGTGTGGAGGTGGAGTCTAAGAGCTTGACAAAAGAATAACTTGCGTGTTCTTTTATTATTTTCAAGTGGTTTCTTCCAAATAAACACCGTCTATTATAGACTTATCTTTACAAACACGTAGTTATTTATACACTCCTCTGTCGAGAAGGTTCTGTCAACATACAGAGAAAGGGAGGGAGGAATTGTCATCACGGCCTGGAAAGGTAAATAATTAATGTGAAGATGAAAGCAGAGAAAAGAAGGAGGTTAGGAGGAATAGACTCGCAAGCACAGACCAAGAACAGAACTGAATAATTACTAAGTAAACCAGGCTTCTTCCTTCGGTTGATAACAATATATGAAGATATTTTACTGGAAAGTTTAGACAACGTAAATACAGACAGCAGAGTACTGTATATATTTTTCAAGGATGGTTGCAGTATGGCAGCGTCGAACAGCAATTCCACCCTAGCTACGTGGGGACTTCAAAAATTAAGTTACACATTATTAAGGCAGGCCAAGTAACTTTTAATGAATGCACTACAAAGTGGTACTGATACATGACACTATTTTTCAACACAGTCGCCAAGTCTCTGTAAACAACGGTCTGAACGTTCTACCAATCGTTCAATTCCGGGACGATAGAGATCCACTCCTTGGTCACGGAGACATTCGAGAACCAGTGCGTGAACTTCTTCATCGCTGGAAAATCTCTTTCCCCCCAGATGTTCTTTCAGCTTGCCGGAAAGATGGAAATCGTATGGTGCAAGATCAGGAGTGTATGGAAGATGCTTTCATACCTCCCATCGGAAACGCTGAAGCAAAGCCGTGTGGGATGTAGAGAAGGGCGAAAAGATACTGCTGATTATTTCAAAACATTCGATACGGCACAGCGAATTGCTTCGAAGCAGTGTGTCGACACACGGCTCACTTCCCTCTTGGCCTACAAGAGAAGCAGTATTCTATGCACAGTACCTTGATAGTGTTTGCTGATGGCGTGGTGAAACATGAACCATGCTTCATAGCTAAGATCATTTCAATTAATAAACTGCTCGACGTTCTGATAACGATAAAATATGAAGATCGTGAAATACGTAATGAGCAAATGTACAAAATACAGTATGATAAATAGGTGGTGTACAATATAATAAGTACCAGTATATAGTAATAAACTGCGTTTGCTTCCTATGCGCTTACAGTGACGCTAAAAGGGATCAGTTTTACAGTTCAAAGCACACTAGAACAGTAACTAATTTGAACAAGCATAAGATTATTAATGAAATTTCAAAATACGTATTCTGTGCGTAATAACAAACTTAACCTAATCCGTTAACAACGCATAGTAAAATAGTAGTTTAAGTAAATGGACTAACTTGAATAATTATAAAATGAGTAATGGAATCTAAAAAGAGCCCGGAATCGGAATTTTTCGTATATTAAAAAACAACCTAAACTAGTTACCATAGCAGAGTATGATATTTAATCAATTAAAATAAATAACATGAAAGATTATAAAATGAGTAATTAAATCTAAGAGGAGTCCAAGATCGGTATTATATGTACAGCAACGGATTTGACCTAATCCAGTTTAAAAATCTACTTGAAATTGAAGTTTAAAAACATAATTTTCGAATTTTTGCACTTGACAAAGGGGAGTGTTTTTCTGTTATAGTACGGCCCTGCTTTGATAACAATAATGTCCTTTTTTATGTGTAAAACAAAGACCTTACATTGTGGAGCACATTGTTCTTTTAGTAACTTGACTGGAGGTTCAGAACGTGAAGCGGCTCATCTTGAGGGCAATGTTACGGGGAGTGTTGCTATCAAGGCGAAGA
Organism: Anabrus simplex; assembly: GCF_040414725.1. Taxonomy (NCBI): domain Eukaryota; kingdom Metazoa; phylum Arthropoda; class Insecta; order Orthoptera; family Tettigoniidae; genus Anabrus; species Anabrus simplex. The sequence continues at coordinate 56,122,027 of NC_090273.1, read as the reverse complement.
GATAAACAAAGCAACGTCACTGTTTCAAAGCTTTGCTGTTTCGAAGCATCGATGTGGCTGATATGTGCGGAACGGCTAGAGTTTCTGTCCACGCGGCGCGACACCCGAAGAAATCTCACTGCTTCGAAACAGTAAAGCGTTATGTCCAGGCATCGAGACTAGGGTTGGGCACTATGTCCCTGTTTCGGCACACTGTGCCGGTGCACAGTTATGTTCCGCTGTTCCGGAACACCGAGTGTCAATTGTTCCGAAACATTCTCAAGCGAGACCGAGGCAGTGACTCGCTGTCCTGTCCGAAGCGCCACTATGCAAGACATTTCGAACTTAAACGTCCCACAATATTTATTTTCGCGTTCCGCTTGTATATTGTGTAAGTAAGCAGAGTACTGACGAATATTTCTTCAAATGTGCGAGTATATTTTTAATGGGTGAAAATAACATTGTGACATTTGTAAACACATCTACTGCCAATGTAATTGTGACAGGTGTATTTCAGAATGAATGAAAACATTATTATTCGGTAAACAACATTTAGACATGATTTTTGAGTGCGTATTTCAGAGTTCCGACTGCTTGTTCACGTTCCGTGAAGTTTTATCCTGGCTCTAATTACTCACAATACAGGCCGATACATTCAACTGGTGAAAATATCCTTCGATTAGTTACTTTTAAACACCTGTACTGCCGTTATGACCGTGTTATGTGTATTTCATATTGACCAAAAGTATTCACCTAAAAGCAGCCTTTAAACGTGATCATTGGGCACGAGTTTCAGTGTTCCGACTGTCGCTTCACGTTCCGTGCAGCTTTATGCTGGCCGTAACTACACATAGCTTGTCCGGTACAGTAGCACTTTCCCGCTGACGCGGAGCATGTCATGTTGCCTCACGAAGTTCTCTCTACTGCGCAGTTACAATCCCGTGTGCCGTGTGCCGGCACACTGCACCGAAACACTCCACCTCAAGCTCCTAATGCTCCGGAACAACTGACTGTTCCGGTCTGCCCAACCCTAATCGGGACAGTTCATTGCACCGGATCAGTGTTTCGAAGCATATACACACTAGCCAATTCTAGTGGGATGTAGCATTCTCGTGTAGGGGAATAATGCCTTTGCTTAATTTTCCACGCCTCTTGTACTTCATTGCGTTGCGTACTTCCCGGCGTACCTGAAATTTGGAGTACGTTTCCAGCTGACGCGCTGTTTCACTCGCACACTGTGATGCACCTGTTATCCGTACCGAAGCAGAACTGTGTCTGCAGGAAGCCCGGAACATTTACTCTATTCTGACAATGCGCCACTCTTGTTGCGCAATGGTCTTAGTTGGGACGCCGTGTGTAACTTACTTGGTAAAGTCCATACGTAGTATTACAAGTTAAATCAACAGATTTCTAATAGGCTACTACCCAATGTCGCTAATTGGCAAGTCTGTGTTCTGGAGGAAAGTGAAGCCTTCGACTCACTGAGCGCCATTTGTCGTGATGAAAATACATTCAAAGGCTAAAATGGTTAAATCGGGATTTTAAATGCTAAAAATCTTGAGCATTATTTTTTCCGTAGTAAAAAATTGAAAGATTTGTACCAAAAAGGATTATAATATTTTGTTCCAATATTACTCTATTTGAAGCGGCAACGCGCCGGCCTGTCAATGTTGGGTTCCGTGGTTCAAATCCCGGTCATTCCATGTGAGCTTTGTGCTGAACAAAGCGGAGGCGGGGCAGGTTTCTCTCCGGGTACCCCGGTTTTCCCTGTCATCTTTCATTCCAGCAACACTCTCCAGTATCATGTCATCACTCAGTCATTAATCACTGGCCCGGAGGAGTGCGAATGGCTTCGGCAGCCGGCACAATTTCTATCTTCGACGCTAGATGGGGGGTTTATTGATTCCATTCCTGACCCGGTCGAATGGCTGGGAACAGGCTGTGGTTTTTCGCTTTCACTACCCTACATTTTAAACGTCGCACTAACACATCGAAGGTTTGCGAAGACAGAAGGATGGAAAAAGGGGCTAGGATTGGGAGGATAAAAGCGGAGCTCTTAATAGGGGTACAGTCCCAGCATTTGTCTGGTGTGAACATGGAAAACGCCGGGCTGAGTGTTTCAGACGCTTGAGGTGCTGTCCTTCTGGCCCCAACTTGGCAGGTTCAATCCTGGCTCAATCCAGTGATATATGAAGGTGCTCAAATGTGTCAGCCTCGGGTTGGTAAAAAACTCCTGCGGGACAAAAGTCCGGCACATTGGCGTCTCTGAAAGCCGTAAAAGAGTAGTTAGTGGGACGTAAAGCCAATAATATTATCAGAATGGAAACCCACGGCGTTTGATCTTCAGAGCTGTGGATGGTCGGATTCGAAAACACTATCTCCCGAATGCAAGCTCACAGCTGCGTGACGTCAGCCTCGTGGCGGTAGAGTTTCCGGTACGTAAAAGAACTCCCGCGGGGCAAAATTCTATCACCCTGGTGTCTCCGAAAACCACAAGAATGTGGATAGTGAGCCGTAAAATCATTATTATTATTATTATTACTATTATTATTATTATTATTATTATTATTATTATTATTATTATTATTATTATTATTATTATTATTATTCTACGTGAATGGGTCACTCTGGACCACGCAGAATCAACATTTGTTGAGCTTTCCTCTTTGCCCAATACTACGTAGTTCTTCATTTTCATCGATCGTTATAATTTCTGTTCCTTCGACCAAGTACGTCTTATTGGTTTCTTGTCTTCTTCCTCAAATCCCCCTTGTGCGAACAATTTTCCTAATTACATTTGTATCCTGCTGATTTGGTGATCCTAATTCAGTGAGGTCTTTCTCTAGTTGCTTATACCACTTTGGTCTCGTACGTTTGATATGCAAAAACCTTTGTATTTGATAAGTAAGTCTGTTGTTATTCATTCTTTCCAAATGCCTTAAAAATTGAATTCGTCGCACTCTCATTGTATCAGTAAGTTTAGATATTTTTAAATATACCACTGTACTTCCGATTTGGGTCTGGGGTAATGCATTCCATTTTTAATTTTTGACCGTAAGATTTTTCTCATTATTTTCGTTTTTTTAACCTCTAATTGTTCCTTTAAATTTGTATGATATAAATTGAGCGTTTCTGAAACAAAATAAGCTTCAGGTTTAATCACTGTTAAGTAAGACGAATTTTACTGTTCCTGAACTGGTATGATGCGCATAGGTATCACCCAAATATCACTATAAAATTTGTCACAAATGGAACATAACAATTGCTTTTACACATATCAAGTGAAAAATCTCTGGCAAATTAAGAAATACCGTCCTTATTTGAGAAATATGAAAACATACTTAAGGCTTGTAGACAGGACTGGTTTATGTCGTACTCCGCTGCTGGTGCCGTCTTTTGTTACTTTCTTCAGGTCCAGGGCTAGCACCGTGGAATGGGAGGGCTATGTCTGTAGATTCTCATTATCTTTGTTCATTCGCTGCTGGCGCCGTCTTTTGTTACTTTCTTCAGGTCCAGGGCTGGCACCGTGGAATGGGAGTGTTATGTCTGTAGATTCTCATTATCTTTGTCCAGATGACTAGAGCGGCCAGTTCAAACAGCAAAATGGAGGTCAATAGAAAAATAGCATGATCCCTGGACCAATAAATATTTTTATTTCTGTTCGAACGAAAGTAGCTCGATCCCTGGACCAATAAATCACTAGTTCACTGAATTTTTCTTATGTACATTGGCCATACCATTTTGTCGCCTATTAAATATTGCACATCGCGATAATTATGTCATTGACAAGTGAAGCAACGAAACGAAAGCAAAGAACTTCAGTGACCACAGATATCACACACGAAATTTTTTAAAGTGTAAGACAAAAGACATACGTGTGTCACTGTGAGCGTAACACCAAATGTACTTGTAAAATGGTAAAGTACGCATACATAATATACTCCAAAAATGAAATATTTCTTAATTTGCCAGAGATTTTTCTCTTGATATGTGTAAAAGCAATTATTATGTTCCATTTGTGACAAATTTTATACTGATATTTGGGTGATACCAATGCGCATCGTACCCTTCCTGAGCAAGCATTTTTGTTATAAACATTCTTTGTTTGTTGAAAAGCAATCGCCCTTTTCTGAATTATTATTATTATTATTATTATTATTATTATTATTATTATCATTATTATTATTATATTATGTGATATAAATATATTGTGGGTGGGTATGTTTTCGTAACATGCATGTTTGACAAGCAGCAGTCTAGGAGCAATACAATGAGCAGAAAATGGAATTTTATTTTTGTATATGAAGCACTAGAGAATCTCTGCTGTATTACGAAAGCCGATCTTTTTTTTTTTCACATACTACCATTCGTTGTTATGTTGTATCCTCTCTGCCAACGCTAATGTCATAAAGCAGGGATGCGGAAGGTTGTTAGTCGCCAAGATTCCCAGGGGGATAATCAAGATTATTATTTCATCTCCGCCGGACATTCTACATTCATCTCGCCTCATTCAGAACACAGTGAGGACTCCCACGAATTGTGCTTCTAAAATCCTCCCATTTCCATTGAAATGAGTAGATGTATAAATAATGATGCTCTCTGTACAGTACAACTCCTCATTTCAAGTTCCTCTCTCATCCAGTGTTTGTTAACGAGATTTTGAAAAGCTTCCCATATTCTGTTCGAGTGTTGGTTCTCTCATTCATCTATGAAACCGTAACATTAGAGTGAATGACCAGAATGCTGCAGGGCATTTTTTGTAATTTCGTTTCGGGTCCCTTAAAAAAGAATTAGCACACTTTTGCAAGCATTACATTTATTTTTTCAGCGTTGCAGTGTTATTATCTATTAACGTTTCTATATTTGTTGGTTCATATTAGAGATCATCATACAGGCATACCTGTGTGTCCGTGCTAGAAATGCTGTAGCTTCGAAGGACGTGACAGTGTACAAGTTAGAGAACCAGCGTTGCCATCAAGTTGAGGTAATAATCTCCGAAAGTGTATGCCAACCCAGGACAAAAAGTGCCTGGTGCTGCATTCTTCGCCCTTGGAAAACGGTCAGGATATTTTGATTGATTGATTGATTGATTGATTGATTGGATTGATTGATTGATTGATTGATTGATTGATTGATTGATTGATTGATTGATTGATTGATTGATTGATTGATTGATTGATTGATTGATTGATTGATTGATTGATTGATTGATTGATTGATTGATTGATATATTTTTTTGCTAGTTGCTTTACGTCGCACCGACACAGATAGGTCTTATGGCGACGATGGGACAGGAAAGAGCTAGGAGTGGGAAGGAAGCGGCCGTGGCCTTAATTAAGGTACAGCCCCAGCATTTGCCTGGTGTGAAAATGGGAAACCACGGAAAACCATTTTCAGGGCTGCCGACAGTGGGATTCGAACCTACTATCTCCCGAATACTGGATACTGGCCGCAATTAAGCGACTGCAGCTATCGAGCTCGGTGATTGATTTTATTCTCGCCTACAGAAAAATCTAAAGATGATCAGTGAGTGTTCGCGTATATAAGTTTATTAATTTCAAGTCGTGTGCTGTTACTCAGGGCTTCTCTTAATCAACTACCACTTCAATTATTAATAAGGTATTCAGTATAACAAGTAATATAGAAGAAAACTGTAAAATCACTTTGTGCTTGTGGACAATTTTTTTTAAATGTGAGTGTGTCTGTCGTTTTCAGCTCTTAATTACAAAACTGTGCTCACTTGTATAGTTACAGAAGGACCTATAGAAGGTCGACTTCGAACCATGTTATTAGTAAGCGATTACTCTTGCCTTGTATTACTATGTAACAAGATTTTTGTTTCTTTTCGCTCTCTTGTCAACAGTAATCTGAAGTAACATGTATCTAAGCTGAACGATTGAATACTACACAAAAGAATCGTATGCACAATACCGCCAAACACCACTAAAACGCTTCTCAAGGGACAAAGGAACAGTGAATGAAATGCCATTTTCTGGCTCATTGGCTCAATTGTCAGCATACTGGTCTTTGCACCTGAGGGCCACGGGTTTGATTGCCGGCTGGGCCGGTGATTTTCATTATGTATGGTTAGTTCCTCTGAGTCTGAGACTAGGTATCTGTATTCAGGCCAACACACATTTCTTCATCTACTCTCAACATACCGCACTAGCTACCACTGAATCTATCCTTCCACAGGGTTGGCATCAGAAAGTGCATCCGTCTGTCAATCTATATAAAGTACTGACGGCAATAACATTTGAGAAAAGGGCCAGGAAGAAGTAGAATTGAATGAAATTTCGTTGGCTATAAAATTAGATCGCTATTAACAAAGTTTTAATTTAAATTCTTAGTCAATGTGGTGCGTTCTCGGAACAATTCTATTTGTTGTACTCTCTTCCCAGACCGTATGAATCATTCAAGGCTGTGAACCTCAATCCTCGGGAGAGGGACATCCCGAATGGCATTGTATCCACAGTTCGAATTCCGGCTAACGCATCTTGGATTTTTTTTTTGATATGGAAAATCGCGTGCTGTTGGTTCGACAATGCGCGTAAAACGGGATGTCGCGTTGCTATGATCACGATATCAATGAAGTTAAAACGTGGCTTTTAATTTCAATGTCGTCGCCATAAGACCTATCTGTGTCGGTGCGACGTAAAGCCCCTAGCAAAAAAAAAAAAAAAAAAAAAAATAATTTCAATGAACAACTAGAAAACTTTCAAAATACGAGGGCTCTTTCGTTATTAGTAGGAACTATTAATTACAACCGATGCAAAAGGGATACCTCTATGGAGCGCCTACAGTCCCTCTCTGTAGTCCCCAGCATTGTGTTGTTAGCGATGTGGAAACCGCAGTAGCCCAGTAGCAGTGTCTATTCTCTGGGTGTTGCAAATCGAGTTGTGGCTTGTATACAAAACTTCGGGAACAGCAGTCCCTCCATATTCGGTATCAAATAACAGGGGCTCAGTCTGGCGAGTATGGAGGATGGTACAACACTCCCAGCCCCATCAACAATATAAATTAGCCACCCGGAAAATGACGGGAGGGACTGAAGAAAGTGCTATCGTTTCTTGCGCAATGTTGGTCGCAGGTGATGTTCCAAAGAATGAACCGTAATTCTGTGCATTCACTGTCTGTCCGTTGTGTACGGAATCCCCGTCCCCTTCACGCAGCTGGATTCTGACGCACTGTTTATTTAATTTGCTTCGTGGGCACGAACTGTTCCACCGGTCTCACACAGACGACGCTATTCTTCACTGCATAGCGCACGCGCGAGGCATTGGATGGATGAGTCCCTGTCCTGTGACGCAGGTTGCATACCACCCTAACGTGGGTATTCGCGAGAAACACTGATTCCGTTTCCTGGTGTTCATACAATAGTGTTGTCACTAATATACAAACAGCCCTCGTATACAGTAATATTGTAGTTATAGTTCTCCCAGTATCTGGCTCTTTAGCTGAATGGTCAGTGGAGCGATCATTGGTTTAGATTATGCGGGGTTTGATTCCCATAGGGTTCGGGATTTTAGCCACATTATTTCCTCGTTGTCGGGGACTGGGCGTTCGTGTTATCCACGGTAACCAAATTAATTTACAACACACCACAGAAACATAATAGTGAATACATTCCTTCACATATGGTTGGTGTTAGAAAACGCACTTGGCCGTAAAACTGGGCCTTGGGTGTAAAATAAAATGTATTTCTGAATAGTCATTTTTCTCCCAAATAATTTAGCTCCGTGATGTGGATGGTGCGTCCGCAAGTTTCTGTGTGGGTGGGAAATGATGGATCCTAACCTATTACGCCCTGTGAGTGGAAAGCGCAGAATGCAGCCATTGCTTCTCCTACCTGTCGTTAAGAGGCCACTGCGATGGGTGACCCTAAGGGGCTGTAATCTTTGAAGCTTGCGTGGGCGAACTTTATCTAACACCTCGCCGGGCTGAGTGGCTCAGACGGTTAAGGCGCTGGCCTTCTAACCCCAACTTGGCAGGTTCGATCCTGGCTCAGTCCGGTGGTATTTGAAGGTGCTCAAATACGACAGCCCCGTGTCGGTAGATTTACTGGCACGTAAAAGAACTCCTGCGGGACTAAATTCCGGCACCTCGGCGTCTCCGAAGACCTTTAAAAAGTAGTTAGTGGGACGGAAATCAAATAACATTATTATTATTATTATTATTATTATTATTATTATCTAACATCTCGATTTACTAGTATTAAAAACCAGAGTGTTGTGTAGCTCAACCGTAACCCATCCAAAAGTCTGTAGTTGAATCTCCCCTTTAAGAATACATTCTAACCGCTTGCTGTGTTACTTATTTAAAATACATTTGTCACCGAGCCTCATATCTCAAAGGTTCACCCCCCTCTTCCTGCTTGTATTTATTCTATCTATTTCTAGAAGGTGTTTGTTCAGTCACGACCTACGTCAGGTCGAGTTCAACAACTTCATCCTTCTCTCCGCTTACAAGTCGTAAAGTCTGTATTCTTTCTAAAGCGATACTTTCATAAACATTGTAAAGCAAGGACGACATACATCCACACACAGTACGTGACTCAGGATTCATTCAATTACTCATTGAAAGTTGGCGACCATGATGAAGTTGCCTTCTATTGTAATGTGGAAAATAATTCTTAGCAGACACAATAGGGGTCTCCATGCTACGGAAAAAGTAAAATTAAGCAATTTCCTTAATTGTGCCGAAAGTTGAAGGGCTAAAGGGCCCGAAAAGGTTTCAAATTATGAGTCTTCGATAGATTTATCAAACTAAAAATACAAATTTAGAAAAATCACTTCCGGCTTAAATGCAGTTCGGGAAAAAGAGCCTAAAATAGCTTGTACCTTTACTCGTTTTTATTCAAATTCTAGCCCAATCAAATTATTTTAATAATTATTTCTGTAATGTCTTCCTTGGTTCAATACCCTCAGACGTTTATTTATTTTTTGAAAAATTTTCACACCGAATGTAGTTATAAGGACTTAAGTGAAACTCTGCATTAACTCACATTAGCGCTAGTGGTGCAAAAATTAAACTGCTAATCTGATCGACCGGATAACGATGATTAAGAAGAGGGTTGTAATGTTTAGGAATAACATATTCTGATACTTTATTCACCTAAGACGTTTCCATCATTGAGTTGCTTGCCTGAAGGGCTAGAACTGTGAATTTTTAATTTATTTTGACGTAGACATACGTTCCTCAACAACGTTCCTCAAGAAAATAAGGTGAAATTATGTACGTTTCGCAGAGAACTGTGCTCTGCGTCATCAGAAGAAAATCTCGACTGTCCACGAGAAAGGCTTCTTAAACAATGACACTTTGAAATTTAGACGTTATAATAGAAGTGGAAATGGTACGTTCATTCGTCACCAGATGGCTCCCCGGGACGTGGCACTACGCTAGTGTTCGAAGCAGAAGCTCACCAAACCATCAGAATCAGTGCACCACATAACATGTGTACGTAACATATGACATTGACAGGTGTATGACATTGACACGAGCCTGGAATGAAACATCTGGCGATGAGGAACGTACTAATTTGGAAAACACCGAGACGAAAACACAATAGTTATCGAACCTTATTTTCTTAACACGGCATAAGCCCAAAAGCCTACACAGTATCACGTCTTTTAAGACGCTTTTAGTGTTTGGGTAGAACGCGTATATTGACGGCAGTATTTAACTTACGATTATGTTTAAAGTCGCAATGGACAGATAGAAGAGGGGGCTACTTGTTAAAATAACAGAAATGAAAATCTGAAGTGTAAGTTTTCATGAATTAGCGCTTCAAATTAAGGCAATATTTGTAATAAATATCTGACATAACACGCATACTCTTGCTCGCGCGCACCTGTCGTAGAGAATATATCGCGGTCAGTTGTATAGAATAACAACTTTAATAATAAAAAAAGGAATACTGACATCACACGCATACTATGTTATAAGATGGCGCTGTGTTGATAAGGAATTGGCAAGAACGTGCAAAACAACGAGTAGAATTGAGAAAAGTGAGTGATGAAGGAATAATAAAAAATATATTATCCAAAATATTTGCATTTTTTTTTTCTAATAAGTCTACAAAGCCTCAAAACCCTGGCCGTTACAATAGTGACAGGCTACCGCCATTTTTTTGTTAGAAGTTTTACGTCACACCGCCACAGATAGGTCTTATGGCGACGATGGGATAGGAAAGGTCTAGGAGTGGGAAGGAAGCGGCCGTGGCCTTAATTAAGGTGCAGCCCAGGTGTGAAAATGGGAAACCACGGAAAACCATTTTCAGTGCTGCCGACAGTGGGGTTCGAACGAACTATCTCCCGAATGCAAGTTCACAGATGCGCGCCCGTAACCGCACGACCAATTCGCTGGGCCCCTGGCCTTCTAAGATCACTTCTATCAAGTTGTATTTTTCATTTCTTGTCCGTAATTCTTGACGTAATTTTTAAATATAAAAATAAAAATTAACTACACTTACCTCTTAGTTACGGGGTCGGGATTAAATGAATAATAAGTAAACATACAAATTCAGCTAGAGCGTAGTAAGGTTGAATTCTAGCCCGCCTGATGGCTATGGTCGGTAACTCGTCAAATCTTTAATGATCTGACACCGTGGCCAGCCGGTTTGAGTCCCGTTGATGGAGAAAATTTTCACCATAAGAATTTTGGCCGGCAGGGTAGGGGACGTAGTGGTATACAATTTCTAATCACTAAAGTGTGTACCAAAAGTCTGGATTAAATTTCCGAAACCTCTATGCATTGTTCATGTGGAGTGAGGGCATATGATGCTCCTGATGGTGACTCATCCGTCGGATGGCGACATTAAGCTTCTTTTTACAAGTTGCTTTACGTCGCGCCGACAGATATGTTTCATGGTGACGATTGGATAAGACAGTACTAGGAATGGAAATGAAGCGACCGTAGCCGTAACTAAGGTATAGCACTGTCATTTGTCTGGTGTGAAATGGGAAATCGCGGAAAACCAGCTTCAGGGCTGCCGAATGTGGTGTTCGAACCCACTATCTTCAGAATGCAAGTTCACAGATGCGCGCCCCTAAACTCACGGCCAATTCGCTGCGTGGGGTCGGAAAGCCTTAAGTAGACACTTCGATTTTATTCGACAGGAGTAGGCTATGTGCTGACGCTGGGTTTCACCATCTCCCTACCTCATTACCATCACCTTGTCACCCGCAGACATGAGAGTTGTCTATGGGTGTCAAATAGAAAGAATGTCCTCGGACACTTCCGGTGCTTAAAGTCGAGCGATAAATACACAATAAATAAAAAAGTAAAATAATTTAGTCCACCTCCCTGGTGTAGTGGTTGGTGTAATTAGCTGCCACTCCCGAAGGCCCGGGTTCGATTGCCGGCTCTGTCATCCTCGAAGGGAATTTCTGTGGTTTCCCACTTCTTCTCTATGCAAACGCCGGGATAGGACCTAACTTAAGGCCACGGCTGCTTCCTTCCCCTCTTCCTCGCCTATTACTTCCAATCTTCCCTTCCCCCAGAAGGCCTCTGTGCAGCATAGCAGGTGAGCCCGATTGGGTGAGGTACTGGACCTCCTCCCCAGTTGTATACCAACCAAATGTCTCCCGCTCCATGACACTGCCCTTAATGCGTTAGAGGTGGTATCCCTCGCTGAGTTTGGGGGTGAAACCAATCTTACAGGGTAAACGGATAAAATAAAAATAAATAAAAATAATTTAAATACGGCTCTGCAATATTACGGTATGTGTATTTGCTTGCTAGATCCTGCAATTAATCCTTCGCAGAAGCAGCCTTGTGGTCATTATCCCACTCTCCGGACGTTGAGGGTATCTAGGTGGCTTCCCAGTCCTTCCCCGAGCCATTTGTGAAAGACACGTGCCATTGCAGATTCCTCAGCCGAACAGTTTACTATCAGACACGGTTATCACATCCAGGAACAAAAGAACTGTGTGGGCTGGAATAGACAGATTTACACCAAACTTACATTAATGAACAATTGACATATCCTAGAAGCGGCAATCTATACGGAATATTACATTTGGAAAATGAGTTGTTGAGTACGGGGCCCCTAAATGTGTCCGGCGATCCTTCAACTTCTGCTCCTTTGTTTTAACTGTCGTATCTGAACTCCGTTAGTCAACTCTTCTTCTCTTCCGACTAGGGAACACTGACTGACCCACTAACACAGTGACCACTACGACTATGAATGACATTCCAAACAAACATATGACTAGTAGTACTACCACAGATGTTTAAAAACAAACAATTAACGCTAAGAAAAGACAGACCATACCTAAACAAGAGACGTACTAAGTAGTGTAAATCACTGTATGAATAAATATAAAATTATGTAACTTGTGCAATGATGTATAAGTGGATTGTATTATTTGACACATATGTTGCAAATACAAAAAGCAAAAATGGACCTAAAGACTCTAGCCAAAGAAGAGGCTCAACAAAACAACAAAATAATTAACAAAATTGTAAATATATGTAAATGTAAATATGTACAAAGCAAAGAATTCAATAAACGGGGTCTAGCGGGGGAAAACTATAGGGGGGGGGGGCGGTGCGGGTCCTCTCCCTGGGTTGGTTCCCCTTTGTGGTTCGGCGATCTCTGTGCCAGAGTCAACAACAATTAAAACGTATACAATCACATTTAAAGTCAAATTATCAACATGTCAACAATAAAAGACCTAAGAGCTACTGGTTTAGCTGACGGCCCGCCTGTCAAAGGACAGGAATGAAATAACTTCATTAGTTGGGCAGACCGGAACAGTCAGTTGTTCCGGAGCATTAGGAGCTTGAGGTGGAGTGTTTCGGTGCAGTGTGTCGGCGGGACTGCAACTGCGCAGTAGAGAGAATTTCGTGAGGCAACATGACATGCTACGCGTCAGCGGGTAAGTGTTGCTGTACCAGACGAGCTGTGTGTAGTTACGGCCAGCATAAGTGCATGGAACGTGAAGGAACAGTCGGAACACTGAAATTCGTGCCCAATAATCACGTTTAAAGGCTGCATTTAGGTGAAGATTTTTTTTTTTGGTCAGTATGAAATACACATAACACGGTCGCAGGAGCAATACTGGATATTTTCTCCAGTTGAATGTATCGGCCTGTATTGTAAGTAATTAGGGCCAGGGTAAAACTTCACGGCACGTGAAAAAGCAGTCGGAACTCTGAAATACGCACTCAAAAGATCATGTCTAAATGTTGTTAAACCGAGCTCGATAGCTGCAGTCGCTTAAGTGCGGCCAGTGTCCAGTATTCGCAAGATAGTGGGTTCGAACCCCGCTGTCGGCAGCCCTGAAGATGGTTTTCTACGGTTTCCCATTTTCACACCACGCTGGGGATGTATCTTAATTAAGGCCACAGCCGCTTCCTTCCCACTCCTAGCCCCTTCCTGTCCTATCGTCGCCATAATCCCTATCTGTGTCGGTGCGACGTAAAGCAACTTGCAAAAACATTCTTGTTTACAGGATAAGAAAGTTTTCATTCATTCTGAAATACACCTGTCACAATTACATTGGCAGTAGATGTGTTTACAAATGTCACAATGTTATTTCCCCAATTAAAACTATACTCGCACAGTTGAAGAAACATTCGTCAGTACCCTGTTTACTTACAAAATATTCAAGCAGAACACGAAAATAAAACTTGTGGGATTTTTAAGTTTGAAATGTCTTGCATAGTGGCACTTCTGACTGGACAGCGCGTCACTGTCTCCGTCTCGCTTGAGAATGTTTCGGAACAATTGACACACGGTGTTCCGGAACAGCGGAACATAACTGTGCACCGGCACAGTGTGCCGAAACAGGGACATAGTGCCCAACCCTAGTTCCGACACCGACAGTATTAGGTTTGCGCGGCTTAGGATGTGTTTAACCTTTTAAATGCTACGCTCGTGCCAGTCTATCCTCATACTGGTTCGTTTTGGAGGATTTATCCTCAGTTTCCATTCTCGTACCTTTACCTACAATACGATACCTTCTACAACAGGTCATGTTGACATTTGTCCGTTCGCTTTTGAATTATGCCCAAGTTGATGTCGACAAGGATTAACCAATATTATTATATATCTCAGTATCGCGTTTTGTGAGCAATAATGGTGGGGTCAAATCGTTTACTGAATGAAGAAGAAACATTAAGAGTTATTCACAGTGTCGAGTCAGATATGGATAAAAAACATAGAAGTATAATAGAGGATTACTCTTTGTCAGCAAACAGGAGTGAAATTCCTGAGAGTGAAAATAGAAATATAATTGTGTGTCTTGTGCAGAGTTAGAGATATTTGACTGAATGTATTGTAATATGTTCAGAAGTACTGAAATGAGTTACATGAAGTGTAAATAAATCTAATGAGATGGGTCCTTTTCAGTTGACTGGAACCTAGTCCTGCGTCTCTAAAAACCGTAAAAGTAGTTAGTGGGACGTAAAGCCAATAACATTACTATTATTATTTTTTTTAAACCTAGTCCTTGAAGGACTAATTCTATGCACTCTCTGGTCTTCCCCCACCCCTTTTCTATGTTTCTTTTTCTTTTTTTCTTTTTTTTGCTTTCTTCTACTTAGTGCTTTCTCTTAAAAAATAATAACCGACTGATTTTGCCGTGCGGTTAGGGGCGCACAGCTGTGTGATTGGATTCGGAAGATAGTGGGTTCGAACCCCACTGTTGGCAGCCCTGAATATGATTTTCCGGGGTTTCCCATTTTCAAACCAGGCAAATGCTGGAGTTGTACTTTAATTAAGGCCACGGCCGCTACCTTCCCACTCCTAGCCCTTTTCTCTCCCATCGTCACTGTAAGACCTATCTGTGTCGGTGCGATGTAAAGGAACTTTAAAAAAACACCATTTTGAGGTAAATTCTATAAATTTCTTAGTACTTTCAGACATTTGTAATCAACACTAAGAGGTATTTCTGATCTTCAATCTTCTTCTTCCTCTTCCTTCCGCGTTACAGTGGGGTCCACATCTCTAGTACGTCTTCGTCATAACTGTCGGTCGAAAGTACCTACCGTCCTCAGTGAGATCAAAATTCCACATGGCTGCGTCCACTCCATCTTCCCATCTCGTCTTTGGTCATCCTCCAGGTCGGTATCCTGCCACTACTATGCCAATGGATATCCTACCCTCCGTAGGTTAAAATATGCTTTTTAAATGGCCGAACCATCTGGGACGGGAATCTGATTTTTTTAAAAATATAAATATATTGGTTCCACACCAAGGGTGTATCCCGTACGTTCTAATTCCTGAACATGTCCAGTTTCGTCACTCCAATCGAACACCAGAGCATTCCAGCCTGTGTAGAATTTGCATAATATGACGCTAGATTGCTAGCTAGCATTCAATTACATAAAGTGCGATTGGACGAACAACAGAGCGATATATTTTTTATATCAAATGTGTCGGCACCATCCAGTCGCTCAGTATACCCGACATGTCTCTCCACTTTATCCACGCTGAATTTGCCCTCCTTTGAACCTCCTGTCACAGGTCAACGTCACAGGATACACGGGGTCCCTAGAACTTGAAGGATTCCCTTCTCTTCTACTCTCCTCCATATTATACCTTCAATGGACCGACAAGAGGCGTTTGAAATATGGGCACATCACTGGATTTTCAAGATCCCATGAGTCAGTTCGATCACATCTTCAGAAATAATAAATACAGTCTGATACTGCTAATCACAAAAAAATAAAATAGAGGGGAAAAGTGGACGTGAGTGGAGATGATTATCATGGTAAACCTCTGACAGTGTTTAGACTTCTACGATACGACAACTTTAAAACAGGAAACACTAAACAGGAAAAATGCTCTGCGATGGTTGCCAGGAAAGGACGCCAGAAGACGAAAGGAAGAGAAAGAATACGTGAAAAATGAATGATCGAATTTAGCGTGATCACGGACAGAGAATGTCGTCAATGAAACACCAGCTTTATGGGGAGGTTCTGGGAATAAACAAGGGATGGAAGTAGCTGTGACACGACCGTGGACGAGACGGAATTAACTCTTTTACGATAGGTCAGATGGCGGCAACTCCAGACGATTTATGGCCAAGTCATATCCTCTACGTTACAGTGCTGTCGTAATGTCCTCTAAGCCGTTTGTGACCAATAATAGTTCAAAATCTATAGCTTAAAGCGAGAGAGAGAGTGAGAGGGAGAGAGAGAGAGAGAGAAGAGTGGAACGTGTGTGTCTCTATAGCCTAGCTAGAGTTGAATATGGCATTAATAAAAGGGGAAGTGCTGCTTCCTTCAAGACATCAGGGGTATAGTTCAGCAATCTTAAGCAGGTTCCTTGATAAAGCGTCTGGATCATATTCGCAATATCATGAGTTCAGTCTTGGGCTGACTCACTCTTTAGATCAGTAGTGGAGTAGGCTCCTGCACCCTAGGAAGGCGGGTTCAAACCTGGCAGAGATAGTTGCATTTTTGAAAGACGAAAGAAATTCTACTCGACACTCCATGTTGTACTTTGATATACATAGATAAATAAGTATTATATCTTACGGGACTAAACTGAAGCATCTGGACACTGTTGTTAAAACTGAGTGCCTATATGCAGCAGAAACTTTCGATATGATTGAAAAAGATATGCTTGAAGATATCCGAAAAAAATTAAAGTGAAAGGAAAATGTTAAGCAAAATTCTAGGTCCAAAATTAAAAAATGGAATGAGGAGATCCAAATCTAACAAAGAATTGTATAAAAGAAAAGGAGTGATTCAAATGATGACGAAGAGAAGATTACGGTTCTATGGACACTTGTTGCGGATAAGCAGTAATAGAATAACGAAGGGAATGAATTCTTCAGGAAGAGGAAGACAGGGCAGAAATGGATTCGAGAAGTGAGGTTGGACTTGAAGACGGGGGTTCGGGGGTTCCAGAATACTATATCATGGACAGAAATCGATTTAGACAATTCGTCAAAACGTTCTGTGGTTTCCAGGATACTGGGGAAATACTAGTGAGGAAAGGAAGATCCGATACACAAGAACAGAAGAGAGAAGTAGGAGAAGGGATGAACAGATAGTGACAGAGAGTGAAGGCAGAGAAGTCTAAAAACAACACAAAGATTGTCAAACTGGCCCATAGACGGCCGAAACGAAAGATTAAATAAATAAATAAATAAATAAATAAATAAATAAATAAATAAATAAATAAATAAATAAATAAATAAATAAATAAATAAATAAATAAATAAATAAATAAATAAATCACTGATCTGCATTTAGGTGGCAGATTCCTTTTCAATTATTAACCTAGCCTGTTCAAAAATTATTTACAAGAAATTGGGAGCATTCTGTGTTTATCTAATAAAATTAGTTATATTTCTCTAGTAATTTAACGTCACAAATCTCATCCAAAGGCATAGGATTGGGAAGGTAGCGGTCGTGGCCTTACTTAAGACACAGCCCCAGCATTCGCCTTGTGCGGAAATGGGAAGCTACAGAAAACCATCTTCAGGGCTGCCGACGGAGGAATGCCAACCCGTCATCTCCCGAACGCCAGCTCACGTTGTTAATACGTAAGCAATAGATCGCCCAAGAGAGATTTTGTTTCTACGTTACCTGGTAACGGAAAACAGAACGTCAAAATTGACAAGCAGGCAGCCTAAATTATGTCTAATCAAAATGCTTCAACCCCGTAGCTGAAGTCATACGATTATTATTTTTATTATTATTATTATTATTATTATTATTATTATTATTATTATTATTAATGTGGTTTTTGCTACTTGAAATAAACTTCCAGCATATTAGATTGTTCTGAATACAAAAAGTACATTCCGAAGAGGTATAGAACACAAAAGGCTAACCGATGACCAGAGAGAAACGAATCCACAACCAGTCCATTTCGCGAGAGAATCTGGAGGGATGAACGGAAAGGCTGAGATTAGCTGCCAGTTATTTTTTTCATACTCTACTGTCACACCTATTGTAATTAGTTAAATTGATTCCACCCGGTGTCCCACAGTCAATGAAGCACACAGTGGAGGTAAAATATTAATTAAATACTCCCCTCAACCCAATATAACATTTGGTTACTAAGCCCTGTATTGACCGCACCTGTCTTGATTACTGCACATTCCTCTGTTACCTTTGTACTAGAGCAGTAATCACACATTCCTCTCGCATTGTTGTTAACAATAGAAGGAGCACAGTCAATCAGTCCCTTTGATCGTATTGTTTTACCCACTTGCCCGCAATCTGGTTGGCTTACTACTGGAGGACATCTTCGGTGACATGTACTGTGCAGTGCTTCTCCGCTCATTGGTTGAAAGCATCAGGTCTTAATGGTTTATACTATATACAAGTATTTCATTTATATAAAATATATGCCGGCCTGATTTCCTTTCTTTACATACGATTGTTTCTAGGCATTTTCTTATTGTAGAGACAAGGGAATGCCTAGGATCGACGATGTGTAAAGATGGGAAGAACAGTATATGAACGTCTTGATGGAACAGTGAAGTCAGGGCAGCTTGTAAACATAAAAAAGGAATAAATAGAATAAATAGTAGATAACTTAAAGGATTATGAGATAGCACAAAAAATTCTAGACAATGTTATGAGATGGACAGCAAACAATGGTATGAAAAGTCGGGATGTATGTTCCACCTAGAGGGGATCATATTAAGTACCTAGGTTTTAATATAAGGAATTATCTATATTGCGATAATAAAATGAACGAGTGTTCGACCGAGATGAAACTGTTGTTATGTTTCCGATCTAACCTTACGTCTGGTGGTCGCATATGGTAACCACATATAAAAAATAAAGTACACTTTTGGAGGACCACTTAAATGTTATTAAGAAAATACAGTTTGTAAAACATAAAGAGCACGCAAGTCACTGATTTATTCAGTTATACGTGAACTAAAAACACACCAGTACTGTAAGTACTGCTTGTACATATACAATTATATATTTACACATGGGGTATGCACTGACACTAAAAAACACTAGAAATTCTTTACGCTTGAAAGGACGAAATTGTTATTGTGCCAATGGTTTGGCTGCACTTAAAATGTTAGCACCCTTGTGCAATTACATGATTTCATGAGACTGTTGTCTCCACATGTTACTCGTGTCATGTCTGACGCGCTTCTCCCTTCCGTCCCTAGCTAGTCACTCGCGCCAGAAAACAGTCCCGGAAGCGAGGTGCTGCCCTCTATTCACAACTTTATCAATAAATACATTTTATAAATGAAATACTACAATATTGTAGATTTAAATACACAAATAAATGCCATAATTTCTTAGATATAATTGTTAATGCGATATGTGCAGTAACAACGAGCTTGTTAAGAAAGGTTACAGATCCCTTCACATGGTTTGAGAGTATTTATGGGTTGTAACCAAACAAAACTCATGGCGCAACAGCTCCGAAGGGCCATAGCCTACGAAGCGACCCCTGCTTAGCCCATAGGCCTGCAGATTACGAGGTGTCGTGTGGTCAGCACGACGAATCCTCTCGGTCGTTATTCTTGGCTTTCTAGACCGAGGCCGCTATGTCACTGTCAGGTAGCTCCTCAATTGTAATCACATAGGCTGAGTGGACCTTGAAGCAGCCCTAAGATCAAGGTAAAAATCCCTGATCTGGCCGGGAATCGAACCCGGGGCCTCGGGTAAGAGGCAGGCACGCTACCCATACAACTCGGGGCCGGCATTTAGGTGTTGTAGTAAGGATGCAAAGGAGAGGGTGTAAGTATCTGGTAAGACCCCAACTAGAGTATGGTTCCAGTGTATGGGAGCCACACCAGGATTACTTGATACGAGAACTGGAAAAGATCTCAAGGAAAGCAGCACGATTTGTTCTTGGTGATTTCCGACAAAGAGTAGTGTTACTAAAATGTTACAAAGTTTGGGCTGGGAGCAAGAAGACAATATGTTCGACTAAGTGGTATGCTTCGAGCTGTCAGTGGAGAGATGACGTGGAAGGACATTAGTAGACGAATAAGCTTGAGTTGAGATTTTTAAAGTAGCAAATTTCATAAACATGAGGACAAAGTTGGGACTCAAGACAACACATTGGAGCAAATATTCATGTATAGGACGAGAAGCACGGGAGTAGAATAATTTGTCAAGGGAAATACCTGATAAATCTCGAAGTTCTTTGAAAACATTCAAGAAAAATCTCGGTAAACAAGTGGCAGGGAATCTGTCACCTGGGCGACAGCCCTCAGTGAACATGATTGATTGATTGATTGATTGATTGATTGATTGATTGATTGATTGGAGGCATATCAAATATGGGTACAAACAGGATTTGATGGGCATAGGGAATTGTGTGTGGATAAAAGAAACTGAGCGAAACAAATTATTGAAAATTTCAGAAAGTAATTATGAAAATGATTCGGTAATAACCCGCTAAAGGTTGTTCAGGCTAAAGGTAAACCTTTCAGGACTGTAATGAAGGATCTTATAAAGGCAGAGAAAAAGGAACAGAATTATGATTTGGTTAAATTGGGCAGTAGTAGTATTTATTCACTCATTACGTTGTTTACATATTTATAGAACTCTGTTTTTATATATATATATATATAAAACTCTAATAAAATTAATACTTGAAAAATAATAATCTTGTAACTAACACTTACATATATTACAGTATAATAATAATAATAATAATAATAATAATAATAATAATAATAATAATAATAATAATAATAATAATAATAATAATTTACATAAAAAATTACACTTACTTCAACACAGTTAAGTCAAGATATCAGTATATTACCACGTAAGGTGAAACCTTGTGTGTGGTAATTTAGAATGTTAATTATACAGAAAGAAATATATTTAACAATGATAGTAGTATAATGGGAGAGTTCGGCGGCCACCTCCACCTCCGGCTCCCAGTGGCCACCTCCACCTCCACCTCAGCCAGAGGCCTCCCAGTGGCCACCTCCACCTCCACCTCAGCCAGAGGCCTCCCAGTGGCCACCTCCACCTCCACCTCAGCCAGAGGCCTCCCAGATGCCTCCTCCACCTCCCGCGGGAAATTTGAATTTGTAAACAAAGCCACGTGCTTTTTGACAGACAACAACGCATCGCAAACCTCAGTACTGCCATCTTGACGGGCCTAAACCTCAGTAGTGCCAACTTAACCTAACTAGCGCGAGGTAAACAAAGCCACGTGCTTTTTGACAGCCACGTGCTGTTTTGACAGATTTGTAAACAAAGCCACGTGCTTTTTGACAGCTCTCATCAACAACAACGCATCGCAAACCTCAGTACTACCATCTTGACGGGCCTAAACCTTAGTGGTACCAACTTAATCTAACTAGCATGAGGTAAACAAAGCCACGTGTTTTTTTGACAGCCACGTGCTTTTTGACAGATTTGTAAACAAAGCCACGTGCTTTTTGACAGCTCTCATCAACAACAACGCATCGCAAACCTCAGTACTACCATCTTGACGGGCCTAAACCTTAGTGGTACCAACTTAACCTAACTAGCATGAGGTAAACAAAGCCACGTGTTTTTTTGACAGCCACGTGCTTTTCGACAGATTTGTAAACAAAGCCACGTGCTTTTTGACAGCTGTCATCGACAACAACGCATCGCTAACCCCAGTACTGCCATCTTGACGGGCCTAAACCTCAGTAGTACCAACTTAACCTAACTAGCGCGAGATAAACAAAGCCACGTGCTTTTTGACAGCCACGTGCTTTTTTGACAGCTGTCATCCGCCATCTTTAAACCACAGAGCACTGTGCTGCCCTCTTGCGTCACCTGTCATCGGCAGTGCTGCCATCTTGACGGGCCTAAACCTTAGTGCTACCAACTTAACCTCACTAGCTCGAGATAAACAAATCCACGTGCTTTTTGACAGCCACGTGCTTTTTTGATAGCTGTCATCCACCATCTTTAATCTATAGAGCACAGTGCTGCCCTCTTTAGCTACTTACCTTTGAAATGTGGTGGCGGATAATTTGAAAAATGCTTTTCGACAAGCAGCCATCTTTAATCCAGAGAGAACAGTGCTGCCCTCTATGTGGTGGCGGCAAATTGAAAAATTTCACGTGCTCTTGTTTGAAAACAAACTCACGTGCTTTTTTGACAGCTGTCATCTGCCATCTTTAATCTATAGAGCACAGTGCTGCCCTCTTTAGTTTGAAACGTGGTGGCGGTAAATTCCACGTGCTCTTGTTTGGAAACAAAGCCATGTGCAGCTGTCATCCGCCATCTTTAATCAACAGAGCACCGTGCTGCTATCATGCGGGTAATTTCATCACCTGTCATCCGCCATCTTTAATCCACAGAACACCGTGCTGCCCTCTTTATAGCTACTACCTTAAGCATGTAGTAGCGGGCAATTTGAAAAGTTCTGTTAGCTATCATCTACCATCTTTAATCAAGAGAGCACCGTGCTGCCATCTTTAGCTAGATACCTTTGAAATGTGGTGGCGGCAAATTGAAAAATTCCACGTGCTCTTGTTTGGAAACAAACTCACGTGCTTTTTTGTCAGCTACCATCCGCCATCTTTAATCAACAGATCATAGTGCTGCCCTCTTTAGTTTGAAATGTGGTGGCGGCAAATTCCACATGCTCTTGTTTGGTAAACATAGCTACGTGCTTTTTTGACAGCTATCATCCGCCATCTTTGAGCACCGTGCTGCCCTCTTTATCGCAGTAGATGTAAATTCGTCACCTGTCATACGCAGTGCTGCTATCTTTAGCTAGATACCTTTGAAATGTGGTGGTGGATAATTTAAAAAGAAAAATTCTACAGCAGTCCTCTCTCAACGCTAATTGCATAAGATGGAGGCTATACATGACTCCTTAAGGGTGCTTACGCAAGATAGCTGCTATACACAGGTTCTTATGAGACGCCCTTGGGATGCTTGCGCAAGATGGTGGTTATACAAGGCTCCTTATGAGACGCCCTAGTGATGCTTGTGCAAGATGGCGGTTGCTCTTATGAGGCGGCTTAAGGGTCCTTGCACAAGATGGCTAGAGACGCCCTAAGGATACTTGCGCAAGATGGCGGACACAAGATGGCGGCTATACACGTCTCCTTATGAGACGCCTTAAGGGTGCTTGCGCAAGATGGCTGCTGCTCTTAGCTTAGAGACTAACGTGTCGTGCTAGTTCGATTCATTAAATTTAGGGCTTAAATGCAAAATGTTAAATATCTCGAAAGCAGTGCATCGTAGAGCAAAACGGACAAAAAAATTTCTGCCCAATACCTCGGTTCGCAGTACGAGGATCAAGTAAAACATAGTCTAATGATGAGATCAACGGTTCGGTTCCTACTTAGGCCCTTTGGCATTCACTCTGTTTTAGCTTGTATTGAAGTAAGTCTTCGTAACATGATCAGGTCTAGCTATGGTAGAGAGTATAACGTGCCGTGCAGGTTCGATTCATTAAATTTGGGGCTTAAATGCAAAATGTTAAATATCTCGAAAACGGATAAAATTTTTCTACCTGATACCTAGGTTTGCAGGATCAGGAACATGAAAAAAACATAGTCTAATGATGAGATCGACGGTTCGATCCTTACTTAGGCCCTTTGGCATTGGCAGCTATCTATTTCTACAAGATGGTGACTATACATAGCTTCTTATGAGACAGCTTAAGAGCGCTTGCACAAGATGGCTGCTGCTCTTATGAGACGCCCTAGGGGTGCTTGCGGGAGGTAGCAGCGACAAGACGGTGACTATACACAGCTGCTTATGATACGGCCTAGAGGTGCTCACACAAGATGGTGGCTGCTCTGATGAAGAAAGTTAGCTTTGCATCGTG
This sequence comes from Anabrus simplex, assembly GCF_040414725.1. NCBI lineage: Eukaryota > Metazoa > Arthropoda > Insecta > Orthoptera > Tettigoniidae > Anabrus > Anabrus simplex. The sequence continues at coordinate 56,098,314 of NC_090273.1, read as the reverse complement.
CAGGTATCTTTACAGCACTAAACCTCATACCTTTGAAATGTGGTAGCAGGTAATTTGAAAAATTCGACGTGCTTTTTCTTCACAGCAGCTATCTTTAAACAATAGCGGCTATACATAAGCTGTTAAGGCCTCCTCTTATGTCAAGGTATAGCTCTATCGAACAAGTTTAAACCTGCATCGGGATAGCTAGAGTAAGCATGTGCTGCAGTGATGACGTCATTATGCATGTTTAGACTTGCAAATCACTAAAGAAACATAACAAGACTAGAATCGAACACCGCACTCTATGCCGTTAACTTTATCATGTGATCGGAACATTGATTGAAGTGTTTAGAACACTAAATAAGTGATCAAGACTATAATAGAACACTGTACTCGATACAACATGTGTTTAGAACATGTCAGGGGACACCTTTGTTCTAAGAAGATTAGATTACCGCACATTCCTTGGCTAAAGGGCTAATGGGCTAAAGGGCTAAAGGGCTAAAGGGCTAATGGGATAATGGGCTAAAGGGCTAGGGCGCCTCTCCTCTCTTTATCCGGGCTTGAGACCGGCTCTACAACTAGAGGCGGAGTTAACACCCTAAGGAAGGGAGAATGTTGGGAAATAATCTATACGAATATAGCTACTCGATCGACTATATACTACAGATGGATGACTTAGGTGAGGGTAAGCGCTTACTTAATAATACCAACACGACGTAATTCATGCTCTATTTCAAAAATATCTTCTTTGTACTGTGTGTAACCAGCATCATGATAGGCTCTTAGCAGTTGTAAACGTTTTACCAGTACGTTGGGGTCTTTACAGTAGCTTATATCTACATAGGGTAACAGAGGCTTGTTGTGAACTTTGAGTCTATATGCAGACAGTTGATGTGCAGGGACTTGTTTTGATATAATACGTGCTTCAGCAGTAGCGTTTCTAGGTACAAACATAACTTGTTTCGATAGCGATGAAGCGTTGAAATTTCCTTCTTCTTTACCTTGCATCTCTTCTTGAGATGTTTGCACTTCGACAGAACGTGTAGTAGGCTTAGGAAATGAAGTAAAATCATCAAGCTGTAATGGCAATGAATTTTCTTCTTCTTCTACTTTCCCTTTACTACTGTTTTGATCAGCATCATTATCCTTATTATCATAATCATGATCTTGCCTCTCTTTATCTTGAAGTTTGTGCTCAGTAACAGAACTTGCAGCAGGCCTAGACAGCAAGGGAGAATTAAAAATCTCTCGCAGAGGTGTACTTTTTAAACATAAATCAGTGTTCGCTGGAATATGGTTGAGCTCTTTGTATTTTGTTCCCGATGAAGCTACATTACACGCGGCTTCATGACGTTGAGCGTTGTATGCGTTCTTGAACTCTCTTCTACAATGTTTGCATTGAAAAATCATCCTACATGATATCTCATGACGTCTCCTGTGATAGCTTCGGGAAAATGCTTTTCCACACTCTTCGCAAATATACCTAGAAATAGGTTTTTCCATGACGGACTTTTATCTTCTGCTAACAGATTCTTCTTTAAATCTACTCGACATTTGTTACTCTCTACTTCGATGATGCGAACAGCTTAGCGATTAATAGTAAACTAACACAAAAGCGTATAACCAAGGTAGCAACAGTAAGGTTTAAGCCCATCAAGATGGCAAGAGTGAGGTTAGCGACGTTCTGCTGTTGGATTTTAAATTCCGCGCTGTAACATGCATAAGGTGGCAGCCTTGAGGTTTACTGCCGTAAAGATGGCAGCAATGAGGTTAGCGACGCTCTATTGTCCTTCAAAGTGAGGTTAGGGTTCGTCAAGAAGACAGCTGTCAAAAAAGCACGTGGTTATGTTTACCAAACAAGAGCACGTGGTCGTGACGTCACGGTCACGTAGTATGCTGCTTCAGCATGCAATGTTCAATGTCTACACCTACGTAGTAAACACTCTGCTATGTTCACAAAATTTTTACTCACAACTATTTTTTATGCTTTAAGTTCGTGCACATAGGTTATGTTAAGATAGCAGCACACGTACAAGTGATGGTCACGTGCTCTAGTAGAAGATGCATGCATTATCAAAAGGTGATACGTACACGCTTTTAAACCTTGCTATTCTTACTGCTACTATGTTCGCAAGATTTTCAAAGATCACTATTCTTTGTGCTTTAAGTTCGTTCGCATAGGTCATGCTAAAGTAGCAGAGCAAACACATGCGAACGCTGTACATTCTAGCGGAATGTGTTTAGTACGATAGTTGATGTATGCAAAATCGATAGGTGTTGTGTACACGCTTTGAAACTTAACTATTCTTCGTGCTTTAAATCCGTGCACATAGGTTATGCTAAGATAGCAGCACACTCTAGCGGGAGAAGTTTAGTACTCTAGTTGATGCATGTATAATCGATAGGCAATGCGTACACGCTTTTAAAACATTGCTATTCTTACTGCTGCTGCTATGTTCACAAGATTTTTATACATCGCTATTCTTTATGCTTTAAGTTCATGCGTATAAGTTATACTAAGTTAGCAGCATACTTATAAGGTTGTTGCACGCTCTAGTGGAAAAGTTTAGTAAGAAAGACGATGCATGCAAAATCGATAGGTGATGTGTACACGCTTTGAACTTGGGTATTTTTTGTGCTTTAACTTCGTGCACATAGGTTATGTTAAGATTGCAGCACACACAAGCGATGATCGCACGCTGTTGTGACAGAAGTTTAGTACAAGAGTTAATGCGTGCAAAATTGACTCGTGTTGTGTACACGCTATTCTTTGTGCTTTAAGTTCACGCACATAGGTAGCAGCACACAATTGCGAACGTTGTACACTCTAGCGGTAGAAGTTTAGTACGATAGTTGATGCATGCAAAATTGATAGGTGATGTGTACACGCTTTGGAGCATAGCTATTCTTTGTGCTTTAACTTTATACACATACGTTAGCAATACACATATGCGATCGTTGTACACTCTGGCGTTAAAAAATAGTCGATGCATGCAAAATCAATAGGTGATGTGTACACGCTGTTAAACATCGTTATTTTTGTGCTTTAAGTTCGTGCGTATAGGCTATGCTAAGATAGGAGTACAATCTAGCGGAAGAAGTTCAGGGTGATCTGTACACGCTTTGAAACATGATTATTCTTTGTACTTTAAGTTCATGCACATAGGTTATGCTAAGATAGCAGCACAATCTAGAGGAAGAAGTTTAGTACGAGAGTCGATGCTTGCAAAATCGATAAGTAATATGTACACGCTTTGAAACATGGCTATTCTTTGTACTTTAAGTTCATGGGTATAGGTTATGCTAAGATAGCAGCGCAATCTAGCGCAAGAAGTTTAGTACGAGACTCGATGAATGCGAAATCGATAGGTGTTATGTACACGCTTTGAAACATAGCTATTCTTTGTACTTTAAGTTCATGCTAAGATACCAGCACAATCTACCTGAAGAAGTTCAGTACGAGAGTCGATACATGCAAAATCGATAGTTGATGCGTACACGCTTTGAAACATGACTATTCATTGTACTTTAAGGTCATGCGTATAGGTTATGCTAAGATAGCAGCACGATCTAGCGGAAGAAGTTTAGTACGAGAGTCGATGCATGTAATATCGATAGGTGATGTCTACACGCTTTAAAACATGGCTATTCATACTGCTGCTCTGTTCCTAAGATTTTTAAACATAGCTAATCCTAATGCTGCTCTTAACGACGTAGAGCTAAGGATTGATGAAGTGACCGTGACGTCACGACCACGTGCTCTTGTTTGGTAAACATAGCCACGTGCTTTTTTGACAGCTGTCTTCTTGACGAACCCTAACCTCACTTTGAAGGACAATAGAGCGCCGCTAACCTCACTGCTGCCATCTTTACGGCAGTAAACCTCAAGGCTGCCACCTTATGCATGTTACAGCGCGGAATTTAAAATCCAACAGCAGAACGTCGCTAACCTCACTCTTGCCATCTTGATGGGCTTAAACCTTACTGTTGCTACCTTGGTTATACGCTTTTGTGTTAGTTTACTATTAATCGCTAAGCTGTTCGCATCATCGAAGTAGAGAGTAACAAATGTCGAGTAGATTTAAAGAAGAATCTGTTAGCAGAAGATAAAAGTCCGTCATCTTGTGAACATTGCCTTACACAGCTCGCATGGGAACATAGTGTCTTCTCTTTCTTCGAATAAAGTGCTTAGGTGAACAGCGTATGCAACAAGTTCTGAAAAGAGAACAACCAATAGAGATTAGCCTAAAGTTGCGATGTTCAACCTATAGAGGTTGGACATGGCTGTGAGTTAGGCCTATAGCATGAGGATTGAAGAGAACGACTAAAGTTACGATGTTCGGAAGAAACCAAGTTTCAACCTGTTGAGGACAGACATAGCTACGTGTGCGTGTTTGAAATTATACTACGTCTATAGTATGTAGATTAAAGAGAACAACTATTTATCAATAGACTAAAGTTACGGAAGAAACCAAGTTTAAGCCTGTTGAGGACGGACATAGCTATGTACGCACCTCGTCTATAGTATGTAGATTAAAGAGAACAACTATTTATGATTAGCTTAAAGTTACGGAAGAAACCAAGTTTCAGCCTGTTGAGGGCAGACATAGCTATGTACGCACCTCGTCTATAGTATGTAGATTAAAGAGAACAACTATTTATCAATAGACTAAAGTTACGGAAGAAACCATGTTTCAGCCCGTTGAAGGCAGACATAGCTATGTACGCACCACGTCTATAGTATGTTGATTAAAGAGAACAACTATTTATGATTAGCTTAAAGTTACGATGTTCGGAAGAAACCAAGTTTCAGCCCGTTGAGGGCAGACATAGCTATGTGTACGTGTTTGAAATTATACCACGTCTATAGTATGTTGATTAAAGAGAACAACTATTTATCAATAGACTAAAGTTACGATGTTCGGAAGAAACCAAGTTTCAGCCCGTTGAGGGCAGACATAGCTATGTGTACGTGTTTGAAATTATACCACGTCTATAGTATGTTGATTAAAGAGAACAACTATTTATGATTAGCTTAAAGTTACGATGTTCGGAAGAAACCAACTTTCAACCTGTTGAGGGCAGACATAGCTATGTGTGCGTGTTTGAAATTATACTACGTCTATAGTATGTAGATTAAAGAGAACAACTATTTATCAATAGACTAAAGTTACGATGTTCGGAAGAAACCAAGTTTAAGCCTGTTGAGGACTGACATAGCTATGTACGCACCTCGTCTATAGTATGTAGGTTGAAGAGAACAATTATTTATGAATAGCTTAAAGTTACGGAAGAAACCAAGTTTAAGCCTGTTGAGGACGGACATAGCTATGTGTGCGTGTTTGAAATTATACCACGTCTATAGTATGTAGATTAAAGAGAACAACTATTTATCAATAGACTAAAGTTACGATGTTTTAGAAGAAACCAAGTTTCAACGAATAGAGGTCAGACATACCTTAAAATCTTCGCGCTGCAAACTGTTACTCGGATGTATAAAATGCGTGCGTTCAAGCCTGAAACTCGAATGATAATATTCTGGTCGTACCTAAAAAAAAGAAGAAACATATATGAGTGTAGTGTAGGGTGCATCATCTAACCTAATTATCTTTACAACTCAAAGTTCGAAAACATACCTTAAAAATGCACGTGCTGCAGACTGTTACTCGGATGAATAAAATTGCGTACTTTCGAACGGTACCTAAAAAAGAACAAACATATATGAATGTAGATGTCTAGCGTAGAAGTTGCTTTGCAAATAAAAAAAAGTAACTAACAGTTCTAGCTTACCTTAAGATAAAGGCTGAAGAATAATATTCACAGCAGACGGGAGATGTGTGTGTACGTAATAAACGCATACAGAGAACTGTGAGCACTTCGCGCAGACTGCAGCGGCTAAATATTCTGCTTGTTACCAACCGGATGTGAAAAAATCGCTGACAAACTGCGGGTACAGTCGGGACGAATGCAAACAAGAGCTCCTACCTGCAGGCTGACGTATTCGAACCTCCTGTTGATGCCGAGGTGTCAGAATTTAAGAGTTCGAGCCTTGGAAAGTTAGCGTGTGATCCTCGACTTCTCGAGGGTACATACGCGGTATTCCTTACCTGTAGGTATTGAGCTAAAGTTAGATCATGTAATGACGATCGCGCAGACCCCTCGCCTAGCATTTACGGCTTCTAGTTCGAACCCGCTATCTTCTGAAGTAGCGAGAATGATTGGAGAGTGTTGAGGGTGATTCATTCGTCGGATGGAGGCGTTAAGCTATGCGCAGGCTTCTTCTAGTCGGGGTACGCGATTCAAATCCTAGTAACTTATGCCGTCGGGAAGGGCATCTAGCTAGATCATGTTATGACGATCGCGCAGGTCCCTCACCTAGCATTTACGGCTTCCAGTTCGAACCCGCTATCTTCCGAAGTAGCGAGAATGATTGAAGAGTGTTTGAGTGTGATTCATTTGTTGGATGGAGGCGTTAAGCTGCCTTCGTCGGTAGGAGTAGGCTATGTCGGGATATCGATTTAAAATCCTAGTCAGGAAGGGCAGCCGGTCGTATAAAACTATGGTGTGAGGCGGGGCGTGCAAAAAAAGCTAGCAATAAGTAAGGGCTGTTGATGGGGACGTTAAACCTTGTGCAGACTCCTTCGAAAATGATTTTTTGAGTACAAGAGTGTTGATGCTGATTCATTTGTCGGATGGAGGCAATAAGCCTTGTGCAGGCTTCTTCAGTGGAGTAGGCTATGTATCGGTACCGGGATATCTAGTTATAAAACCCGCTACAACAAATTTATCACGTATACTGCGATTTAAAATCCTAGTCAGGAAGGGCAGCCGGTCGTAAAACTATGGTGTAGGGCGGGGTGTGCAAAAAAGCCAGCATTAAGTAAGGGCTGTTGATAGGAGGCGTTAAACCATGTGCAAGCTCCTTCACCAGGAGAAGCCTACATGCCGGTACCGTGCAGGTTCTTTCGATAGGAGTAGGCACTGTGTGTGTTTTAACCTCTCCGTACAATCATGATATTTTACGTTAGGAACTTACATAGGCTAAATGCTACACATTCCGTAGCAGAGCCAGGAATCGAACTCGGACCTCCGAGGGTAGCAGCTAACTACTGCACTACAGAGGAGGACTATTTCAGAATATTTTACAACCTTAATTAGTACTGTGTTTTAAGAGCTTGAATGGTACTCAGCTAAGAAGACGTTCGCGAGTTACAAGCCGCTTGTCAGCATGTAGTGTCCTCGCTCAAGGTCGAGCCGGAAGATACGTGTACAATTTCAGCTAACACGCGCATTCCACACAACTCGCTCAGAATGACTGTGCCGATACTTCGAGGACTGTAGAACAAATCTATAGCCTACAGTATGCATGCCTCTCACCCGGTAGTCTCGGGTTCGATTCTCTTGGGAATAAAAATGTGTTTAAATCACATGAATGTGTTGAGTTGTCCTTCCTGATGCAAAACTAGCAGTATCTAACCTCATACACTATAGTTTTACGACCGGTTGCCCTTCCTGACAACTCGGATTAAGAATCTGTTTTACAACGTCTAACACGGGAATCGGGGATTTACAGCTAGATCCACTTCTTAGATTTTAAATCACGAACTATTGTTTTACGGCCGGATGCCCTTCCTGACGCAAGTTCCCAACAAGAGCACGTGGAATTTGCCGTCACCCGGCAGCACGGTGATTAAAGATGGCGGATGACAGCTGTCAGAAAAGCGCATAGGTTTGTAAAGCACGTGGAATTTACCACCACCACATAGAGGGCAGCACTGTTCTCAAAGATGGCGGATGACAGCTGTCAAAAAAGCACGTGAGTATGTTTTCAAACAAGAGCACGTGGAATTTTTCAATTTGCCGCCACCACATAGAGGGCAGCACTGTTCTCAAAGATGGCGGATGACAGCTGTCAAAAAAGCACGTGAGTATGTTTTCAAACAAGAGCACGTGGAATTTGCCGCCACCACATAGAGTGCAGCACTGTTCTCAAAGATGGCGGATGACAGCTGTCAAAAAAAGCACGTGAGTATGTTTTCAAACAAGAGCACGTGGAATTTTTCAATTTGCCGCCACCACATAGAGGGCAGCACTGTTCTCAAAGATGGCGGATGACAGCTGTCAAAAAAGCACGTGAGTATGTTTTCAAACAAGAGCACGTGGAATTTGCCGCCACCACATAGAGTGCAGCACTGTTCTCTCTGGATTAAAGATGGCGGATGACAGCTGTCAAAAAAAGCACGTGAGTATGTTTTCAAACAAGAGCACGTGGAATTTTTCAATTTGCCGCCACCACATAGAGGGCAGCACTGTTCTCTCTGGATTAAAGATAGCGGATGACAGCTGTCAAAAAAGCACGTGAGTTTGTTTTCAAACAAGAGCACGTGGAATTTGCCGCCACCACATAGAGGGCAGCACGGTGCTCTCTTGATTAAAGATGGCTGCTGTCACGTGGAATTGCCTGCCACCACAGGTATCTAGCTAAAGAGGGCAGCACTGAGGTTTGCGATGCAAGATGGCTGCTGTCAAACAAAAGCATTTTTCAAATTATCCGCCACCACATTTCAAAGGTAAGTAGCTAAAGAGGGCAGCACTGTGCTCAAAGATGGCGGATGACAGCTGCACGTGGCTTTGTTTACCTCGCGCTAGTTAGGTTAAGTTGGTAGCACTAAGGCTTAGACCCGTCAAGATGGCAGCACTGCCGATGACAGGTGACGAAAGAGGGCAGCACGGTGCTCAAAGATGGCGGATGGCAGCTGTCAAAAAGCACGTGGTTGTCAAAAAGCACGTGGCTTTGTTTACCTCTCGCTAGTGAGGTTAAGTTGGTACCACTAAGGTTTAGGTCCGTCAAGATGGCAGTACTGAGGTTAGCGATGCGTTGTTGTCTGTCAAAAAAGCACGTGGCTTTGTTTACAAATCTGTCAAAAAGCACGTGGCTGTCAAAAAACACGTGGCTTTGTTTACGTCATGCTAGTTAGTTTAAGTTGGCACTACTGAGGTTTAGGCCCGTCAAGATGGCAGTACTGAGGTTAGCGATGCGTTGTTGTCTGTCAAAAAGCACGTGGCTTTGTTTACAAATCTGTCAAAAAGCACGTGGTTGTCAAAAAACACGTGGCTTTGTTTATCTCGAGCTAGTTAGGTTAAGTTGGCACTACTGAGGTTTAGGCCCGTCAAGATGGCAGTACTGAGGTTAGCGATGCGTTGTTGTCGATGTCAGCTGTCAAAAAGCACGTGGCTTTGTTTACAAATTCAAATTTCGCGCTAGTTAGGTTAAGTTGGCAGCACTGGAAGAGGCCTCTGGCTGAGGTGGAGGTGGCTACTGGGAGGCCTCTGGCTGAGGTGGAGGTGGAGGTGGCCACTGGGAGCCGGAGGTGGCGGTGGCCGCCGAACTCTCCCATTATACTACTAATGATGCCTGAAGTAGGTACGAGTATGTGTACGAGTGAATGATAGGTATGATCAACAAAACATGGTAGAACATCGAATAGAAGTTGAATATGATGAGGTGATATTTTATTTAAGTTATTTCTTCAATAACATTTTTATTATCCATGACAAAGGATTTAAGACGCTTCAGACTAATTTTCTGGAATAATGAAGTAATTTGTAAAGAACATGAAAGGACATTAAAGAATTTTGGAATGAAGTACAAGAAATTGCGTTTTGTTATGCTAAGTTTGGGTTTGTGTAACCTACAACGGTGGTACAATTACTGCGTGTTGAATATTCATGTTTAAGGTTTTCAATTTTATTTCTGTTTTTGTTAATGTACTTGTATATTTCAAAGGCATAGAGCTGCTTACATTAAATATATTTTCTTAGGTATAATCTTTCATTCTGGTACATTATGCGTAATAAAAGGTTTAGAAAAACCTTTATTCATTACATTTTTGTGGGCTCCTCCCCAAGACAATATTCCGTACCTAAGAACAGACTGAAATGAAGCATAATAAAGCTCTCATAGCAATTTCATAGTGGATATGCATTTTAAATTGAGAAATATATATAAACAGTTCTTCTGTCTTTATTTATTAAACCGATAATGTGACTTTTCCATTTCATGTTCGCATCAATTAATAATCCCAAATACTTAACATTAATTACTTTATAAATTTTGTAGCAGTTCTTCCAAATATCCAGTGATTCCCTGGTAGCTACATTGAGTGCACCTAATTTAACCAAATCATAATTCGGTTCCTTCTCCCCTGCCTTTACAAGATCCTTCATATCAGTCCAGTCCAGAAAGGTTTTCCTGCGGCCGAACAACCTTGCGCAGGTTATTACCGAAACATTTTCATAATTACTACTTGGAATGTTCAATAATTTGTTTCGCTCTGTTTCTTTTATCGACGCACAATTCCCTATGCCCATGATATCCTGTTTGAACCCATGTTTGATACGCCTTTAATTAATTTAATTAATCTATTTTAATAAAATCGTAATGACCGTGTGTCTGTATATTGACTATTTTGGCGAAATTTCCATACAGTTATCCGTTTCGGGTTTTAACGACGATGCATAATTTTTTCCTTTGGTTTCTTGTCTGTCTGTTTGTCTGAGTTGTTATAACTTGAACACCACTTGATATATTTCTACCAAACTTGATATTTAGAATCCACGTCTCCTAGGGTAGGTTTCAGGGCCAATATTATTTCTGAATAGCTAAATATACTGGAGTTTTATCAGAAACCATGATTTTGCTCTCTCACAAAATATGTAACTTGAGCAGTACTGCTCCGTGAAAATTATCCAGGAGACTACTCTCCCAACATTACACTATTTCAGCCTTCTAAGGGCACCATTCATCATTCAACATTCAACACAATTTCCATAATAGAAAGAGCATCTGATGCTCTATAAAATTTACACTTAACGCCCTAGCCTAGCAAAGGCGCAACCTACATTTTCAAAATTCTGGCACTATTCACTGTCTTGTATGCTCAACAGTCTAACATCTTACAATAAAAGGAATGAAATCGAATTTCACAGGGGTATTGAATACCCATTCTATCGGGCCTTTGTGAAAAAAAATAGGTTAAATTTACCGTCATAAAAAAAATCAAAAATGTGTGGATCATATTAAAGTATTTGGTTATATTCGCGTTTTGTGGATCAAAAGAATTAGAAATGGGCGAAGTTGTAGATCTTTTGGAGCGGCTCCGGTTGATCTCGTTCAGAGGAAAAAAATACTATGTCCCAAATAACAGTCAAGGTTCTGGCAGTGGGAAATTAAAAAGTGCCAACGAACCTCATAAATGGCAAATCGAAAGTTATTCCCTCACTGCTAGTTTCGTGCTTTAATTTTGATGTCTTTATAAAGCGCTAAAACATGGTTTCATCACAACAAATCGGGTACTCAAAAAAGAAACACGTTACTGAAATTAAATTTCAGTTTTCTTCTGTTGTTGATTTTTTCAGGTATTTTATAAATTTTATTTTCATCGTAAATTAGTTTCGACAGACAGAAGAATCTAACAATAATCAATCACTCACTACTGATCTGCATTTATGGCAGTCGCCCAAGTGGCAGATTCCCTATCTGTTTCTTTTCCTAGCCTTTTCTTAAATGATTGGAAAGGAATTGGAAATTTATTGAACACCTCCCTTGGTAAGTTATTCCAATCTCTAACTCCCCTTCCTATAAACGAATATTTGACCCAATTTGTTCTCTTGAATTCCAACTTTATCTTCACATTGTGATCTTTCCTACTTTTAAAGATACCACTCAAACTTATTCGTCTACTGATGTCCTCCCACGCCATCTCCCCACTGACAGCTCGGAACATACCACTTAGTCTATCAGCTCGTCTTCTTTCTCCAAGTCTTCCCATCCCAAACTTGGCAACATTTTTGTAAATCTACTCTTTTGTCGGAAATCGCCCAGAACAAATCGAGCTGCTTTTCTTTGGATTTTTTCCAGTTCCTGAATCAAGTAATCCTGGTAAGGGTCCCAAGCACTGGAACCATCCTCTTGTTGGGGTATCACCAGAGACAAATATGCTCTCTCATTACATCCTTACTACAACCCCTCAGTACCCTCATAACCATGTGCAACACATTAACTACCGTACTGTAAGTTTTTATCTGAAAAAAAAAAACGGGAACTATTGGAAAATATAAAACATGTAGGGCTTATTCAATAACATTTGGTATATTGACATTTCCATATGTATATAGACTATTTCTAACACTTTATTAACAAATTACAGTGGATAACACAATACAGAGCCTCCGTGGCTCAGACGACAGAGCGTCGGCCTCTCACCGCTGGATACCGTGGTTCAAATCCCGGTGACTCCATGTGAGATTTGTGCTGGACAAAGCGGAGGCGGGACAGGTTTTTCTCCGGGTACTCCGGTTTTAACTGTCATCTTTAATTCCAGAAACATTATCATTTCATAGCATTTATCACTCATTAATAAATCACCTTGGGAGTGGCGACCCCATTGTAATAACAGCCTATATATGTTCATTCATTACATCCCTGACCCGGTCAATCCCTGGAAAACAGGTTGTAGGTTTTCAACACAATACAAACATCCTTAAATCGCGGTAAAAAAAAAATGCTTTGACGATGCACGTGGTTTAACGCCGCAGGAATTCATACGAAGAAAGATTTTAAATATCGCGTATTCGCTCTCTGTCAAACTGCTGACAAAGATACGCACTTCTTACAATTTCGTAGGTTCCCTTCCCGTACCCTTGAAACTCGCCTACTGTTCATTGCAGCCAATGACTAGCATCACAGAATATGAAACCAGTGTAGAGAACTAACACTCACTTTCGTCCGGAGTCGGAACAATCAGCCAACCAGCGGAACATGCGCGCTTCACAAATACCTAGACCAATCATGACCGTCGGAGTCGCTCTTGGTCGACAACGTAATGTTGAGAAATAGCATCATCGTCAAAGAAGAATCCTAGGAGATTATTGGCGGACAATGTTAAATCTGTCGGAGTAAATAAAACCTGGATAATAATTTTGCAATGGAATAAGCTTTAAATAATTGATCTCTTGTAAATTGGAGGTATACAGACATGTTTCATCGTATTGCTTAAGAGGAGTTCTCCAGGTGCACCATGACAGTTTTCGCGGGATATATTGTGAAGTTAAACGTGGAAATCTATCCACAAGAATTTGACTATCTACATCTCAGATGGCATGTGTCTCCGGGATTCTGACCGCGTCCGTTTTAGATAGAAACCACTGACAATGACCGTAAATCAGCAACCACTCGACCACGGACAGCATCGAACACATTACTTATGGAACGGAAGAGAACGACTGGGTCACTCACGGGTCAGCAACCGAGAATAACACTTTGGTTTTTTCTCTTTTTTTTTTTTTTTTTTTTTGCAGTTTTTAGTTACGCTCGTATGAAGAGCATCATTTAGAGGACAATGTACCCACCCGTACCCGTAGTGCTCTCTCGTGTCTGTTAATGTAATTGTATTACTTACAGTGTTGGATATGTTGACTGTATACCTAGAGGTGGTGTACTTAAATTAATGGAGTGGATGGCGCACTATCAACACAAGTCTGTGTACATACTCCGGCCGGACTTGTCGAAACAAATACACAGAAAAAACAGCATCAAGCCTGGTGGATTAATTTACTTACGTGACTAAATGTGTGTATCTTGTGTTTCACTTCTTGTCGGTAAACTTGGATTTTTAAGAATTATACACTTCCAATTAAGAGATTAAATTGTGAGGGCAACGTAAGGGCACAACGCCATCTTCGTTCCGACTAAGTAATACAACTTTCGTGAAAATGGCTAGTAAACTAGTTATAAAATTAAAATCTAAGCCATGTTTTATTGGTGAACTGCTTTTTAAGCAACAGCAAGTGTATACAGTGTGTAAGGTAGGGTGACGAGATAATAAATAATAATAATAATAATAATAATAATAATAATAATAATAATAATAATAATAATAATTTCGTGTGGCTATTACTAGCCGAGTGCAGCCCTTGTAAGGCAGACCCTCCGATGAGGGTTGGCGGCATCTGCCATGTGTAGGTAACTGCGTGTTATTGTGGTGGAGGATAGTGTTATGTGTGGTGTGTGAGTTGCAGGGATGTTCGGGACAGCACAGACACCCAGCCTCCGGGCCATTGGAATTAACCAATGAAGGTTAAAATCCCCGACCCGGCCGGGAATCGAACCCGGGACCCTCTGATCCGAAGGCCAGTACGCTGACCATTCAACCAACGGGTCGAACGGTGACGAGATTACAAGCATGAAAATAACGGACGCTGCGACTGCTGTTTACTATTAGGCCCTATTTAAGATTAGAATGTTTTAACACAATCCACAGACCTCACAATGAGTAAAACTTATTTATTTATAGAAAACCACTTAATATTATTATTATTATTATTATTATTCTTATTATTATTATTATTATTGTTATTATTATTGTACCGGGCGGTACACCTCCACGCCGCTTATTTAAACCTTGCGCCAGTTGAAACTCCCCTACTGGGAGAAGTCTGAACTTTGTCTTATGTGTTAATTTTCAAGTTACCCTGAAGATGCCACTACTTGGAAATTTTGAAGTTTGTGAACTGTGTTGTTTTCGATGTATTTTTGTTTTGCTTGTAGTAAGAAGTGTGAACATTCTCTTCTAGAGGACACTACTGAAGAACTACAACGGTGCACCCTAGTGCGAAGTGAAAGAACTGTTTTTGTTGAGAAAATTTAATTTCAAAAGTTTGTTCTTTGCTAAATTTCTTTCAGTCATTGTTTAAGTTGGCAATATTAACCCTTTCTTTCCCCTTGTTTTGAATTTAGCCAATCCCGAATTTCTCGAATTAATTTTCAACCAATAATATGTTCCTTCTTCGTATTGTGTAGGGGGTTTCTTGGTGAACCAATAAAATCCTTGTGGGAGGGTGTTCTCATTCCAACAACGCCTCGAACTTTCCGCGAGAGTATATAAACTGCTGATTTTCGGGTCTCGAGGTCACTTCAGTACCATCTTTCAGTGTGTAAAGTACATAGCAGGGGGCGGGAAGCGCCTCTTTCTTCGGGGAGCAGTTCAACACCAAGGTAACGGCCTTTTAATAACTTCTTTTCTTGCCAGCTCAGCAGTTTAACTCTCGGGGCGGGTCCGAAGCGTCTCTACGATGTAACTTTCCCTAAAGTGTAAATACTCTTAGCTTCTATTCTCTTTCAAAACTACATATTGGGATAGAGAGTGCTTAACCCTCTCGATCTCCCACTCATATTGTTCTGAGGTGAACTTATTTTTCTCAACCGATTCTTCCGTAACAGTAATGTAAATTGTTTCTTTCTTAAGTCACCTCTTTAGTATGGGATTAGCCCTTGCATTAGCGGCCTAGTGCCAGATTAGGGTTTTAAACAAGTGTATTAGGAGTGCAGATCGCCTCCTCTCAATTGTTATTTTAGAGGTCAAGTAATTAACCTTTTCTCACTTAATAGACCTCAGTAGGTTGGGTATGTTACCCCTGTGTATATGTCCTTAGAGGACAACTTGAAGGTGGAGTTTGGTGTGGCCTTTGATAGGCTTAAAGTTGAGAGCGAGTGGCTCTTTGTTGAAAACTGAGTGTTGTATGCCTCGAGGAGGCTTTACTGTGTAATTTGGAGCAAGTGCTCCTGGGCTTGATTGGGGTCTTCTGCCCCTTTGTTGAATTCTGTATATCGTAAAGTTGGGCTAATTGCTCAGAATTGTGTGTCTGGCTCTCGGAGCCCAAATCCTGTCATTGTACATTCTCGATTAGTTGTTTTGCTACTCTGTACCTGCCATTATTGTTATTTCTTGTTTTTTGCTAAGAAAATATAACCTTGTTAAATTTTACATTAACTTTAATTTCGTAGTTTGAGACCCGTTCACACCCGCACATTCTTTCACCTCTACCTACCACAAAAACACGGTAACAATTATTATTATTATTATTATTATTATTATTATTATTATTATTATTATTATTATTATTATTATTTTATTCGTACCATCACCGCTGGGTTTCGTGGTTCAAATCCCGGTCACTCCATGTGAGATTTGTGCTGGACAAAGCAGAGGCGGTACAGGATTTTCTCCGGGTACTGCTGTTTTTCCTGGCATCATTCATTCCAGCAACACTCTCAAATATCATTTCATCTGTCAGTCATTAATCATTGCCCCAGAGGAGCATGACAGGCTTCGGCAGCTGGCATAATTCCTATTCTCGCCGTTAGATGGAGGCTTCATTCATTCAATTTCTGACACAGTCTAAGACTGGAAACAGATTGTGGATTTTCATTGTTATTATCATTATTCAAAATAGAAATGGCCCAATTCCAGTACATAAAAAACCATCAAGTGTGCAAAAAGGAACAATGTTCTCTGTGCAGGATTATAAGTTTTCATTTCTACATTTCATACACGTCTGTCTCACTTGTTTGTTACACTTAGTGTCAATCAAACGAAAACTGTAATTACTTTACACAATGAGAAATATATACCAGAGTTTTAAGCTTTATGATAAATAATGTTTAAACACGGTATTTTAAAATATACGGGACGGTTCACGAAAAACGGGACAACATGCATCCCGTATATTTTTTCTGCGACAACGGGACACTTTACAAAGAAAGGGACAATCCCATAAAACAAGGGACGTCTGCTTACCCTAGTGCAAGGCCTCTCAAACGCCCAAAATCTCACTCGTTGGCTGAATGGTCAACATACTGGCCTTCGGTTCAAAGAGTCGCGGGTTCGATTCCCGGCCGGTTCGGGGATTTTAACCTTCATTAGTTAATTCCAATGGGCCGGGAGCTGGGTGTTCGTGCTGACCCAACATCCTTGCAACTCACACACCACACATAACACTATCCTCCTCCATATCAACACGCAGTTACCTACACTTGGCAGATGTCGCCCACTCTCATCGGAGGGTCTGCCTTACAAGAGCTGCACTCGGCTAGAAATAGACACACGAAATTCAAATTTATTTATTTATTTATTTATTTATTTTATTTATTTTTTTATTTCCGTCACAATAATAACGAAATGCATTTGTATCTCAAATACATATCTTGATTTCGAACACAAATTCAACATGAAGATTCTAGTAAAATGATAGGAATAATGATATGTATTCGCTAAGTAATGGATGCCGATTTCCGACTAAATATTCAACATTTAAACGAACATCTTGATATATAAAATGATCGATAAAAAGGAACAATTTATCTGTATTTATCAAAACTAGAAATAATATGACCGAGTTGGCCGTGCGGTTAGGAGAGCGCAGCTGTGAGCTCCCATTCGGAAGTTACTGCCTTCGAACCTCATCTTGACGTAGTTTTATCCGAAGTTTCCTATTTTTACACCAGGCAAATGCTGGGGCTACACCTCAATTTATGGCCCGCTTCCTTCCCATTCTTAGTACTTTCCAATCCCATCCTCGCCATAAGAACTAGCTATGTCATTGCGACGTAAAGCAAATAGTAATTTTTTAAAAAAATGTGGAGAGAGTGGTCGTGATCTTAACCCGGATTACCCTAAGTTCTTCCAGAAGGATGAGCGACATCAAAAGGGAAATGCATTATCTTGGAACATATTTCCTGTTGCCATCATTTGATGTTGAAATGAAAAGGTGTTCTTCAGCAATGTAAACTCAGTTGTAAGTCGTATCTGCTGCAGGAGAAATACAGCTATGAATTTGTATTGCAAAAAATAATCCAAGCTTAACTGGGTTAATTTTACAACCTCAACTTTTACCTGACGAAAAAACAGTAAGCTGGGTTGCCGATGATAGGGTTCAAAACCCTGATGGCTAGCTTACTTTTTGTTAACGACTCGCGCTGCGCAACCACCTCGTTACTCGAAGCTAAATGTATATTATTCACAGCAATTTTTCCAGAAAATAATGCTAATATCTATTTCACAACCTGTATAGCAGTGTCAACGGATAAGTAATAGCATCTCGGGTGCCTTTCTAAAGAGAATGACGCCCATAGGTGTGAAATTTATCGCTCCAATACATATGCGAATCCAATTGTTTGACGAAGCTTTCTCAGAGGGGAGTGAGGCACACCTGTGTATTGTCTACCAGCTCGCTACTTCTTTGAAATCACCGACAAAAATACCTACGAATTCTAATCATGTATGTGCGGATGAACAGCATTGTATCCATTCATTTCTAACTAAAATGTCCTCCACTGTTGCTTTCGCACTGTGTTATGGTTCAGGGTGTGAGTTACTGTAGACACGTCAATATTAATGTGGCTTGTGGAAGAAAGAAAGCAGAACGGATAAGATTATATAAGATGTTTTCTTTATCCTCGCAAAGTGAAGGCTACACTCCCTTTCCTCCACTTCACCGGTCACACCCTAAAATAATAATTACAACTACTTCTAACTGGTCCAAAAAATAATGTGAAGGAAAGAAATAATTTAGCAATAAGAAAGTTAACAGTATGAATAAAATAATCATACCTAGTAATATTCAAGTAGAAGCATATCATATATGTTTGTTTGTTCAACCCCTGTCCCGTTTCTCAATGGGGTCGAGTATGAGGTGAGATGAATCTATCGTGGCGGGTTTTTATGACCAGATGCCCTTCCTGACGTCAATCTCATCAGACGAGTTAATGAGATAAAATGAATGGCATATGATATGACAATAGAAAGGGAGAGGGTGAAACCCGCTGCTGGCACATAGCCTGCTCCTGTCGAATAGCACCAAAGGGTCTGATCCATATCCGACGGACGAATTTTTTTGCTATTGGCTTTACGTCGCACCGACACAGTTATGTCTTATGGCGACGGGACAGAAAAGGGCTAGGAGTGGGAAGGAAGCGGCCGTGGCCTTAATTAAGGTACAGTCCCAGCATTTGCCTGGTGTGAAAATGGGAAACAACGGAAAACTATCTTCAGGGCTGCCGACAGTGGGATTCGAACCTACTATCTCCCGAATACTGGATACTGGCCGCACTTAAGCGACTGCAGCTATCGAGCTCGGTCGACGGACGAATCACCACAGCTACTTGTTCTCCTTTGTGCGATAACTTGTGCCAGTTTGGAAATAATGTCATTATTGTAATGTGTGAGGTGATGTGACTCCAACTGGGCTAAGAATTGGAATATGTATGTGACTCAGCATGTGTAATATATTGTGAGGTGAATAGGTGGGACTAAGGAAGTTCCACACTCAATTTGGACACTGTCACTTGCAAATGGTTTTGATGATTGGAGGATTAAGATGTCGACTTCAGTTAGGAAATCAGAGATTAGTAAGTGACACTGACAGTTGATAAAAGGATGAATACAGAAGATATTTGCAACGTCCTTAGGTCTAATCAAATTCGGTTTGTAACTGCCAACGTTTCACCGTAATTCGCTACCGACAATTTCAAACTCAGAGAGAGCACATCCCTTGAAAATTATGGGTGCAGTTTTAAGTGAAACGTTGAGAACTACAAATCCAATGCGACCATGGTCTATAAGCCCGAAAAACTGTGGTGGTAGTGGTGATTTTAAGGCAGTGAAATGAAATGGCGTATGGCTTTTAGTGCCGGTAGTGTTCGAAGACAAGTTCACTCGCCAGATGTGGGTCTTTTGATTTGATGCTTGTAGGCGACCTGCACGCCGTGATGAGGATGAAGTTATGATGGAGACGACACATACACCCAGCCCCCTTGCCAGCGAAATTAACCCATTTTGGTTAAAATTCCCGACCTTGCCGGGAATCGAACCCAGGGCCCATGTGACCAAAGGCCAGCATGCTAACCATTTAGCCATGGAGCCTGACTTGAAAGCAGTGATAGGTTGGAATGCAAACGTATTTTAACAAGGCGCAAGTGTTTTCTACCCGCACACCGGTTCTGTAGTGCGATTTGCATAAATATTAGTGATTTGAACCAAGGTTAATAGAGAACAGTAAGGTTAGTCATTCCGCGTTACGGGCTGCCATTGGCTGTCGCTGTGACGTCACCATGGAACATCGCTGGTAGCCGCTGACGGCAGACTGTATTAGCGCGCGGGTAATGTTTCACATTTTAATAATATACCGAAGAGATATTTTAGAATTTTTGAACATCATACAATGTATTCTATAGAAACATACATTCTGTACAAGATAAAAGTACGTATAACATCGCAGCGCTACAAAATAAGAGATACTTAGAAGTGCGCGATATGTTAGATTTAAATCAACAGATTCGGGACAAATAAGACTATTTTTATTTACTCTTATTCACTCTTACCCCAGTGAAGATGATGTTGACGAAATGCATGGAATCTGCACCTCACTCTGACTGACAGATGGGTTTTGTTTTATATCACAAACACTGTTAATTTGTTCAACACTTCACGGTGAAAACTTACAGGACACATTGCGATATGTAATAACTTCAAGTCTTGGAACACTAGCACCAAATAAACGGTTTGTCTTTCTTTCCGTTAACATAAGTCTAGAAGAGTATCACAGTCTAGAATATTCACTATCTATCCGATTTTCATCAAAAGGGCTACAGTTCGAATCGTAGTCAATGAAAGCGAGACAGGGTATGAAATAAGTTCTTTTCCGAGTCCTGCGCATAAGGCAAAGGTCCCGTGGCTTTGCACACGAAGTTTAAAACAACAAATACAACGGTAACGAACATTTCTTGACTTTTACTTTGTTGATAAATGCCACATTCTCGTTTTCGCTTACGGGCAGCCCCTTTGCCGGCTAAGTGGCTCAGACGGTTGAGGCGCTGGCCTTCTGACCCCAACTTGGCAGGTTCGATCCTGGCTCAGTCCGGTGGTATTTGAAGGTGTTCAAATACGTCAGCCTCGTGTCGGCAGACTTACTGGCACGTAAAAGAACTCCTGCGGGACAAAATTTCGGCACCTCGGCGTCTCCGAAAACCATAAAAGTAGTTAGTGGGACGTAAAGCAAATAACATTAATTAATTATTTATTACGGGAAGCCTCTATTTTTTATTTCTGTTTTGCAGCCAACCAACGCAAACGGAGTAAGGTTCGGATCTTAGCACATGATTTCAAGACTTGTGGATGGACGTCAGGAAAACGGCTTTTCAACTTCACAAACATATTGTTCACAACTCTGGTTCCCTGTACACATCTGTTCGTCCGTGAACTTCAGCAAATATCAGTTCGAATTTAGTGATAATTTCCATTAAACAATCGGAAGGGACGAGCAAACCTCCCCGAAACAGCACGTGTACCCACCCCAGACTTGGGTCATCAGGTGGTATCAACAACTCTCCTGTAGGCGTGCCCAGGGACCTGTCAAATTTTCGGCAGCGATATGCGATGAACCCTGCAACGTATTTGAATCCCTCCACACTACAGTCAGTATTTTCCTGTACGGATAAATCATCACTATCAACAGCTGGCAATTCAATGTCATTAATATCCTTGTCACCCTCAGTCATCGCCAGAGCTTGTCATATCCGGGAGGATGTTGCCAAACATAGCCGAGGTAACAAATTCTCCTCCTTCGACAGGAGCTACAGGTGACCCATTGGAATGCGGAATATCGCTGGAATTGGCTCCTAACAACAACAGTCTGATGCTATTTTTCACATCAGGTGGAGATGGATGATCGTAAAAATGCCCAAAGCGCGAAAATTTCCCAGGCAATCTTGATTCAAACTTGCTGTGAGAATGTATTTAATAACAATTAATGTTATTTGTTTTACGTCCCACTAACTACTCTTACGGTTTTCGGAGACGCCGAGGTGCCGGAATTTAGTCCCGCAGGAGTTCTTTTACGTGCCAGTAAATCTACCGACACGAGGCTGACGTATTTGAGCACCTTCAAATACCACCGGACTGAGCCAGGATCGAACCTGCCAAGTTGGGGGAGAATGTATTTAACGCCGAAAGATTCCATGTATTTGAACAGCACAAACGAAAAAAGAAACAAGGTCCTCTGACACTCTTTTAAACACCCACGCACTTGAAAGGTAAACACATACATCCGATACATGTGATAACTGAAGAATTTGCCTCGATCTACCCTGGTCCCGCGTGGCTAGCTGTTCCACCGTGACGTCATGCGCTAAGCTAAGAAAATGCAACACCTTCTGCGCACGGCTGAGTGCACCCCCCTGATTTGAACTATCAGAACCCCTAAAATGTATGCAACTCGCCTTCATAACTGTAGAGCAGGTAGATGATACTTGCACCTTGTTCAAATATGTTTGCATTCTAACCTATTAAGAGCCTTACATTCATTTCCCTAGTGATTATTGTTTTAAGAGGAAGTAGATCCGTATAACCATCCTCTATTAACACCAGTCAGAAGGAAAATGCAAGACGACCAACAGTTCGAGAAATGAAGATATCGGCAAAAGAAGGCCATGAAGGGCATGAAAGTGAAAGAATTACAAGGCCTCGCAAACCCGATACCGTCTGGGTTGAAAGAGAGTAAGAGATGACCAAGAGAGGTTGGGTACATTATATGACAGTGAGAAACCTGCCGTGAATAAGTGGAAGCAATGCCAGAATCACCTAGTTGTTCCATTATCACCAACCCATGCTACAAGTTTGAACGTCCTTACGGTCTTCTTTCAGTTACCACCGCTTTTGGTCGCATAGATAGCGAAGATGAGTGCCGAACTGGAAAGAAAAACGTGAATTAACAAGTCCTCGAAGAATGAAGGGAAAAGTTATTCGTTTTGATTTTTTTTGTTACGTCGCACCGATCAGTTATGTCTTGACAACAGTGGGGATAGGAAATGCCTACGACTCTGAAGGGAACAGCCGTTGCCTTAATTAAGGTACAGCCCCAACATTTGCTTGGTGTGCACAGAGGAGAGCACGCAGAAGTATCTTCAGTGGTATCGACGGTGTGGTTCGAAACCACCATCACCCGAAAGCAAACTCACAGTGTAACGTTCCAGACGTTACAGTGTAATTATGTTAATTTTATTATGTGTAATTAATTCAGGAATTTAACGTCATGATATTTATTTTGGTATGTAATTGTATTATAATTCATGTTTAATCATTTGCTCACTATCATTTCATTACTTTGTAACTACGACTTATAAACGAGGGCTGAATATCCTAATATTCACTTAGATTCTTGCGACAGTTGGTTAAAATTAACTTGCAGTAGATTTCAGTTATCTTGCCACATCACCGAGGAGGAAGGGAGGACAAATTTAGACATCAAGTTCTGAGAAAAGCGAGCACGTGTTCACGCGTCCTAACGTAAGCTACCGTATTTCGACCAGAATTATTCGAACTGATCAACGCCTATATTTTCAAAGGAGCGTCATGTTGCCATGGATACTGATTGAAAGGACGAATAGAAGAACAGTTGATATCTTGTGTGGGACCCATCTACTCTAAAATCTAGAGTGGGGAGAGAAGTGTCATCTGATTGGACCACGTGTAGCGGCCTGTAATTAGCGCGAGAGAAGGTTATAAGAGGGCGTGTTGGAGCTCCTGGAGGGCTCTCTACAACGTCTTATTCGCTTCTGCGAGTCTCTTTACATTATTCTACGAGTTATTCTACAGCTTCTACATTATGTTCTACT
Source organism: Anabrus simplex (assembly GCF_040414725.1). Lineage (NCBI taxonomy): Eukaryota > Metazoa > Arthropoda > Insecta > Orthoptera > Tettigoniidae > Anabrus > Anabrus simplex. The sequence goes on along the minus strand of NC_090273.1, from coordinate 56,074,820 downwards.
TGATTCTGCGTCTCGATACTTAGAAATTCTGAATGAGGTGTGTATAGCCACTCTCATGAGGAAGTACGTACAGCACGGCTACAAGACCGGTTTGAACCAGTCTAAGTCAATAGATAGTTTTAATCTAGATAGAAATGAAACTTCAGAGAACGTTATCAGTAAAGTTGGAAGGATTCTTAATTGAGTATCCTCTCCATATAACCCAAGGTGGTTCTTCTAACTGTGACATAGGGCTTATCTCCAATCTATGGGATAAAGCATAATAGGGAGTGTTAGTTTTGAAGTCATCTTCCAATTAGTGGTGGGTGCAATTGGCAAGGCAGGAATGGTACTGAGCTGCAGATGAAGAGATATCAAAGACGACCGGTGATGTTCCAGCTGCAAGGATGGAAGCTTTCCAAGGACCAGCAGAACAAGACGACATGGTGAGCAAGCGAGTTAAAGATATTGCAAGTTTTCGTGAAGTAGAGTCATTCAATTTTTTGTTAAATTCATTTTCGATGTTAAATTCAGTTCTCGTTAAACCGTCGTCATTTATATTAAATATAATAAATAGTATTTTTCTAGTTTACTTTAATCAATTTGCCTTAATTAGCCTTTTGATTTCTAATTCTCCTGCTTAATGATTAGTGTACTATCACCTCACCCCTGTGATAAGAGTCTGTCCAAGCTTGATTATAAATTTTATCTTTAAGTCCTCAACTTAAAGATTGGCGCCCTTTGCTTGCTTGGTTGCATTTCTCATTTGATGATGGTTCTCCGAGCGGGGAAGTCACATAAATGCCGCTCCAACGTGTGGCGAGAAAATCATTAAGTACGGAGCAGTTAATAACAGTAACAATATCAGAATTCGTATTATGGGCAAAATTTGGATATCCACGTTTCATTAAGAGTGTTTGATTGTGGGAAGGGTCATGGCTGATCAGACGAAAGAGGAGAGGATGTTGCGCAGTGGACGGGCGATAAAAGGCAATAATGTATTGAGTTCAGAGGAAGAGTTGTGTAGTCTTGTAGAGGAAATTGAAGATAGAAGTGTAAGTAGTATGGAGAGTGAAGGCAAACAGAAAGAAGTCAGTATGGAGTCAGATGATAGTAGGATGGGGGGCGAAGCGGAAGTAAACACTAACAATGAAAGTAATAATAATGATCAGTTAATGGGAATGATGCAGTTAATGTTAAGTAAGATAGAGGACAGTAAATCTGAAATAAAAAATGAATTGGAACAAATTAAAACAGATGCAGAACAAACTAAATCTGAGCTTAAAAGTGAATTGGAACAAATTAAAACAGATGTAGAACAAAATAACACTAAAATTGAGAGTATTAAATATGAACTTAAAGAACAGTTAGAGCAAACTAAAGCTGAATTAAGTAGGGAGATGAGGGAAAATAAGGAGGAAGCGAATCGGAGAATGGACGAACACAGTAGGCAGTTACGCGATCTGGTGGTAAAAAATGAACATTTTAATAAGCGATTAGAGGACCAGGAAAGTGAATATGTACGGCAAGGGAAAAAGGTAGAAGAAAAGTTTGCGGAACAGAGAAGTGAATTCCTGGAATTAATGGGGAAGGAAAACAACTCTACTAGGGAGGAAGTAATGAGGCAGGTCACTAGTATTGATAAGAGAGTTGAGACTCAAAGAGGGGAAATACGGATATTTAAAGACCACGTCCAACAAGAGATTGACACGGTAAAGATTAGAATAGAAGATGAGACCCGGGCAAGTGAAGAAAGGTTTGCGATAGCTGAAGAGAATAAGATTGAAATTAGGACATTGAAAGAGAAGCAGGTTAATTTGGAGAGAGAAATTGATAGGAGAGACAGAGATGTAGAATGCCGGATGGAGAAAGCAGAAAATAAGTTAAAACAGGTGGCAAAGGATAAACAGGTTTTCACGGGAAGGCAATGTCTAGGAAATAGCTACATTAGGGAAATTGAACTACCTAAATTTAATGGGAAACAAACAAACCCGCTAGATTTCCTTAAGATGATAGAGAAACGGTTTGAAAAGCGTCTAGAGGAAGGGTCTATGGACTGGGAAGACGTTATGGAAAATATTGACCATGCTTTTGTAGGAGAAACTCGATCTTGGTTCATGGTATATAGGCAGACGATGACGAACCTGAAAGAATTCAGAAATAAATTTAGAGAGAAATTCTGGAATGAAGCGATACAAGCTAGGGAGAGAGAAAGGGTGGTATTTGGGAGGTACAAACAGCATGAGGGAGTTACTATGACCGAGTACTTCCTGGCACATGTCATGATTTGTCAGAACTTAGATGGTATAACCGAAGGGTCTGATGTAGTAAGACTACTTTTAAGACATTTTCCGGACAGGGTGAGAGAAGCGGCCTGTATGCAAAAAGTTGGAACTATTCAGGAGATGGAGAATCTACTAGGCAGTTTTGATGCGTTAGGTAACCTTAGAAGTAGAACGGAGAATATTCAGAACTTTAGTCATCACAACGGAATGAGACATAACGGTAGTACACAGAATTACGAAGCTCGCAATCAGTTCAGACCTCAGCAGAACAGCAGGAGAGGAGCATCTGAATATAGGACAGGAAATTCCCAACGGAGGCCAGAGCAATGTACTAATGAGTCCAACGTCAATACACAAAGGGAACCTTTAAACTAACGAGAGGCTGTAATGTTAGGTCAGAATTCCAGCCTAGTACGGAGGTAGCGAAGTGTCTTGCCATGAAAGTGTTACCATATGACCTCGATGTTAGGGACGATTTGTTGTATGAACTCGAGCAGAATAATGGAGATTCAAGTAATAAAGTAGTCAATCCTGTTGTTAAATTGAAAGTCTGGGGGGCGTGGGTTAAAGTTTTGATTGATTCTGGTAGCCAAATATCATGTATTAGTTCTCAGTGGTATGAGTCATTAGTGAAACAGGGTATTCAGTTGGAGGAAATGCCTGTTAAGTCTACTTTCATCATTACGGCTGTTGGAAAGAGGTCTAAGCAAATTTGTAAACAAGTAGCTGTCCCGATCAGTATTAATAATTTTATTAGCGTTCAGATATGTTTGGTAATTCCGCATTTAATATTTGATCTTATCTTGGGATCTGACTGGTTAACGTTAAAATTGGCTCAGTTAAATTACAATGATCTAGTGCTAAATTTGAGGTGGAATAATGAGGATATTAAGGTCAAGTTTGAGGAGGAAATTCAGAGGAAAACGGAAGTTAGTACAGTGTGGAGAATGAAAGAGGTTTCTAAAGTAAATGAAGAGGCTAGTGAGGGCCTGAAGTTGTGTCAGTTGTGGATTCATGAGGATAAAATATGTGGCTTGAAAGAAGCCGTAAGTAGAAATGAGTTGAATGAAGTCCAGGAGGACAAGTTATTTGAAGTGTTATGTGAACACGTGGAGATTTTCTCCGAGAAACCTGGTGTTACCCATCTGTATGAACATTCTTTTTCTGTGCTGGATAAGACTCCATTCAGCGGACCGCGATATCCGATACCACACAAATATGCAAAAGCCGTAGAGGATCAAATTCAAGCTATGTTAGCAGACGATGTGATTGAGTTATCAAACAGTCAATATGTTAATCCCTTAATTGTCGTGCCTAAGTCTGATGGATCAATACGTTTGTGTATTGAAGGCGAGAGCGTAGTGAGAGTGTTAGGTTTGCCTGAGGAACCACCTCGTAATGCTGAATTTTACGTCCGACTGGCACGGGAGAACCTGATTAAATCTGGAGATAAACGTAAAAGGCAACAAAAACGTAAGGTACTGGATAACTTTGAGGTAGGTGATATGGTTTTGGTGAGAGTTCCTATGTTGTCAAATAGTGAGGATAAGGTAACAAAGAAATTTTTTCTTTTATATCAAGGCCCTTATAAAGTACATAGAAAACTAGGACCCTGTGCTTACAAGTTAGCGGATGGCGAGAGCGTAATGAATGGTTCGTACAACATTAGTAGTTTAAGGAGATACCTGTCGTGTGAGGTGGCTGAACCGGATTGTGAGATATAGGTCAGTAACTCGGGGAAGTTGCTACTTGTTATGTCAGACTACGAGCGGTATGAGTTTACGTCTCAATTGTGGTGGTATTTCCTAGTTGTTTGTAAACAAGGGAGATGTTTGTGTGACGGTAGATTTACGCTCGTTCATTAACGATAGATCATTTGTTTTACGTATGTGAGGCCATGAAATTTTATATATATTTGTTTTCTGAGATGTTACATAAGGCTAATTAAAGCTGACGACGGCAAATAATTAATTTTCCCGTATGTGCATTTCTAACTTGCAATAATTTTACCGTGAGCTTAAATCACGTGTGTATTTGTGTGAAGTGTCTTACATCATGCTTCAAGATAAGGCTGAAACATTCGAAAGAGTGATAAAAGTGTAAATTGTTTGTATCATATGTTTTCAATTTTTTAATGTAAAAGATTGGAAGAGAACGTGTTACTGCTATCTAGCAAAGAATGTCGGAGAGATGGGGAGGAAAAGGACAGATAGACACTCGGCAGAGTTCGTAATCTGAATTGTATATATTATGTTATATTCTCTAGAATAATCTTGTTTTTTCTTACAAAAGTGAAAAGTTGCTTATGATGGGCATAATTTAGTGTCTAAACCTCAAGATGAACTGAAATAACAGACAGTCACAATGGTAAGAAGTCTAAGAGAGATATGGAAAGAGTGAGATATAATTAAGTGTATGAAAATACTGTCGCTCGTTATGGGCAGGTAATAGAGGTATTTCATGTCAATGTGGGAGTAAGGGTGTGAGTTCTCAACTCATGTGATATTTGTTAAGAACTCATGGGGGCGTATGTAACGTTCCAGACGTTACAGTGTAATTATGTTAATTTTATTATGTGTAATTAATTCAGGAATTTAACGTCATGATATTTATTTTGGTATGTAATTGTATTATAATTCATGTTTAATCATTTGCTCACTATCATTTCATTACTTTGTAACTACGACTTATAAACGAGGGCTGAATATCCTAATATTCACTTAGATTCTTGCGACAGTTGGTTAAAATTAACTTGCAGTAGATTTCAGTTATCTTGCCACATCACCGAGGAGGAAGGGAGGACAAATTTAGACATCAAGTTCTGAGAAAAGCGAGCACGTGTTCACGCGTCCTAACGTAAGCTACCGTATTTCGACCAGAATTATTCGAACTGATCAACGCCTATATTTTCAAAGGAGCGTCATGTTGCCATGGATACTGATTGAAAGGACGAATAGAAGAACAGTTGATATCTTGTGTGGGACCCATCTACTCTAAAATCTAGAGTGGGGAGAGAAGTGTCATCTGATTGGACCACGTGTAGCGGCCTGTAATTAGCGCGAGAGAAGGTTATAAGAGGGCGTGTTGGAGCTCCTGGAGGGCTCTCTACAACGTCTTATTCGCTTCTGCGAGTCTCTTTACATTATTCTACGAGTTATTCTACAGCTTCTACATTATGTTCTACTTGATTCTGCGTCTCGATACTTAGAAATTCTGAATGAGGTGTGTATAGCCACTCTCATGAGGAAGTACGTACAGCACGGCTACAAGACCGGTTTGAACCAGTCTAAGTCAATAGATAGTTTTAATCTAGATAGAAATGAAACTTCAGAGAACGTTATCAGTAAAGTTGGAAGGATTCTTAATTGAGTATCCTCTCCATATAACCCAAGGTGGTTCTTCTAACTGTGACATAGGGCTTATCTCCAATCTATGGGATAAAGCATAATAGGGAGTGTTAGTTTTGAAGTCATCTTCCAATTAGTGGTGGGTACAATTGGCAAGGCAGGAATGGTACTGAGCTGCAGATGAAGAGATATCAAAGACGACCGGTGATGTTCCAGCTGCAAGGATGGAAGCTTTCCAAGGACCAGCAGAACAAGACGACATGGTGAGCAAGCGAGTTAAAGATATTGCAAGTTTTCGTGAAGTAGAGTCATTCAATTTTTTGTTAAATTCATTTTCGATGTTAAATTCAGTTCTCGTTAAACCGTCGTCATTTATATTAAATATAATAAATAGTATTTTTCTAGTTTACTTTAATCAATTTGCCTTAATTAGCCTTTTGATTTCTAATTCTCCTGCTTAATGATTAGTGTACTATCACCTCACCCCTGTGATAAGAGTCTGTCCAAGCTTGATTATAAATTTTATCTTTAAGTCCTCAACTTAAAGATTGGCGCCCTTTACTTGCTTGGTTGCATTTCTCATTTGATGATTGTTCTCCGAGAGGGGAAGTCACAACAGCAAGGTGAGTCCCAGGTGCTCTTAACTTACGAACGTGTGAGTTGTCGACCATGGGGCCCTTAGCTGAATCCCAACATTGCTTTCACGTACTTGAGCCAGGCTTCTCACTTTCATCTATCCTATCCGATCTCTCTTGCTCAACATTTGTTCTTTTCCCACCCCGATGGTATTAGGTGTCGTGGCCAAGGGAGTTTTTCATTTTCACGTCCTTCGTGGACTTTGTATTTCTTTGGCCGATACCTTCATTTTTGAATTTTCCCTTTGATTCATGTAAATGGAGGATGGTTGCCTACTTTTACTTCCTCTTAATACAATAACCACCACCAGCAGATTAAACAGCAACGTCGCCCAAACCGATCAGCCAAGTCACTCGGTAGGAATCATTTAAAAAAAAAAATTTACGTCACGCCGACACAGATAGGTCTTATTGCAACGATGGGATAGGAAAGGTCTAGGAGTGGGAAGTAAGCGACTGTGGCCTTTAATTAAGGTACAGTCCCAGCATTTGCTTGGTGTGAAAATGGGGAAACAACGGAAAATCATCTTCAGGGCTGCCGACTGTGGGGTTCGAACCCACTATCTGCCGAATGCAAGCCCACAGCCGCATGGATGCAAGTCTCTTCCCCTCGGTCGGCTTGAACTTCTCCACGTTGCTGGCTCAAGGCTGTGCACGCTTATCGATAACAGGCTCCAGTTTCAGGTAAACCCTGATATACGCGGATTCGTTATCAGCGATTTGGCATATACGCGATTTTGGTTTCAAGTCTAGTATTGCCATGTGTTAGCAGCACGTGGAAGCTGTAATCCTTTAAGACGGGTACAGACATGCGTGCCGAACTCCGTAACGTACATTACGTCGCAGGCGAAGGTTAAACGAGGCAAGTACATCTCTACGCCCATATTCTGTCGTGTTTGTCGAGACGCGAATCATTAGTTCCGGTCAGTAGAGCTGTGAAGTTGCACTTGAAAGGTTTCGTATTTAAAACGCCGAGTAAAAGGAAAGAAACTGTGCCTGTCGAAGGAAAGAAGCATGTACCAAAGTTAGAAACAAAGTTAGTAGTTTCGGATCGCTATGAGAAACATGAGCGTACTGTTGACATTCAGCTTGCTTTGGGAATCCACTGTGAGAACTACTCGTGGCAATGCGTAATCAATTCGAAAAGCTGCTCAATCTTCTACTAACTTACGTGTGACTAGAGTGACCAAATCTCGCTGGGAAGCGATGGGAAGAAGTTGGTTGTGATGTTCAATCCAATCCAAACACATGCCTCTCTCTGGAGGTGCTATTTAGGTTAAAGCCAAGAGCTTTTATGCAGAGTTTAGTTTATTATTGAGCGCTTCAGTGCTAAATTTATAAGTGTGTGAAGTTTATATTAAATTGTGCTTCAGATACATCATGTTTATTTTTGTGAAAATACTAAGAACATCTGCTATTTTAAACTTAAGATGTGTGTAAACTAAAACCTAATCCTATATTTCAGATATAAAATTACTGTCGATTTACGCGAATTCGGTATGCGCGGGAATTCCGCGGAACGTAACTATCGCGTATAACGAGGTCTACATGTACTGTATCTGGTTTGTGTCCGCAAGTAATGATTGAAACATTCAGCTACATTAAGGTGTGTGTGTTTATTTTTGTATCAACACGGTTGCTTGAGGAGATGTTACTTTTATCATAGCCTATTTTCTTTTCTTTCAGTTTATAAAAACGTGTCGTTTCGCTACACAAGCTATATAGTAGCGACCTAGTATTCAGCATTATTCTGCTTATAATTGATCATATAAGAGTTCAACATCTTAAGCCCCTAAAAAATAAATGTTTTTGATTTTGTACTTCGTTGTTTACACAGCCTTTTTTTTTTTTTTTTTTTTTTTTTTTTTGCAAGTTGCTTTACGTCGCACCGACACAGATAGGTCTAATGGCGGCGATGGGACAGGAAAGGCCCAGGAATGGGAAGGAAGCGGTCGTACAGGTACAGCCCCAGCATTTGCCTGGTGTGAAAATGGGAAACCACGGAAAACCATCTTCAGGGCTGCCGACAGTGGGGTTCGAACCCACTATTTCCCGAACACTGATTACTGGCCGCACTTAAGCGACTGTAGCTATCCAGCTTGGTACACAGCCTTTAAAGTAATGATTTGATCTCCTGGTTCACGGTGATACCAAATCACGTTGTTGCGTCCATTTTACACAAAGTCCATTTTGAAAATATTTAATTTTACAATCTGATTTATGTCGTACCGACAGAGATAAATTTATGGCGACGATGGGATAGGAAAGGCCTAGGAGTGGGATGGAAGCGACCGTGGCCTTCATTAAAGTATACAGCCCCAGCATTTGCCTGGTGTGAAAATGGTAAACCACGAAAACCAGGGCTGACGACAGTGGGGTTCGAGCCCACTATCTCCCGGATCCAAGCTCACAGCTGCGCGCCCCTAACCGCAAGGCCAACTCGCCCGGTAATATACATTTGATTATGTGTGTTCAAATATAAAAGAAAATATAAAGGTATTGATTGTACGGCGGTACCGTAGTTATGAACGTGTATTGTACACCCCTCCAGGATTGCGCTTTCTGGAGTAGCACTCATAACAGCTCTTTCTCATGCACGTAGAACCGTCAGTCAACTCTTGACCTTGACATGTCTGTTCCAAGTGAACCTAGCACGACCTTATCACCTCGGCTATGCAGCCCCTTACATTTTCCCATAATATATCGATATACCGTAAGAAGCGATGTCCTACTAAGCCATTCTTTAAATACAGAGCTTATATAAGATTTACACGGATTGGATTTTGTCGTTATATCCAATATGTCGTTAAAAGCGATGTCGCAATAAACGGTTGCAACGATATCTTTAACTGTTAATCCCCAAACCATTTTGCCAACTCGTTTATTATTATTATTATTATTTTATTTTTTATTGTAAAGATTTTAACGAAAAGGAAATGGCGTATAGCGTTTCTTTTTTTGCTAATGGCTTCACGTCGTACCGACACAGAAGGGATAGGAAAGGACTGGGATTTGGAAGGATGTGGCCGTGGCCTTAATTAAGGTACAGTCTGATCTGAAAGTGGGAAACCACGGAAAACAATATTCAGGTCTGCCGACAGTGGGGGTTCGAACCCAGTATCTCCTGGATGCAAGCTCACAGCTGCGCGCCCCTAACCGCACGGCCAACTCGCCCGGTCCGTATGGTTTTTAGTGCTGGAAGTGTCCGAGGACAAGTTCGTCTCGCCAGAAGCAGGTCTTTTAATTTGACGCCAGTAGACAACCTGCGCCTCGTGAAGAGGATGAAATGGTGATGAAGACGACACATACACCCAGCCCCCGCGCCAGCGAAATTAACCAATTATGGTTCAAATTCCCGACCCTGCCGGGAATCGAACCCGGGACCCCTCCGACCAAAGGCCAGCACGGTAACCATTAATATGCCCACCTTCCAAACAATCGACGTCATCCATGAAAGAATTCATGTCAATTAAGAATCAGTCGATAGGCGTATTGACTCGCACACATGACGCATTGTAGCCATATTGTAATTATTGACGTTACTGATTTACGTTCAGATCGGCGGATACAGAGTGGGTTCCCCCCCCCCCCCCAAGTGGCCACGGCTCTACCGTGGCTCTACGCTGGTCCCCACCGTCGGCTGTCCTGAGAATCGTTTCCGTGGTTTTGTATTCTCCTGCACTAAAGCGAATGCCGGAACAGTTCCTAGTATAGGACACAGCCGCCATCCCTCTCATCTTCACCGCACATCTTCTCCGATACCAATCTTCTGGCCTGAGAGACGGCGTCACCGTCTAGGAGGCCCGCCTCCCCCTTCAGGGAATAGTAGTAATGTTTCTAATGGTATGTGTTTATGTTGGAACAAGTTGAATGCTGAGAGTAATTAAACTTTCACATTGTCTGTAAAACAAACATAAATGAAATTCGGCATAGTATCTTCTTCTTTTCCTGCCGCTTTTCCCACACCTGTGGGGTCGCGGGTGCGAACTGCGTCGCACATGTGGATTTGGCCCTGTTTTACAGCCGGACGCCCTTCCTGACGCCAACCCTCTATGGAGGGATGTAAGCACCATTGCGTGTTTCTGTGGTGGTTGGTAGTGTAGTATGTTGTCTGAATATGATGAGGAGGGTGTTGGGACGGACATATACACCCCGTCCCCGAGCCAGAAGAATTAATCAGAAGCGATTAAAATCCCCAAACCGGCCGGGAATCGAACCCGGGACCCTCTGAACCGAAGGCCAGTACGCTGACCATTCAGCCAACGAGTCGGACGAAATTCGGCATAGTATAATATTAAAAATTAACCCGTTAACAACGAACACAGCTGGAATTTCTAAGAAGAGGTTGTTATAACATTTTCCTAAAGCACCTTACGTTTAAGATCAATAATAATTGACCATTGTGTGGAAAGTAAGCCGCTTATAGTAATAAGCAATAATAACACCAACAGACCCTTTCTAGAAAGGAGTAAGCGCGCCAGCGAAATGTTTCTTGTCTCCAGGCCACCCATAAAACTGCATTCTGAATCCAAGCTATTAGCCGTATCTGATGACTGTGGTCGTTGGTAATCTGTTTTATGTTATACATCCCATCCTTAATTATAGGCCGAACGAGCGCGCGAATCTCATATATACGAGGTAATTGTGTCGCTAGCAGCCTGTTATAACGACGTAGCCGAGAGATCCATTCAACATATGTGGTGTTTAGCCTCAAACTGGCTGGTTTATTTTAATCAGAGAAAGACTTGGCAAGATATAATGTGGTTTAGAGTACACTGCCTTGACGCTAGTTTTTTTGTAAGTAGCCTATCGAATAAGGAGCATACGGCAAGGCTGCTTGTTTTGTATCAATCGTTCCAAAACTTTCAATTTCAACGTGATGTATTTGTAAAAATGGTTAATAAATGACATTAGAATACATTCGTTCAAAAGTAACAATCCTTCATGACTTCTGAAACAGGAATAGTACTCTCAACACATTGTTAAAAATTTAGCTTCAAGCCTATTTTTGCACTCGGCATATGGGTGCAATAATATGTCTTATGACTGACCCATTAACAGCAGATACTGAACAGTCCCTACCAGAGCCATCTTCCATCTACACAGCAGAAATGCTAGCAATTCAAGCAGCTATACTTTATGGTACCTCACAACAATTCCAGAAAATTTTCATCCTAACAGACAACTACTGCGTGTTACAACGTTTAAAACAACCTGACTGGACCACAAAGACCTATAAATACATCCTTCACATTCTGCAATTAACGAGAAACGCAGAACTCCGAGGAATAATAGTTCACTTTCTGTGGATCAAGGGACAAGCCGGAATCGAACACAATGAAACAGTGGACCTCTTCGTTAAACAAAGTACACCTGCAACCAACTTACCAGCAATCCAACTCCCTTACACAGACTTTCTCCTCGTTATCCGTTTGCCGATGTACAACAATTCACCACTTTGCAAATTATGTAGAAGCTGCAATAGAGTTGTCCTGGAAAACCGAACACTAGGCCTCACTTTGCCTATCAAACATTTCTTAAATATTTTCACCACACTGACAAATGACACTGACAGAAGATACCCCTTATGACTGTATGTTAGTTTACTTGCTTTCGCCCTATTTTAAATCAGAGAGAAAAATGTTTAAAATAAAAATATTTGATCTACAGAATAAATATCGCTATTTCATTTATCGAAAGCATTCAATGTGTGGAATTAAGTTGTAGAATAGTTGTTTAAATATGTTTAAGTAGATTTGTCCAACCTACGGAGTCTTCCATTTCCCCTAACTTCGTCGTTGTTTCTTTTAAAATTAATATAAATAAACATTAAGGCTTTAGCTTATTTTGAGAGTCCTCATCATTTTCGCGATAGCAGCATCCACATCAGTGTCTGTTGTATTTTTCAGTGGATGTACCCACTTCTGTACTTTGCAGTACTATTTCAGCACAGCAGTTTGCGTTGGCTTGCTAGCTGGAGGTTCAATTTTAGGGAGAGCAGCACTCGACGGTAAGCCTCCCCACGTTGGCTGTTCTCCTGCATTAGAAATACCTTATCATACTTACTTCATGTTACTTCCTCCTTTGATCTAGTTCTTTCTGTCCTTTAATAAAGATCTCCCTCTCCTCCCTTCGTTCTTCCTTCACCTTTTATCAAACGAAAAACTTGGCGCCGGAAGGAATGACATCGTACGAGACAGGACAGGAGATAGGAACACAAACGTCAAAAGAAGAGAAACAATCATATTGTATTAAAAAGAAGAACGCTGTGGAAACTTGTTTTGTTTCTTAGAATTGAATATGTACTACCTGTATCAAAAATGAATGCATATCCTCCTATGCTGTACATAGCCATGCACAGAATACAGCGAAAAATCGATAACCCTTAAAAGAATGCCACAAGGACTCAACTTGGCAGCGTCGGTTGGCCCTTAGTTGAGCCCTGGCATTACTGACATATTCTTGTGCCAGGCTCCACACTTACATCTATCTTAGCCAACCTCCCTTAGTTAACTCTTGTTCTTTTCTGACACTGGCGGTAATACAGCATTCAAGACCTAGGGAGTGTTTCGTTTTCACGCCCGTGTCTTAATTTGGCCAATACTTTCCTTTTTCGAAGTGCCGAACCCCCTCAATTTTTTCCCTCTGATTAGTGTTAATAGAGGAAGGTTATGCCTTTGCTGGCAATACCTAGTGTTTACAATGCGCTGTGTCTTCTCGTGTGGGCTAGAACAAATTTGTTACTTTAATTGATCTGTCTGTCTCATCCTTGGCTTTGGGAACATGGACGTGACTGAGGTATGAGCGATGCTAGTAATGCCATTCCTTATCCAGCTAGTCCCTGTTATGAATGGTGTAAAAATGTTGCCCATAGCGATGGTTGGTGTGGGCATTTCAGGGGGCTTGGCAGACTGAGATGTAATAGCAACTTCTGACTCAGTGAGGAAAGCAACGGGAAACTACATCACTCACGCCTAGGTCACCTATGACGGCTGATGACGGAGTTGTTGAGGTCCAAACCAGCCTCCCGGCTGAGCACTGAAGATACAGAGGAAGGTTGCTTACTTGTACTCCCTCTTAAAACAATAATCACCACCACCACCACCTTAAAAAATAAGTTGTGAGAAGCAGATCTTAACGTTTGACATTAGAAGGCTCTTGACATCAAAATTTAGGTACAGTATGTTAATCGAAAGATAGTCTCACAGCACCACTGACCTCCCATACTGCATTGCGGAAGGTCACTCATCTTACTATCTGGGAGTTTGCCCACCATGCGGCTATCATCATTAACGGGTCAAGTCTTAATGGTCTCACGCCGTGCTTAGCGCATTGGCGGAAAAAAAATCAACCAACAAAATGTTTGTCGGCGGGATAGGAGAGATGATGGTATGCACATTCTAATCACTTGATTGCGTGCCCAAGTCCTGGATTCAGTACCAAAATCTCTCATCAGTGTTCATATGGAGTGAGGGCATATGACACTGTTGATGGTAATTCGTTCGTCGGATCACTACAGATTACTGCAGACAAATCAGTGGATTGAAATTGGAACGTATGCATTTTGCTGGAGCTGTTTACAAGCCTCTTTTTGGTTGTTTCACGAAGTGACTGTAAAGTAATGTGTATTTTGAGTGTCTTCAATTCCTTATTATTATTCTTCCAACAACAAGAAATCTCGATTATTAAGTGATTCCCAAGCTGTGTTGAATGCGATAAATAACAAATATAATATGAGTCCAATAGCTGTAACTATTAGAACCACAGCTCAACAAAGTCCGCCCATCTGTTTTGACTGGATTCACGGTCATTGTGGAATATCTGGAAAAGAGAAAGCTGTTCTTCTGGTAAAAGCAGTGGCTACGCTACAAACATCATAAAGAAGCACGTAATCCATCAATGGAACAACATTTGGACTTCTTCCACTAGAGGCCAAGTCACCAGAGAAATATTCTTCCCTGAGGTTTTCAACCACCTGCAAAGTAACGTGTTGGTGCCAAGCTTTGAAATAACTCAATTTTTGACTGGTCATGGCAAATTTGGTTATTAATTTTATCGATTTGGAATCAATCGCCTTGATGGCTACGGGTGTGTCTGTGGATCCTCACAAACAGTGGACAACCTACTGTTAGAATGTGCTGCATTTGAAAGAAGAAGGCATGACTTGAACACTCATTTAAATGATTGCAACACTCCTGTATCATTTGTTTAAGAAGCCATGTTGTTACAAATATTTTATTAACTTCATCCACTTCATTTTCCACCGATTAGACACATGAATTCATATGTATATTAACTATAACCCTAGTATACTTTGTAAACTAGGGTTCCGAACTGCTTTGGAAATTCAATAATTATAATATTATTCTTCCACCACTTTTCCCACACCTGTGCGGTCGCGGGTGCGAATTGTTTCGCACATGTGGATAAGACCGTTTTACGGCTGGACGCCCTTCCTGACGCCAACCATATATGAAGGGACGTAACCACTATTGCGTGTTTATGTGGTGGTTTGTCGTGTAGTGTGTTGTCTGAATATGGGGAGGAAAGTGTTGGGACATACACAAACACCCAGTCTCTGAGCCAGAAGATTTAATCAAATGCGATTAAAATCCCCAACCCGGCTGGGAATCGAACCAGGGACGCTCTGAGCCGAAGACCTCAATGCTGACCATTCAGCCAAGGATTCGGACAGTGCCTTCAATTCATATAGAAGTATAAATCATGTTTAGCTCAATGTAAGTCACTCTATTGCTGAGAGTTCTGAAACTGTACACATGTTCTGGAGCAAATGCGAGTAACTGTTGCTATTTAAAATAAGGCTACTATAATATGTCACAATTGTAGTAATTATCTCTAGCTGTAATGTGTTCCCGAGTCGTAACACTCATTACATTATTACAGAAAAAGTAATTTGTTTAGAATAATGAGTACTTATATGGTGAACTGGTGTATCTTATTTTACTTGGAGGCGAACATTACATAGTACAAAAAAGAAATATAATACAACCTAATAATTAACCAGGAAGTAAGGAAGTTTGTCGCTTTTATGGTGACTTTATATCGTTATCATAGCTAACTGATATCCTGTGTTATCAAGAAATGTGAATGTCCGGCTCCATAGCTAAATGGTTAGCGTGCTGGCCTTTGACCACAGGAGTCCCGGGTTCGATTCCCGCGCGGGGTCGGGAATTTTAACCATAATTGGATAATTTCGCTGACATGGCGGCTGGATGTATGTGTCGTCTTCATCATCATTCCATCCTCATCACGACGCGCAGGTTGCCTAGGGCGTCAAATCAAAAGACCTGCATCTGGCGAGCCGAACTTGTCTTCGGACACTCCCGGCACTAAAAGCCATACGCCATTTCATGGGATATGAATCACCTACATGTAAATTTCCCACACGAACAACAATAAATTACATGCTGTTGTCGTTGTTGTTGTTGTTGTTGTTGTTGTTAACAGTCCATAAACTGGCTTGATGCAAACATCCTGCCATCATATCTGTCTCAATCATTCCATCTCTACATAACTGGTGCACCATACATCTACGTTAATCAGTTTGCAATGTCCAAGTCTTTGTCTCCTCTATGAATTCCTGGCTTCTACATCTCTCTCAACTGAACAAGTCCTGGGTGTCTTGGGATCTATCCTATCAATGTCCCATTTCTTCTGGTGAAATTTCACCCCATTGTTCGATCCTCACAATCTTAATTCAGTATTTCTTTTATCTGTTAACCGACTTACCCATTTCGTCTCTAACATACCTCAGCGACGCCATGTTGCGAAGAGATTTATACATTTACTTCCTGCAGTAGTTATTCCTCATATCTCGCTTCCACACATTGTCATGATTGAAAAGATCTTAAGAAATATCTTTCTAATATTCATAAATACATCCAAGCACATCAAATTATTTTTCTGGCGATTCCATGTTTGGGCTTGTCCACACTTTATGTCCACACTTCTTCCTTCATTTGTTACTCTAATGCCCAAATAGCAAACTTATAATACAATACAGTACAATGGATTTATTTTGTCTGTCAAGATTAAGGCCATTAAGCCCTTCCTTCCATCCAACCAGAGAATACAATATTAACATGTACAGAATCAAAGCAAATAGACTACAAGTGAAACATCTTGCAGCTAACTAAGCAATATGATATTATAATAATTAATAACAATACAAAATAAGAAATAAATAATGAAGATTTATTATTATTATTATTATTATTATTATTATTATTATTATTATTATTATTATTATTATTATTATGTGTATCCTGTGAAGTGTATTTTCTAAATATGATATTCCCCCAGCCCCTTTTCTCTCACCATTCAACTGCATTCAATTATTTTTGTTTTAAACAACTATTTATTTATTTATTTATTTATTTATTTATTTATTTATTTATTTATTTATTTATTTATTTATTTATTTATTTATTTATTTTAATCTTTTAAACCTTCTCCGAGGCTGTGCCCATACCATTCAGTTAATTTCCCAGATCCTCTGCAAAATTATATCATAAGACAAAATTGTGGACAAATCCCAGAGATTTGACTTTTTCTACACGAACTGTTTTTTTAATTCGCTTTATGTCACACTGACACTGATAGGTCTTATGGCGACGATGGGACAGGAAGGGCCTAGGAGTTGAAAGGAAGCGGCACTGACGTTAATTAAGAGACAGTCCCAGCATTTGCCTGGTTTGAAAATGGAAAACCACGGAAAACCATTTTCAGAGCTGCCGACAGTGGGGTTCGAACCCAATATCTCCCGAATGCAAGCTGATAGCTATCTGACCCAAACCGCACAGCCAACTCGCTCGGTCGCATGAAGTGCGATATCTCTTCCGTATTATCTTTTATTTCCTTTACCACCTGGTCTATACAAAAGCACGGAAAAAGAAGGAAGACAAACTGTATCCCCCCACATTACTTATTTCTGGATGAAAAAAAAAATCCACAGCCTGTTTCCAGTCATTCGACCGGGTCAGGAATGGAATCATGAAGCCCCCATCTAGCGGCGAGGATAGGAATTGTGCCGGCTGCCAAAGCCTGTCGCACTCCTCTGGGGCAATGATTAACTTAATGAATGACATGAAATGAAACGATATTGGAGCGTGTTGCTGGAATGGAATATGACAGGGAAATCCCTGTCCGCCTCCGCTTTGTCCAGCACAAATCTCACATGGAGTGACCTGGATTTGAACTACGGAACCCAGTGGTGAGCGGCCGGCGCGCTGCCGCCTGAACCATGGAGGCTCTTATTTCTGGATAATTGCTTTAATTCATTCCATGGTTTTTATTACTGCAGTTTGACTTTATAAACAGGTTATATAATACTCTCATTCTCTCTACTTGATCCCAGTCTCTCTCAGAACGTCAGAGAGCTTGGTCCTGTCAATGTCAAACCCCTTTTAATTCCCATATACAAATACTATTTACCTGGGTTTATTCCTTTATTTATTTATTTTTTTTGTGATCTTTACCATTATTTCGCCGAAATCTTTATTTTTCGAAGTATCGGACCACTTCATTTTTTTCCTTTTGATCTTACTTAAGATCAGTTGTACAGTTTTACATCCCCTTAAATTAATCGTCACCAACACAGACGAAGTGCCATTATTCCTTCGCGTGTTCCAGCAATTCTTCAGAAGCTAAATATTGATCCACTCCCAACATCTCTTTCCATTCTTATTTAAATTGTCATTCACATACTCCACGACTGCGAGTTAACTAATGGTGCAGTATCTTTTTACACAGTTCAGTTCTGGCTTCTTAGATATAGATATAACAATATTACTCCGCCCTCCCCCGCAAATATCACACTGTACTAATTGGAATAGCTTCGTCGTATGGGCTTCTTCCAAGGCAACCAGTACCGTAATTCTCAAGATTTTCATCAATTCCTGGTACCTCTTTCACTATTTAGGGGCTGCCTAGCCGAGGCGGTAAAGGCGTGCTCGGTTCGCCCGGAAGGACGTGGGTTCGAATCCCCGTCAGGCAGTTGTAAAATTTCAAAAATGAGATTTCCACTTCCGGAGATGCATATGGCCCTGAGGTTCACTCAGCCTACACCAAAGATGAGTACCAGGTTAATTCCTGGGGGCAAAGGCGGCCGGGCGTAGAGCTAACCACTCTACCCCATCACGTGCCGAGGTTAACAATGGTGGAAGCCTTTACCTTCCACTCCTCCAAGGGCCTTCATGGCCTGTACGGAGGTGACCTTGCTTTGCTTTGCTTCTTTCACTATTTAGGCCTCTCGTCCTTTGGATGCGTAATCATGCGACAAGTAGCGATGAAGTGTCGTCTGTATACGCACGACAACGCAGAACTGTTCCAAACAGATGGAGAGGGATGGGAGCTCGTCCTCTG
Source organism: Anabrus simplex (assembly GCF_040414725.1). Lineage (NCBI taxonomy): Eukaryota > Metazoa > Arthropoda > Insecta > Orthoptera > Tettigoniidae > Anabrus > Anabrus simplex. The sequence continues at coordinate 56,056,190 of NC_090273.1, read as the reverse complement.
GAAGCGGGTTGGTAGTACGTATACGTGCGACGCCGCATTACATCCAGTCCAGTTTGGATTTTCTGTGCGACAACACACGACACCAAAGGATTGTGAGAAACTCATTAATTTAATTCAAGAACGAAAATATCTGTGGGACAAGAAGGAACCTCAGTATCACATGAGGAATGTGCAAATGGAGTTGTGGAAGGAAGTTGCACTTGAAATGGAAGAATCAGGTGCATTATATTATGTAATTACCATGTTATTAATTTCATATTTACATTTATTTACATTATTATGTTTGTATTTAACAACTCTGATTCAAGTTACAGTTGGGATCATATATTTCCGACCTCAGATTAACAGTTTTTGTTAACATTCATGATCATTATGGATTATTAGCAAAATAGGTCTTTAATTTTTCCCTTACATCAGTAGCTTTAAGACTGCTCCTATTCTCACCCCTGCTAGCAAACCTAGAGTGGTTTTTAGTCGATTATGTTGAAGGATGTATTTCTGGTTAGCCTTCTCTGTCTATTATCACATTGTGTAATAAACAAATACATTTCACAATGTTTTCCGCTCTCTCGGGGGTAACTTCTATTGCTTTCATTAATATGCGCCATTTATTGCTTATTATACCGAAGGCACGCTCGACCACTTGCCTTGCATGCGATAAACGTTTATTAAACATCACTTGTTCGGGTGTTAAATGTCTCATAGGATAAGGGCGCATCAAATAGGGTTTTAGGGGTATCCTCCGTCCCCTATCAGAAAATATGGTACAGTTACATCACTACCAGGAAGTTCTTTCAAGCATTTCACCTTTAACGCATCATGATCCAGCTGTTTATTCAAGTTTGAGTACCCGAAAATTCCACTATCACTCTATTTTTCATAGGCCCCTATATCAATACAAATGAATTTGTAGTCTGCTCCTACCACTGCTTGCAGTAAGATAGAGAAAAATGTTTTGTAGTTGTAATACATACTTCCAGACTGCTTCGTACACTTGATTCTTATGTGTTTACCGTCTATACACCCAACACAATTAGGACATTTCCATTATTTCCAAAACTGTGATTCAATTTCATCAATTTGCTCGCCAGAAGGGAATGGGATGTCGTCTCTGTGTAATGTTTCCCATAACACAAAACACTTTTCGTGAATAATTTTTCCGACTGTAGCATCTGATATCCGATAAGAATAACCCAGTGCTTTGAAAGATGAACCAGTTGCTAAGTACCTGCAAAATACAAAGCATGTGGTTATGTTGTAATAAAATGCATCCACAGTGAGCTAGTTACAAAAAAAAAAAATTAAAAACTTAACGGCTATTATTTAAAAATTAGTATGTTCAATGTTTTCATTGGTTTTTTTGTTGTGATTTAATGAAATTGATTTATTTGATTTTCTTTGTGTCGATGATTAGCATAGAAGTTTGAATTGTAGTAAAGTAAATTTCAGGACCTCAAAGGATCTGTTACAACAGTTCCTTATCTTTTCACTTGACTGTTGTATAATTTCGCTGCGTTTTCCTTTCTATTGCAGTTGAGGAACTTAAGAAAATATGGAGGAATCTCAGGGATTCGTTTAGGAGAGAATTGAAAAAAATGAACGAAACAAAATCTGGCAGTGGTAGAGAATCGTCCAATACATGGGCTTTCTTCAACCAAATGACTTTTCTTACTCATGCTATGCAACCAAAAAGCATGCAAAGCAGCGTTCCTGATATTACAAACAACACAATAGGTGAAATCTTCGACGGTCCTAGTACCTCCAATGCAGTCCATACAGACTCAAATCAGGAGGATAATGCACAACCGGATGTCAATGATCGCGAAGGGTAATGTTCACAATCGAGTAAAGAAACAACCAAAATTACAGGAAATAGAACATTTCAGAGCCCTCGTAAGAAGAAGAATAAAAAAGTTAATTACGACGAAAAACTTCTTGAGATTGAAAACGAGAAACTGTCTTTCTTTCAGACAAGAGCACGAAATGATGGAGACAGTGACTACCAGTTTTTGGTTAGTCTTCTCCCATATTTACGTGAAGTACCACGGGAAAACAAATTACGTATACGGATGGAATCAATGAATGTTCTCTTGGTAGAACAGGCAGAAAGACAGAGACGTAATCAATCTTCAACAGGTTCATCATCTCAATCTTCATATTGTCAAATTAATGATTTCACTTTCACTGATTCTAGCACTGCTTCGTACTCTGAGAATTTTGATCCTCGGCAATAGGGCATTGGTTGTTTCAACTGTTTATTTTTCAGTGACACGCTTTCTTAATTAATGTATTAGTTACCGCATTAATTGCATCTTGTAATGATTTATTGTATGATTCCGATTTGTAATACAGATACTTAGTTTTCTCCTGTCTTGTATAAATACTTTTAAATTATCCCTACCTTAATGTTAGTGCTAGACGTTCTGCGGGTGCAATGGTGTCCCTGAAATTACTGTACTTCTGCAGACGATCCTCCACCTTGGATAATATGTACTGAAAAGTTTCTTTCCTCATCCGAAAATAACCAAAATGTTGAGCTTCATTAACTTGAGGATCGTCATATAAGTGGGAAAATTCACCAAATCGACTCCTTTTGCTTAACATTTCATTTACCCACTCCTTTTTCCTCTTTCGGGCTCTTCGCCTCGCAAGCAAAGCCATCTCTAAAGCATACAGTAAAAATGCATCATCATGGAAGGCCATGATCACATCACAGAGCTAAGATTGACTCCGCTGCTATCAGACGAAAAACGCGTGCAAAGGACGATGCACTGTCGTACGACACTGACCTGGTTCACGTCGCGCGTACACGCTCAACGTCGCAGTCGCAGATGTACGCATCCAGTGGACGAGAAGCCTTAGACCTCTCAGTGCTCTTTCAAATTCTGGCAGCAACTATCTACTTCTTTTCCAACGATATCGTTTTTCTATGTTCTCAACAGGCTTTCCTTCCTTACCTGTAAGCGGTTTTCAGTCATATCTCCTAACATGCATATACCTAGACTATTAATAATCACACAATCTTCAACAACATTCCGTATTACAATTACCATAATCCATGAACACAAAATATAACATTACAATGTATCTGGGCTGTAGTGCAGAGGGTCACTAGAACTTCTTTTCCTTATAGACGTTCCGTCTACAGCCATGGTAGGCATCTTCAGTTAGTACCTTGGCCGAGATTTTCAACGCGTTGCATGAGTAGCACATCACTGCAACCATAGCATTACAGCTATTATTATTATTATTATTATTATTATTATTATTATTATTATTATTATTATTATTATTATTGTTGTTGTTGTTATTGAATCTACAAAATAATAACTTGTCCTTGAAAATCCGAACGCAGGACCCTTACTCGCCATCGACATTTCAATAATTGACGGGAAGAAATAAATCTAGCCGGAAATTCACTGTCCCGATCCTGGCTTTTTCAGCTCTACCTCAGTAGGTAGAAGATAATGCACCTCCTTTGTTTTTGTTGGGAAGAATCACAGCATATCTTGACGTGAGAGAGAGAGAGAAGAAGAGTCTTCATTATGTCTGGCAGTATTATATTCAACAATAAAAACGTTCTCCCACGTAGTGTGTGGGTGGTCGGCTTACTCATTAATTAATGAGTCCCATAGTCAGTTGTAAAAACAAGGAGGACCTGGAGGAGCATGGGCGAGCTCTTTATGACTTTAATAATCTTGTAGTGACATTATAAAGAGTTACATCTCGTAAGGAATGTTCCTTAGTTGAAACTTCCCATCCATGAAGTTTCATTGTACTTCTTCATAATGCAGCTTGGAAATGTAACTAACTAATCCTATGACAAGAGCGTCATATTTTACAACGTCATTACTTGCGCGAATAAAAGTTGATTAACTAGGAATAGCGAATAAGTAATTTGTGCTTTCAGTACCTACAGCTCCCACCCACTTTGAAGTAACAATAGTGATGTCCAGTAATAATTTACTTTTCATCAACTTCTCCGTCACGTTTGATCTCCCCGCTCGGCCGTTATATCAATATCAGCGTGTCCAAGACTGTAGTCAGGAAACATAACTTTTTCCAGAACCTGTCCTTCTAATCGATGAGGCATGTATTGTATTTTAAGAGTCCCTAAAGGTAAGGATTAATTCTGCCCGGCGTCTCCGAAGACCTTAAAAAGTAGTTAGTGGGACGTAAAACAAATAACATTATTATTATTATTAATTCTGCCCGAAGGCAAGTCCGAACCTCCGCAGAGGTGTGCCTGAGCCGGAGTTTACGTACGGTAGCGTGGCCAGTTCCTTTCCGCTCCTCCATACCCTTAACCTCCACCAACAGCGCGTGGCAACCCATCCAACTCCTGACCACGCCCAATGTTGCTTAACTTTGGAGATCTCACGGGATGCGGGTTTCAACACGGCGACGGCCGTTGGCTTTAAGAGTCCCTGCCACACAATTTTCCGACTTGATCTACCTTTTTAAAACCTAACTGCTTCTTCAATAAGCTAGTATAGTTATACAGGATAAACCCGAACTCCACTGACAAAATTTCAGAGGTTGTGTATTATGAGTGTATTGGTATAAGAGACCCGTGGCCTCCAATGGCTCGTAACAGATTTATGATGTACCAGTAATTATGATTTATTCGGTTTGTTGCGCCAGTCATGCTTGTTTTTCTGAAAATACCTTCTCAACATTGAAAAAGCCTGCAATATGGCTTTAAGGGGTGTTTTAAAGGTAACAACTCCGCGTCGTTGACTTCCGGCATGTTAAGGAACTCCTGCTAGATAAAATTCCGACTTCCCGCTGTAAAACAAAAAGACGTAAAACTATTATTATTATTATTATTATTATTATTATTATTATTATTATTATTAATTCCAGTGCAGTACGGATACGAAAATAATTGGGGCAACAAGGCAAACGATATGCAATTACTCTTCAATGAGCCATTGGAGACCACGGGTCCCTTATACCAGTTTACTCGGAAGGAATCCCTGAACAACATCCGGAAGGTTGGCGTTGGATTTCGAGTTCACCCTGAGTATATCCAATGATAATCTGGAAGAAATATGCTGTCAAATTGTGAAATAATTGATGAAAGCGGTTGAGTTGTTCCCAATATCAGCCTCTACTTACAAACTCACAAACGTTATTTCTTTATATTAATAGAGTTGCAGGAAACGACATGCAGATTCGCTCCCATCGGAAAGTGTCTAGTCCTATGCTAATCCTGCTAACCTACGATTCTAGGTTATCCCTTTCTTCCTGTTCCTCTTCCCTGCCTTATCCCGTATGTGAATTCGGCGAAAAGACAGCGATGTTTCCATAGCATCCTCGGCGGTGAGCTAGAGTTCTGCCATATCCATATTCATCTTCCGGTCCATGGTAAGTATCAGCCTCCTTCTTCTTCTTCTTTTTATTCTACCGCTTTTTCCGCACCTGTGAGGTAGAGCATATGGATTTGACCGTTTTAAGGCTGGATGTCCTTCATTACACAAACCTATTTGAAGATATTTAATCTCTATTGTGTGTTTCGGTGGAGTTTGGTAGTGTGGTGTGTTATCCGAGTATGAAGAGGACGGAGTTGGGACAGACACGAACACCGCGTTCCCAAGCCAGAAAAATTAATCAGAAGCGATTATAATCCCCGACCCGGCCGCGAATCGAGCCCAGGACCCTCTGAACTGAAGGGCAGTACACTAACCGTCCCAACACTCTCCTCTTCATATTCAGACAACAAACCACACTACCAACCACCACAAAAACACGCAATAGTGATTACATCCCTTCATATAGGGTTGGCGTGAGGAGGGGCATCCCGCCGTAAAACAGGGCCAAATACACATTACATACATACATACATACATACATACATACATACATACATACATACATACATACATATATATATATGTGACGCAGTTCGCACCCACGACCCCACAGGTGTAGGATAAGCGGTAGGAAAAGAAGAAGATTGTTTTAACACAATTCTGCAAAATTATAGCAAAAAAAATTAATAACTGTGTCGAAAGGAGCATTTTCCATACAACATATAAAAGTATTTGTCAGTTCCACTCATTGGCTGAAAGGTCAGCGTTGAGACCTTCGGTTCAGGTCGTCCCGGGTTCGATTCCTGGTGGGTCGAGGATTTTAATACCCTTTGATTAATTCTATTGGCCCGGGGACTGGCTGTTTGTGCTTGTCCCAACACTTTCGCTTCATATTCAGACAACACACTTCACTACCAACCACCACAGATATACGCAACAGTGATTACATCTCTCCATGTAGGGTTGGCGTCAGGAAGGGCATCCGGCCTTAAAACAGGGCCAAGTCTACATGTGCGACACAGATGGCACCCACAACCCCACAGATGTGGGAAAAAGCGGTAGAAAAAGAAGAAGATATAAAAGTATTTGTCAACAATTTTGCAACCATTTAACTAATCAACTCCAAATTTTGTGTAGTGCTGTATACCATTAATATGCGCTTGTGTTTTCAATTTGATTTTGATAAATTTTAGAAGTTCAAAATTCCAGTTATGACTTCCCTTAAAACTTACACATAAATATAATCCGAGTATCGCTATATTCAGGTATTCCCTAGAAGCTCCAAAGTAGTATGTCGTCCCAAGTTTGCTATAACATCTCCAGAAGGTCAACACTCCCTTGATTTCTAAGCAATAGCGTCACGTTATGACAGTTTTGTACACAGTGTGTTAAGGGTGTCTTCGTGTTGGCAAATTGGTTTAATTCCCCCTTCCTATCTCACTTCTCGTGCCAAAGGGAACATCTCTCTCGGACAGTAACCATCAATCTGTCTTATGAACAAACCGTTCTTCCCCCTCACAAACAAGTCAAATACTACTCCCAATCCTACCAAACTCAGCACATGTACTCAGCTGACAACTGCGAGGGGATGTGGCAATTCGTCTGTCAACAACGTCATTTCTTGCTCTTAAGAGGCGAAGCAACCCGAAGTGCCTAAGTGGATTGGATGATCAGCCAACATTTAGATTATTACCCAACATCAATTTCAAGATTACCACTCTGGAGGAGAACTGGACAAATGATACAGAATAACCTGGATGTCATCTATCACGAGAGGCGGTGAATTTTAGCCTTTCAAAATCAGAAATTGAACATTCAGATTCGTACATTTAGTATTTTACAGGGTTTAGTCAGGGATATGACAGGAACGATCATTTGAAGGAAAAACTTCATATGGACATATGAGCTATTCCGAATGGTTTTCGAGATAGACCATATTTAATGTTTGACGTTTCGAAATGGGTACAAGTTTTCCGCACGTAATTCTCGCCATACACGTGTTCGTGGGGCATTGAAATGAAATGAAATGTCGTATGGCTTTTAGTGCCGGGATATCCCAGGACGGGTTCGGCTAGCCAGGTGCAGGTCTTTCTATTTGATACCCGTAGGCTATTTATGATTCTAAAGATGATAGGGATCAGATACCGGGAACGAAGAATTATCTACAGTCTGTATAAAAATCAGTCTGCAGTGATAAGAATCGAGGGCTTTGAAAAAGAAGCAGCAATCCAGAAAGGAGTGAGGCAAGGCTGCAGTTTGTCCCCTCTCCTTTTCAATGTTTACATAGAACAGGCAGTAAAGGAAATCAAAGAGAAATTTGGAAATGGAATCACAGTCCAAGGAGAGGAAATCAAAACCTTGAGATTTGCGGATGATATTGTTATTTTATCTGAGACTGCAGAAAATCTCGAGAAGTTGCTGAATGGTATGGATGAAGTCTTAGGTAAGGAGTACAAGATGAAAATAAATAAGTCCAAAACAAAAGTAATGGAGTGCAGTCGAACGAAGGCAGGTGATGTAGGAAATATTAGATTAGGAAACGAAGTCTTAAAGGAAGTAGATGAATATTGTTACTTGGGTAGTAAAATAACCAACGATGGCAGAAGTAAGGAGGACATAAAATGCAGAATAGCACAAGCAAGGAAGAGCTTTCTTAAGAAAAGAAATTTGCTCACTTCAAACATTGATATCGGAATTAGAAAGATGTTTTTGAAGACTTTTGTGTGGAGCGTGGCATTGTATGGAAGTGAAACATGGACAATAACTAGCTCAGAAAGAAAGAGAATAGAAGCTTTTGAAATGTGGTGTTACAGAAGAATGCTGAAGGTGAGATGGATAGATCGAATCACGAATGAAGAGATACTGAATCGAATTGGTGAGAGGAGATCGATTTGGCTAAATTTGACGAGAAGAAGAGATAGAATGATAGGACACATCTTAAGACACCGAGGACTTGTTCAGTTGGTTTGTGAAGGAAGTGTAGGTGGCAAGAACGGTAGGGGTAGACCAAGGTATGAATATGACAAACAGATTAGAGCAGATGTAGGATGCAATAGTTACGTAGAAATGAAAAGGTTAGCACAGGATAGGGTGGCATGGAGAGCTGCATCAAACCAGTCTATGGACTGATGACTCCAACAACAACCCGTAGGTGACCTGCGCGTCGTGATGAGGATGAAATGATGATGAAGACAACACATACACCCAGCCCCCGTGCCATTGGAATTAAGGTTAAAATCCCCGACCCGGCCGGGAATCGAACCCGGGACCCTCTGAACCGAAGGCCAGTACGCTGACCGTTCAGCCAACGAGTCGGACGTGGGGCATTGATACGTGCAGAAAGACCGTGTGCTGGTAGTAGGACTAGGCTGCACCATTTCAACAATATGTTGCTGTTCCTGCGCAGGTTGTTGAACTACACCTTCAGAAGAAAATGGGAACTTGGAAGAATACCTGTTCGACGCAATGTGCTGAAAACACTGGTAAACACTCTACGATCAGGAATTCGACATGTCGGAAAGCACCGACGGTATTTCTCGACAGCAGGAGGAGCACAACCACCGCAAAAACCGTAAACATACACAATATCTGCATAGAGGCGTGGCATTTTAGCCAGCGCGTGTACAAACACATATTGACCATTCCTCCTGGGACAGCCTGTATATTTGTAATTTATTTTTTGTCCGGCTCCTTGGCTGAATGATCAGCTTAGTGGCTTTCGGTTCATAAGGCCTCGGGTTCGATTCCCGGCTGGTTTGGAAATTAATTCCCCTGGCTCGAAGAATCGGTGTTTGTATTGTCCCTCACATCCCCGCAATTTACACACCACACGAAACACTATCCTCCACTACAATGACACACAGTTTCCTACACATGGCAGATGCCACCCACACAAGTCGGAGGGTCGCCTTACAAGGACTGCACCAGCAATAACCACACGAAAATTTTAGTTTTATAGCGGTTTAAAGGAAACAGATAATTCAAGTTATTTCTGATTAATACTGTAGATAATGTCTTTTGATAATAACTTATTAACTTAAAATTAAAATTGTATTTCCATATCAAAATAGTAAATAGAATGCATTAAGTTTAATGAAATTCTACAGTTATTTTAAATGTATATAGCATGGTAAGGATAGAAAGAAAGAAAGAAAGAAAGAAAGAACAAATTTACACTAATACAAAAATAGATTAAGCAAAAGAAAGCACACAAAATTGTCTTAAAATAGCGTTCATGAAGCAATAACATTGTAGAAGATCATAATGTATTTTCTTCTGTCATTCGTATTTTGTTACCAGAATTAAAATTTAGCTTACGGAAATATCGTCCAGAGTCTATAATTTTGGTGGTGCCCAAATTACCGGGAGAGTTGACCGTGCGGTTAGGAGTGGGCAGCTATGAGCTTCCATCCGGGAGATAGTGGGTTCGAACCCCACTGTCGGCAACCCTGAAGATGGTTTTCCGTGGTTTCCCATTTTCACACCAAGCAAATGCTGGGGCTGTACCTTAATTAAGGCCACGGCCGCTTCCTTCCCATTCCTAGGTCTTTCCTATCCCATCGTCGCAATAAGACCTACCTGTGTCGTTGCGATATAAAGCAAATAGCAAGGAAAAAAAGGTACCCAAATTCATTTCATAGCTGCTTGGGAAAACACAGGGTACTTGAGCTTAACATGCAACAGCATTTGCAGGTAGGCCAAGGGGGCACAAACTTCAAGGTGTAAGTGTCCGGAAAAAGGAAGAACATGAATAAAGTTTTAATTGAAAGTAAAATTGACGTTACCGAGCTCGATATCTGCAGTCGCTTAAGTGCGGCCAGTATCCTGTATCCGAGAGATAGAAGGTTCGAACTCCACTGTCGGCAGCCCTGAAAATGGTTGTCCGTGGTGTCCCATTTTCACACCAGGCAAATGCTGGGGCTGTACCTTAATTAAGGCCACGGCCGCTTCCTTCCCACTCCTAGCCCTTCCCTGTCCCATCGTCGCCATAAGACCTATCTGTGTCAGTTCGACGTAAAGCAACTAGCAATAAAAATACGTTTTCCCACTTACGTCACATTTTTAAATGAATTTCGAATTTTGAAAAATTTGCATGTTATCTAGTTTTCAAAACGCATTAAAAAAAGTTTACAGGTCATGAAAAAAAAAATAGAAAAGTAAAAGCCTTTATAAGCATTTCACCTGATATAGCGATTGCGAAAAATAACCACTATCTATCATTTGTCAGTGAGCAAACAGGGTGTATCGATGAACTGGACTTGGCAAAGCGAAAGGCTGTGACGCTTGTCATATTGCTTCCTTTCATAAATTTTCAAAGTCCCTATCAGATTGCAGAATACAGTAGTATGTCATCAGCTTTTGCATACGAGTATGTATCACTGTGAACAAGCTTCCGCCTCAGGAGCGGAAGCGCGCCGGCCTCTCACTAATGTCATCCGTGGATTCAAATCCTGGTCACTCCATGTGAGATTTACGCTGAAAAAAAATATTGAACCGGAACAAGTGTTTCTCAGGGTACTCCGGATTTCCCTGTCACCTTTCATTCCAACAACACTCTCCAAAATAATTTTATTTCATCTATCGGTCACTATTCATTGCCCCAAAGGAGACGAAAGGCTTCGGCAGCTAGTAAGAGTTCCTATCCCCGCCGCTAGATGGGGGCTTCATTAATTCCATTCCTGACCCGGTTAAAACTGGAAACAGGCTGTGGATTTTCATTATTTATTCATCAGTGAAGATATTGACGGTTTCTTCTTCACCCCCCCCCCCGAGTTATTTATTTTGGCATAAATTTATCGTATGGGTAGGGGTCATTGGAAATTCTACGTTACGGAAAGTGTGACGGAAGTGTAACCGTAGCAACTATGCAGGCTATGATGTGTGGTGTGGATGGATGTCCAGACAATGTTACCTAGCAACCTATTCCTTATGGCTGGAGGCATCTGAAGTTAGCAGCCGTTGATTGATGGCCTAACCGACGTATATTCCTGTTTATTTGATTTTCGCAAAAGGAAAAGCTTTTCCTTTCTTTTTTAAAATGTTGATTTTAAGTCCCACGTACTCCTTTTAGGGCTTCCGGAGACGCTGAGGTGCAGAAATTTTGTTTCCGCACGTATCAGCAAATCTACCAACACTAGGCTGGCATATTTGAGCACCTTCAAATACCACCGGACTGAGCCAGGATAGAACCTGCCAAGTTGAGGTCAGAAGGCCAGCGCTCTACCGTCTCAGCTACTTAGCCCGGCGTTTTTCCTATTGTTTAACGTCGCGCTAATTCATACGCACAGGTTTTCGGTAACTCAGGGATGGGAAATATACATCCCTAGCGTTTCTCTAGCTTGAGCACTGTAAATCACGAAAATTCGTCTTAAAGACTGTCGACGGGAAGCGGGATTCGAGACCATTATCTCCCAGCTTCATGATCCGTACCACAGCTAACTCGCTCGGTCAAAATTCGTGTGAATTTCGTCCAATTAAATGGATGCAAGTGGTCACTAAACAGAAGCCAGGGTGTCACTTATTCTTATGATGGAGCAATAAAAATATTAGTGATTTCCTTCCAAATTTATATTTTTCTTTGCCTCTAGAAAGAGGACAATAATTCCTCATTTTTACAGAAATTCGCCCGGAAAATAGGACATGTCTGGAAATTATTATTTTTTTTTTTTGGCTAGTTGCTTTTCGTCGCACCGACACAGATAGGTCTTATGGCGACGATGGAACAGGAAAGGACTAGGAGTGGGAAGGAAGCGGCCGTGGCCTTAATTAAGGTACAGCCCCAGCATTTTCCTGGTGTGAAAATAGGAAACCACGGAAAACCATTTTCAGGACTGCCGACAGTGGGGTTCGAACCTACTATCTCCCGAATACTGGATACTAGCCGCACTTAAGCGACTGCAGCTATCGAGCTCGGTCTCTGAAAAAATTGTTCCAGAACTAAGCCTATATCTGAAGACATGAATGTACACGATCTTCGGTACACATATAGAGATGATGTAATGTCTACGTGATGAGCAAACATTACTCTCATACACATGCGGCCGGCAGACACGCGACTTTGTGTGAGAACGTGCCTGGCCCTTCAATAGCAGCCGCCTGTCATCATGAACCCTCATCTGCCGACCTCATGCCTGGGTAGTCCCACTATGGCGTTGGCTACGGGAAGTCTAATTAAATGTATTGAATTGAACATACACAGGGTCATTGCCCCAGAAGAATTCAACAAACAAGGCAGGGGCGTGGGGTTTTGAAAACTAGTGGGGGTGCTCTAACTTACAGTCCAGATACGGAGGGATGGGGGAGGGGTAAGACCCTGTGAAATGTCGAAATTTAACCCTAATGAAAACTCAGTTTTTGTATAAGTAATACTTGGTGTCAAATATTAACTATTGTTTTATTAGGCACTTTCTCACCAACAATGACTGAATATAAACAAAAGTGCGCAAAAATTCACATAAAAGGTAAAGGTGTGTTTTAACCCCCAGTTGATCGCACGTCGGTCCGTTCGCCACCGCTTTTCCTTCACCCAATAATAACCCTGGTTAAAGTCTTCTACAATAATGTTTCCCATTGTAGCTTACGTTCCTTTGTAAACTAAAAATTATGGTGGATATCCATATAAATAAAATAACATGTCCTGACCTACCGACCATCGCCGAGCCAAAACTACTGGACATAAAGAAATGGCATTTTGGGAATACATTTATACTACAGTGTAGGAGCTCACTAAGGGAGGATTTTTGGATATTCCATCGCTAAGACGGTGAATTTTTAAAATGAGTATATCTATAACTCAAAAACTTAACAGTTTAGAGACTTTAAAATTGGTATTTAGAACCTCTTTTAAAAATAAAGAAACGCGTGTTTTTTGTTTTCGAAAAATATACTTAATGGTGGTGAAAAAGGGGGTTAATTTTTAAAGTGAGTATATCTACAGTATATCTAAAAATTTTAGCATGCATCAGAAGTGAAACTTGGTATTTGGAATCTCCTTTAAATAAAAAAAAACTTTTATTTTTTGTTTCCGGAAAAGCCATTTACCGGGGGCGAAAAAAACTGAAAAAGGAGTTGATTTATTTCTATGTGGATAGTTATATCTAAAAAACTGAAGATGTTTCAGACGTGGAAATAAGCATTTGGAATATCCTTTAAAAACAGTTTCTCAAATGCACAGTTCTATGTCGCATGTTCCGGAGTTAGCTCTGCCAGTAGCCTGATCATCTTCGCCTCAAAAGGCAATACCATAAACGTGCTTTACAAAGAGGTCCTGGGGTAAATGAAACTCAATTTTTCGGTGCAGTACCGAGGAACGATTACTTCGATCAAATTATGATATACACGCAAGCGAAGCCTCGGGTAACAGCTAGTTACTTACGTTTGTTGCTTTGTTCTGTTTGTAGCGACGGAGTTTTTTCATTCTGCAATTCCGAGTTGTACATTGGACATTTTCTTTGTAACTGGCGGACTTCATAGATTTTATGAACCCTTAACGAGAGATTCTTGATAGAGACGAAATTAGTGGATATGAGAGGAGGTAAGAAGATATTTTGAAAGAATGCGAACATAATACGGACACCGAGAATTAATTTTCTTATGAGTAAGCTAACATCGGGAGTGATTTATCACAAACCGATGGGATTTCCGCTTTTGGAAAGGATAATACGACAATCTGGAGAAACTCATCAAACAACTGTTTTATTATCAACATGTTCTAGTTTACTACGCACACAGGTGGAAGGGAAGATAACAATCCTAAGAAGAAAACTAATTGGTGACATTTGAATCATTTTGTACTTCATTTTTTCAACCATCTTTATGACTTACAAAGACTTATAGGCCATGAAGGCTTATACGATGTAGCCAGAAATTTCGACACAAGAACCAAGGGCGACGAAACGACGACATGCGACCATTAGCGTTACAGAATTAAGCGTGTCTCACTACGGGTCAGCATAGCGTAATGGTTATTGTTATTAGCTGTCGTCCCCGGGGGTTCGGGCTCGATTCCCGATACTGCCAGAAAAGAATGGCAGGAGGGCTAGTATGTGGTTGAAATGACTCATGCAGTGCACCTGCATTGTGAGTGTGCTCTGAAAAGAGCTTCACCACCTCGGGAGGAGGACACGCGTTTACTTACTACGGGTTAGTCATGAAAAAGTAAAAGAGTTTACATTTTAAATATTCGTGAATTAAAAGAATGTAAACTAAAGAAATACAAATTGCGTCTCCAAGATCTTAAGGTAAAAGAATATAATTGTCCAGTTTTCTCTTACAAAGACAACAAACTGAGTTCAGTAAAAGTAAACTGCCTCAAATTTGGCGCTTATCATTAGTAGACTAATAAAATAGAACTGAACATCTTATGCCATTAGTTTAAAATTTAAAATCTTTTGTGGAATTTCCAATTCTCGCTCATCAAGGGCGTTCCTAACAACAGTGGATCGTTTGATGAAAATGTTCACCACAGTTTCGAGGTTCAATATATTTTTTTTACTTCCTTGTTTAAGGACATCAATTGTTGCATTGTCGTTGAATTTTCCTTGCGACATGGTACTGCGCAGGTAAGTTTTTAATCTTTTCAGGGCGGAAAAAACGTTCGAAGTACATTTGAAAACGGCGATAGTTAAAGCGATCTTTAACAACTTAACTACCTCTGCAATAAATTAACCTCAATGAAGGTTTGGATGAAACAAATCTAATTAATAAATTAAAATATTCAAATATCGTCCCTCGCTTGTGACTGAGAATAATGTAAACAAACATTTCTTTGGGAGCTCCTCAGACCCCCCCTCCACCACTCAATCGGTTGCTAATGCACGGGACAAAAATACCTTAGAATTGCTAGGGTTAAGAACTAGGACGAAAAATAAAGTTTCTCCCTACTTTCTTTCGTTCGTTCTTTTTTCCTTTTCCTTCTGTTAGTATCTCCGTTTTACCTTTCTTTCCCCTGTTTGTTGGGGAGAGTGGAAGCTGAACACACCCCATAAAATTTTCGGGCGTGCTCGAGCACCGTAGCACCGTCGAAGTCGGCACCCTTGAAAAAGAGCACCGAGGAACACAGAATGCAAGGATAACATCTTTTCTTGCTACTGGTTTAACTCCGCAATAATACATGGAAGGATTTTGCGATGGGTGGATGGGAAAGGTCTAGAAATGGGAAGGTAGCGGCCATGGCTCCTAAATTTCGTCCACAGTTAACAGATGAGTTGTATGGAATGTAGTTTTGCAACCATAATTTATTCGGTAGAATTCTCTGCGATCTTCTCCTTGGTCTCCGTTGTATTCCACTAATAAATACAAAATATGAGAACGAATTATTGGCCACCGCCATCCCTGTAAAGGGTCTCCTTCTAGGTCTAGTGGGGCACTGTGTGCATGTGTATGGCGTGCAAACCTCTTCATATCGAGAAATGGATACAGCCTGAGTAATATAGAATGTAGCTAGCTGTACTACCTGTTTCCAATATGCCGGGTTATTGTTTCAGCTACAAAGGGAGTCTTCCAGGCGTGCCATCCATTGTCCCTGTCGCTGTCTCTACTATTGTTCATCGCCAGCACACACTCAGAGATCACCACTCGTCTCGACGACTGTCACGAGCCGACCTCATCACATGCTGTCGTCAACAGGCATATATACAGCTCCACCCCAGCCGCCCTTAGAATGACAGGTACAGGTAAATATGGATTTAAAAAAAGAGCTCCAATTATGATAATTATGGGCATAACAGTGGAATTACCCATTCTTTGCACGGTTGACGCTAATAAAACATGTGTTTGCGTGAATAAGGACAAAGGAAAGAACTTCCTTGTTTCTCGGAATACGCAGTGAATCAATACGAGGTGGTTCCCAGGACTTCTTTCTCTTTAGGAGTTAGCATTTTCTTCACACCCTACCATGTGGAATAAAAGTTAACTATTACAGCAGCCCTTGTCCTATCAATGCTGGCAAGCAACATGAACCTACTCACAAGCAGTCCTTGAGGTCTTATACCCAAATTTCGTTCAAAGTTTTCATGCTGCAGGCTGAGCTAGCGTACGTTCAGAATGTGAAAATAATACGCACCGGATTAATATTTAATGTCGTTTTTGACACAAATATGGCTTATGGCGTGGGGGTCATCAGAAAATTTGTGAAAGGTGACGCGACACAATGTGTGATGGAAGTGTAACCACAGCAACCGTGCAGGCAGTGGTGTAAGGTATGGATGGATAGAAAGACAATGTTACCTAGCAACCATGCAGGCAGTGATGTAAGGTATGGATGGATGGTCAGACAATGTTACCTAGCAACCGTGCAGGCTGTGATGTAAGGTATGGATGGATGGTCAGACAATGTTACCTAGCAACCGTGCAGGTAGTGATGTAAGGTACGGATGGATGGTCAGACAATGTTACCTAGCAACCGTGCAGGCTGTGATGTAAGGTATGGATGGATGGTCAGAAAATGTAACCTAGCAACCGTGTAGGCTGCGATCTAAGGCATGGATGGATGGTCAGACGACGTTACCTAGCAACCATGTAGACAGTGATGTAAGGTATGGATGGATGGTCAGACAATGTTACCTAGCAACCGTACAGGCAGTGATGTAAGGTATGGATGGATGGTCAGACAATGTTACCTAGCAACCGTGCAGGCTGTGATGTAAGGTATGGATGAATGGTCAGAAAATGTAACCTAGCAACCGTGTAGGCTGCGATCTAAGGCATGGATGGATGGTCAAACAATGTTACCTAGCAACCGTACAAGCAGTGCTGTAAGGGAGGGAGGGAGGGAGGGAGGGAGGGAGGGAGGGATGGATGGATGGATGGATGGATGGATGGATGGATGGATGGATGGATGGATGGATGGATGGATGGATGGAAGGATGGATGGACGGACGGACGGACGGACGGACGGACGGACGGACGGACGGACGGATGGACGGACGGACGGACGGACGGACGGACGGACGGACGGACGGACGGACGGACGGACGGACGGACGGATGGACGGATGGACGGATGGTCAAACAATGTTACCTAGCAACCGTACAGTCAGTGATGTAAGGTATGGATGGATTGTCAGACAATGTTACCTAGCAACCGTACAAGCAGTGATGTAAGGGATGGATGGATGGTCAGACAATGTTACCTAGCAAACGTGCAGGCAGTAATGTAATGTATGAATGTATGGTCAGACAATGTTACCTAGCAACGATGCAGGCTATGTCTTATGGCTGGTTGCCATCTGAAATTATCAGCCGTTGATGGATGGCCATGATCGGGAGACATATTTATGATCATTTGATTTCGCCACCTATGCTGTATTTATTAGCCTCACACCAATTCAACATATTCATATAATTCGCTTTTTAATATGTAAGCGATTTGAACAATAATTTCGTACTAATTATCTCAAATGCTTATTTTCCTTAATCTAGTAACTTCTACAATATGAATATTTTACATTATTAGGCCGACGGCGGGACGGCACCGAGGGTGCTATGGGAGTTGAGTGAACCGGGACATGTTCCGATGGGCCAGCACACCTCTCTGTAAGTTCGGTAGGGTTCCCAGTGCCCTGCAGGCATACCCTAACGGGTGCAGTCAGTTTCATTTTATCATCCTGTTAATGTTCGGTGTTTCTAAGTGCCATTAAAGAACGTCTTTCTGTCGTATTTCCTATCTTCTAGCCTCTGCGCTCTATCATCTTCTTTCCTCCAGATCACTGGGGTCACCACTTGGTGTGGATTTGGTCCGGTTTTACGACCAGTTGCCCTTAATGACGCTAAAATTACTCGTATGTCTACGGACATATTCACTACTGAGTGTTCCTGTGGGGATTGCTAGTATGGTATATTAAATATAAATTAACACAAACGAAACATCCAGTCTCCGAACCAGAGTAATTAACCGTACGGAATTAAAACAAATGGAACCAGGGCCCTATGAACTATAGACTACTATGCTGACCATTCAGCCAGTGAGCCGGGCCAGTCTCTGCGTTGTACATCTATTATGACATTTCCTCTCGAATGCATCAATCCGCACTCGAAGCGTTCTGGAGTTGCCCATTTCTCACACGCATACATAGTATATGAAGGAAAATACTGCAGTGCCTCTGCTAATGTGATGTAAAGGTGGATCTTGCTTCTCTGGGACAACAAGCTTAAAAAGAACAGGTGATTTAAGCGGGGATGTAACCGAGATTTTTAAATACACACAACCAACAATCTGAAACATGGGAAAATGAAATTTTGCACCTACAGTCACATAGGTCGACAAAATGACGGAAATACAGTCATTGTAAGACCTATGGTAGATGTGTATTAACTTACAACATAACTGAATGTAGTATCAGACTAATATTTTGCAGGATTAAAATATACAAATTTATTTTAAACTTATTGAAGAATTATGAACATTAAAAAACAAACAGATACGGTTACATTTTATTTTACAAGTTGCTTTACATCGCACCGATACAGAAAGGTCTTATGGCGACGATGGGACAGGAAAGGGCTGGGAGTAGGAAGAAAGCGGCCGTGGCCTTAATTAAGGTCCAGCCCCAGCATTTGCCTGGTGTAAAAACGGGAAACCACGGAAAAAACATCTTCAGGGGTGTCGACAGTGGGTTTCGAACCCACAGTCTCTCGGAATACAAGCTCACAGCTGCACGTCTCTAACCGTACGGCAGAATTGCCCGATCATAATATATGCGCAGCGTTTGCAAATCGTTTCCTACTTCCTTTCTTCAACTCACTTTTGCTCGACAGTATGCAACAAATATGCGGTAAGGTTTCCACTGTACTGTCTCAGATTTGTTTTGTCCACGCTTATAGTGTCATTATTATTATTATTATTATTATTATTATTATTATTATTGTTACCGAGTTTTTGTGGTAGTTAAGCATGAAAGAAGGTGCTGGGTGGTGAATAGGTCTCAAGCTACTAAAGAGAAATTAAATTTTAAAATTTAACAAGGTTATATTTTCTTTTCAAAATTAGGTAACAACAAATAGAACAGGTACTTAGTAGCCGAAATACAACTTGAAATGTACAATTACAGGGATTAAAGAATTTGGGCTTCGAGCCCTGAAAACACAATTCTTGAGCAACTAGCTCAACTTTACGATATACCAATTTTAACAAAAGGGGCAGAAGACCCCACTCAAACCCTGGAGCCTTTACTCCAAATTACACAGCAAAGCCTCCTCGAGGCATACAACTCTCAGTTTTAGAAAAGAGCCACTCGCTCTTAAAGTTAAGCCTCTCCCAGGCCACACCAAACTCAACTTTCAAGTTGTCCTCAAAGGACATATACACAGGGGTAAAATACCCAACCTACTGAGGTCTATTAGGTGAGAAAAGATTAATACATGACCTCTAAAATACAACTTGAGAGGAGGCGAACTTGCACTCCTAATACACTTTGCTTTTAAAACCTAATCTGGCTCTGGGCCACTAACGCAAGGGCTAATCCCATACTACAGAGGTGACTTAGAGAAGAACACTTTACATTACATAAACGAAGAAAAGTTTGAGAAAATAAGTTCACCTCAAAACAAATGTGAGTGGGAGCTCGAGAGGGTTAGCACTCTCTATCCCAATATGTAACTTTACAAGAAAAAGAAGAAAAGAGTAGTTACATTTTAGGAAAAGGTTACATGATGGAAAACGCTTCGAACCCGCCGCGAGAGTTAAACTGCCGACCTAGCAAGAAAGGAAGATATTAATAGGCCATTACCTGGTAGAAGATCGCTGCCGGGGAAAGAGGCGCTTCCCGCCTCCTGCTATGTACTTAATACACTGAAAGATGGAACAGAAGTGGCCCGGAGACCCCAAAATCAGCAGTTTATATCCTCTCGCGGAAGATTCTAGGCGTTAGGGGAAATAAAACACCCTCCCACAAAATCTTTATTGGTTCGGGAAAAGAAACCCCTACATAGAGGAAAAAGAAACACATTATTGGTGGAAAATTAATTAAAGAAATTCGGGATTGGCTAGATCCAAACTAAGGGGAAAAAGAGGGGTATACAGCCAACTTAAACAATAACAGAAAGAAATTTAACAAGAAACAAACTTTTGAAATAAAAATTTCTCCAACAAAATAGTTCTTTAACTCCGCACTAGGTCGCACTATTGTTGATCTTCAGTAGTGTCCTCTAGAAGAGAAAGTTCCCACTTCTTACTTCAAGCGAAACAAAAACACATCAAAAGTGACACAGTTCAAAAACTCAAAATTTTCCACGTGGTGACATCTTCTGAGAAAGTAGAGAATTAATAGAATAGATAAAGTTCAACCTTCCTCCAGAAGAGGAGTTTCAACTGGCGCAACTTTTAAATAAACAGAGTAGAGGTGTACCGCCCGGTACAGACCTCCCCCCCCAAAAGTTCCTCCAAGGGGTAACACAGAAGAACATAAGCTTTGTTTCCAAAATAAGGTCCAAGTTTTGATGTTGATATTAAGATTAATTGCGGAAGCATTTATAAGATTTTAGTAATTTGGTTGGTTGCAATTTCAAAATTTTGTTGTTGCCGGTGCAGTAAAGTTTTTATGTTTGTAGAATTTGTATTTCTGAAGATAAACTTTTAATGCTTAAAAGTGAAGAAAAGTTTTGCAATGTCCACCAAATATTGTTGTTAAATTCCCAAATGTAATTATTGCTTATGGTGACTGTCCATGTAGTTGATGTAGATTGAGTCGGATGGCCAGACCGGCCGTTGCAGCTTGCGTCCAACGAAGGCCGCTCGGACCCCTCAAGTACCCTGAGATACCGCTCGCCCGCACTATGAGGGGAGCAGAGGTGTTGAAGTACGCCGCGCCCGCGGTGAACAGATACAGGCTGCGGGCATGTAGCAGGTCGTGCGCCGCACATCAGCCTTGGCCGGGAGGTGAGCTCCGGCTCGCCGTGCACATGTCGTCCTCGCTGGAGAGGAGGGGGCCCATCCCCCTCCCCAGTCGCTGCACGGCGCTGCGCGGCTGCGGGGGCGCTGAAACATTAAAGCTAGGCGGCAGAATTGTGTTGGACAATTATTTTCTTTGAGGGTACAGGCTTGTAGAGAGAGTGAGGGGCCAGCGGCGTGCAGATATTCATGGTATTCATTAAGCCACTGTGTAGAGTGGAGCAGGAGACGGGAGCGTGGTAATGGCCATGGCAAGAACAGGATGGCAGTTTAACGGGTCGGGGCAGGTTTTACATAAGGCTTACATCTAAAACCAAAATATTACAGAAGGGGCAGAATGCCTTAAAAGTGAAACTCAAAAAAAATATAACCTTCATATCCTTTCAAAATAATATGGAGCAAGTTAACACAGAAATTACACCGGTTTCACCTGGGACAGGTGAACTCTAAATATCCTCTCGGTGGCTGGATTACTTAGCAATAAGGTAACCGGCGTAAGAAAATCGAGAATGATACAAGGCCCATGAAATCTGGGGGCAAGCTTGCCCGCGGGAACAAAATTTTTGACCATAACCTGGTCACCTACCTTCAAAGTGGTGGGTCTCCGTCCACGATCATACCTTTCCCTAACCTTTTCATGAGACACTTTAAGATTAGCTTTAGCCTTCTTCCAAAGATCTTTAATGTTGTCCGGATCTATTGTCTCGGGCAGAATGTCATTCAGAGACCAGAGGTTAGAGAGCGGCGTGTTGGGAACGAACTTAAACATCAAAGAAGCTGGAGTAAATTTGTGAGATTCATGAACCGCCGAATTCAAAGCAAAAGCTAACCAATGCAGGGACGTGTCCCACCTAGAATGATCTTCATGATGATAGGCAATAAGTGCGGACCTGAGATTGCGGTTAACCCGTTCAGCCAGAGATGGTTGAGGGTAATAAGCAGATGTAGTTACATGAGAGATGGACAAGTCAAAACAGAATTTACGAAACAGATTTGATGTAAAAGCTTTAGCATTATCAGATACAATGTATTGGCACGGACCAAAAGAAGCAAAAATAGAATTTAGGCAAGTAATGGTGGACTGAGCGGTAGCCAGCTTAGTCGGAAATAACCAGGAAAATCTTGTAAAACCATCTACACACACAAAGATGAACTTGTTGGCATTACCCTTTGACTGGGGGAAGGGTCCCACATAATCGATATACAGGCGTTCCATGGGGCGCGACGCTTGATGAGAAGACAAAAGGCCTACTTTAGTGGACATGGTGGGTTTACTGATCAAACAAGATTTACAAGCTTTTACAAGTTCTCGAATTTCACCGTCCATACCTTTCCATATGAACATTTCACGAATCTTTTCACGAGTTTTAAAGATTCCAAGATGCCCCCCCAATGGGGTCTCATGATAGTATTTGAAGATCATAGGTACAAGAACCGCTGGAACAACAACTTTCATCAACTTATCATGCCTCGAAGGGCAACATAGAACACCATTCCTCAGAACATAAGGGACAACATGTTCCCCAGAAGAAAGGGTTTCCATTATAGGAGCCAGCGTCGGATCTTCACGTTGGTATTTCTCAATATCCCTAAAAAGCATGGGAGCACCTGTTAAGATGGCATTAACACCAGATAGTATGGACTCGGAAGGTGATGAACTATCGACCGGTTCGTGGGTCTCGACGTCGTTATGAAACATACGGCTGAGTCCATCAGCAACAACATTTTCGGTACCTCTGATATGCCGTACATCGAATTGGAAGGCAGAAATACGGATGGCCCAACGGGCTATACGACCAGTACGACGCGGCCTACCTAAGACCCAGCTTAAGGCTTGATTATCTGTCTCCAGATCGAATTTGACGTGTTCCAGATAGAGACGGAACTTTTCTAAGGCGAATAAGACTGCCAAACCTTCAAGCTCATAGATGGAATACTTGGCTTCTTGAACCGATAGAGTCCTAGATGCATAGGCGATGGGACGCCTCCCTAGTTCAGTCTCTTGAAGAAGGACTGCAGCTACAGCTGACGACGACGCGTCCGTTTGGACGATGAATTTCTTCGAGAAATCAGGCATAGCAAGTACAGGGGCATTACAGAGAGCTAATTTAAGTTCTTCGAAAGCGGCTTGTTGAGAAGGTCCCCACTCGAATTTGATGCCTTTCCTACGAAGAAGGTTTAAGGGCGCCGCTCTATTAGCGAAGTTAGGAATAAACTTCCTGAAGAAATTCACCATACCAATGAATCTAGCGATACCTTTGATGTCCTTAGGAGGTTTAAAATCACGGATGGCCTGTGTTCTAGACTGATCGACTGCTACACCATCAGGTGACACAATATGCCCTAGGAATGACATAGAGGGCTTAGCAAAGGCAACCTTGGACAACTTAACAGTTAACCCAGCCTTACGAAGGCGATTCAGAACTTCTCGCAGATGATCTAGATGTTCTTCAAAAGTCTCGGAAAATACGACGACATCATCCAAGTAGTGATATAAGTACTCAAATTTGATGTCGGAGAAGACCCTATCTAGTAGCCTAGTGAGCACAGCTGCCCCCGTGGGGAGCCCGAAAGGCACGCGGTTGTATTCATATAAATTCCAGTCCGTGGCAAACGCTGTAAGATGTTTAGACTCTTCGGCAAGGGGAATTTGATTATAGGCCTGATTCAAGTCCAAGATGGTGAAGAACTTGGCCTTACGAAACCATGAAAAGCAAGAATGAAGGTCGGGAAGGGGCACAGATTGCAACACCACCTTCCGATTGAGAGCCCTGTAATCAATGACAGGCCTGAAGCCTCCTTGGGGTTTCGGGACTAGAAAAATAGGCGAAGAATACGCTGACTTAGAGGGCCTAATAATACCATCCTTCAACATCTGATCGATGATTTCTTTCAGAGCCTTCATTTTCGGTGGAGATAGCCTATACGGTGGAAAACGGACAGGAATTGAATCCGTGACCTCAATTTTGTATTCAATAAGGTCAGTAACACCAAGAGTATCAGAGAACACCTCGGGAAACGACTGACACAGTTTCCGAATACTATCAGCCTGCTCCTCAGGTAGATGTCTAAGGTCTAACAACATCTCATCCTGGGTAGGCGAAATAGATGAACATGATACAGAATTACACTTTAACAAGGGAATTCTACAATTGGACGCAAATTTGAATATGCACGACCTACTCTGGAGATCGAGCACAAGACCAGTGTGAGAAATGAAGTCCGCTCCCAATATGATGGGGCAAGACAAACGCTTGGCCACAAACAATTTGATCTTCCATGTAAACTTAAAAACCCGAATTTTGACATGTATGGAACCTAGAATTTCTAATGGAGATGAATTAGCCGAAACATATTGAACAGGAGAAGAGACATAGTCAGGGAGTTTACAAACAGATTTCAATTTAGAATACCAATCAGCCGAAATAATGGAACAAACACTGCCTGAATCTAAGAGAGCTGTTATAGGCTCGTTATTTAACTCAATCTTAAGAAAAGGAACAGGTGCGGGGGTATCCGCCGCAATCCTAAGACACTCTTTAGGGCATTCAAAAGATGAATTTGAAGGCTGGTCGTTCTCTGCATTTACAACCTGTTTACTAGGGGCTAAGTCTCGGGAAGATGGATTAGTCGGCTCAGCCGACGCCACTAGTCACTTTTTATTATTGGAATAGCTGGAATTTGCACCAGAAGTTGAGCAGGAGGGGGTGCTATTTGAGTTTGGGCAATTCTTGGCGATATGTGAGAAGGCCCCACACTTAAAACAGCCTTGTGATGACCCTACTCCATTCCTTGTCCCACTTGACTTGATCAGAGGACACTTATTCCGCAGATGGTCAGGCGACCCACAAGCATAACATTTACGGGGATTGACTGGTCGGCGAGGTGGAGGCCGAGTGTTACTAAAGGAAGGCGGGGGTTCTTTCGCCACACGCAAGGAATCGGCATACCTAACTCCTTCCACAGAGACGGCTAATGCTTCCAGTTCAGAGAAGGTTTGCGGGCACGCCGCGAAACACAAATATGACCTGTAGGGTGGTGAAATCCCTTCAACAATAGCTTGCACGATCTGATCCTCAGGGAAGTGGAGAGCAAACACCCTAGTATAAAACTTAATATCTTGGATGAAGTCTGCCAGGTTTTCATCCAAGCGCTGTACCCGATAATAGTATTTCTGAATAAGGGAGGACCTGGCCCTAGCCGGGATGAAGTTAGCTAGCAAATGGGCGTGGAAATCCTCAATAGAGGATTGCTCGGCAATGGCTCTAACTATTTTGTCAGATAGAACACCAATAGCATAAGGATAGATAATTTGCAAAATTTGACATGGGGAAAGAGAAAACACAAGGGCATGATCCTGAAATTCCACTAGAAATCTTAAAAATGAAATTACGTCACTGGTGGTGTTGACGGAAAACTTAGAGATACCTCTAAGCAACATTGCCAATGGATGAGGCAAGCTGCTGAACCCAGGTGTCATAGTCGTTAAAGGTTTCAAGGGCAAGGAAGTTAATTCAGAGCGGATGTTACTCAATGACGCACGGCGTTCAGATTCGTTGTTCGATGGGGCAGAGATAGTTTGAGCAGCAACGGTTATCCTATTGACTTCTCCCTGAGGAGGCTCTTCCTCGTTACCTACATTCACCGTGGCGGGTTGATCAGTTTTGGGAGGAGCTTCGCCGGTTAGCAATTGAGTGACCTTATTAGACAATTCAGAAATAGTTTCAAGGAGCGTATTAGCTTGCTTCCTCTGAACGTCATTCACCTTTAGAGACAATAGATCATTAACTCTATTTGCAAAGTGATACAGCCTGCCTTGCACACGCTTAATTTGATTAGGAGATGGATCGTTTTCATCAAAAAAGCTGACTACCGATGCTAGCCCAGTAATATTCTCGACAATCGTGGAAAGAGAGTCGTCAATTTCTTTCTCTCCCAAATTGGGGATGGAAATGGGCAAATCAAGGGACTCTCTAAGCTTGTTAGTGTCTATTGCAACCGTGCCTCCAGATTGAACGTTTCTGATAGTTAACTCATATATCAACTCCTCTTTGCGCAAGTAGTTAAGGAGGAGAACATCGCGAGGGCCGGGCATGATGACAGAACAATTTTGAAAAACTCAAAAAAATTCCAGCAACTGAGAAAATTGTTAGAGTTCGAATCAAAGCAATGTTTAGCCGTCAAAAGGGGCTAAATTGAGACCCATTCAACCACGCTCTGCTACCACTTGTTACCGAGTTTTTGTGGTAGTTAAGCATGAAAGAAGGTGCTGGGTGGTGAATAGGTCTCAAGCTACTAAAGAGAAATTAAATTTTAAAATTTAACAAGGTTATATTTTCTTTTCAAAATTAGGTAACAACAAATAGAACAGGTACTTAGTAGCCGAAATACAACTTGAAATGTACAATTACAGGGATTAAAGAATTTGGGCTTCGAGCCCTGAAAACACAATTCTTGAGCAACTAGCTCAACTTTACGATATACCAATTTTAACAAAAGGGGCAGAAGACCCCACTCAAACCCTGGAGCCTTTACTCCAAATTACACAGCAAAGCCTCCTCGAGGCATACAACTCTCAGTTTTAGAAAAGAGCCACTCGCTCTTAAAGTTAAGCCTCTCCCAGGCCACACCAAACTCAACTTTCAAGTTGTCCTCAAAGGACATATACACAGGGGTAAAATACCCAACCTACTGAGGTCTATTAGGTGAGAAAAGATTAATACATGACCTCTAAAATACAACTTGAGAGGAGGCGAACTTGCACTCCTAATACACTTTGCTTTTAAAACCTAATCTGGCTCTGGGCCACTAACGCAAGGGCTAATCCCATACTACAGAGGTGACTTAGAGAAGAACACTTTACATTACATAAACGAAGAAAAGTTTGAGAAAATAAGTTCACCTCAAAACAAATGTGAGTGGGAGCTCGAGAGGGTTAGCACTCTCTATCCCAATATGTAACTTTACAAGAAAAAGAAGAAAAGAGTAGTTACATTTTAGGAAAAGGTTACATGATGGAAAACGCTTCGAACCCGCCGCGAGAGTTAAACTGCCGACCTAGCAAGAAAGGAAGATATTAATAGGCCATTACCTGGTAGAAGATCGCTGCCGGGGAAAGAGGCGCTTCCCGCCTCCTGCTATGTACTTAATACACTGAAAGATGGAACAGAAGTGGCCCGGAGACCCCAAAATCAGCAGTTTATATCCTCTCGCGGAAGATTCTAGGCGTTAGGGGAAATAAAACACCCTCCCACAAAATCTTTATTGGTTCGGGAAAAGAAACCCCTACATAGAGGAAAAAGAAACACATTATTGGTGGAAAATTAATTAAAGAAATTCGGGATTGGCTAGATCCAAACTAAGGGGAAAAAGAGGGGTATACAGCCAACTTAAACAATAACAGAAAGAAATTTAACAAGAAACAAACTTTTGAAATAAAAATTTCTCCAACAAAATAGTTCTTTAACTCCGCACTAGGTCGCACTATTGTTGATCTTCAGTAGTGTCCTCTAGAAGAGAAAGTTCCCACTTCTTACTTCAAGCGAAACAAAAACACATCAAAAGTGACACAGTTCAAAAACTCAAAATTTTCCACGTGGTGACATCTTCTGAGAAAGTAGAGAATTAATAGAATAGATAAAGTTCAACCTTCCTCCAGAAGAGGAGTTTCAACTGGCGCAACTTTTAAATAAACAGAGTAGAGGTGTACCGCCCGGTACAATTATTATTATTATTATTATTATTATTATTATTATCATCATCATCATCATCTTTCTTTCTTAATCTGTTTACCCTCCAGGGTTTGTTTTTCCGTCGTACTCAACGAGGGAGGGATCCAACCAGTACTGTCTCAAGGGCATTGCCCTGGACGTGATAATTTTTAGATCTGGGGTTGAAACTGGGGAGGAGAACCAGTACCTCGCCCAGGCTGCCTCACCTGCTATGCTGAATAGGGACCTCGTGAGGGTAGAGAAGGTTGGAAGGGATAGACAAGGAAGAGGGAAGGAACTGGCCGTGGCCGTATGTTAGTTACCATACCGGCGTTTGCCTGGAGGAGAAGTGGGATACCACGGAAAACCAGACCAGAATGGCTGAAGGTGGGAATCGAACCCCCATCTACTCAATTGACATTCCGAGGCTGAGTTTACCCCGTTCCAACCTTCGTACCACTTTTCAAATTTCGTGGCAGAGTCGAGAATCGAACCCGGGCCTCCGGGGGTGGCAGGTTAATCATGCAACCACTACACCACAGATACGGGAATAATAATAATAATAATAATAATAATAATAATAATAATAATAATAATAATAATAATAATAATGTCAAGGAGGATATCGAGGAAAATAATATATCACAGCAGGTAGTATACAACAGACAGGAATACAGAAAAATCATCAACAAAATTAAGGGATTCCAAGATCAAAGTAGCAAAAAACGGACCGGCAAGAACTGGTCACGAGAACGTAAAGAAGCCCACTCCGAAAGGATGAAGAAGTACTGGGCCGATCGAAAGAGGAAGAACCGTAAATGAATGATGCTTAACGTGGTCCATAGTAGACCCATTCGAAAACAAGAAGAAGAAGAATAAGGTCTTAGAAATAAACAATCAAAAACAGGGCTCAGAAAATGAAATGGCTTATCAATTAACAATTCAAATAAAAACCCAATATTAGGACACTTATATAAAACCAGTATGCCTTTTTTGTTTTTGTTTTTTTGCTATTTGCTTTATGTCGCACCGAAACAGATAGGTCTTATGGCGACGATGGAAGAGGAAAGGCCTAGGAATGAGAAGGAAGAGGCCGTGGCCTTAATTAAGGTAGAGCTCCAGCATTTGCTTGGTGTGAAAATGGGAAACCACGGAAAACCATCTTGAGGGCTGCCGACAGTGGGATTCGAACCCACTATCTCCCGGACGCGAGTTCACAGCTGCGTGTCCCTAACCGCACGTCCAACTCGCCCGGTCAGAATGCCTTTATACAGCGGAATATTTAGTCTGATCATTGACGCCTAGGCTGTTTATGACAGCTGTTGGCGAAGCTGTGGAGGATCAAACCAGTCTTCGGGCTGAATACCTAACATACAACAAAACAAGAAGGGAGAAAATGGAGAATTAGAGAAAAAGGAAGGTGCTAATGGATGTGTACAAAGAAAAATCGAGAGTACTTAGATGAGAAGTAGTAATAAAGAAATGTATAGCCAGACTGATACATTATCAAATCCACTTGGTCCGAATGACCCAGCAAGCCTGAGGAAAAAGACCATTTTGACAGAAGTCCCAAAATACAAATATGTTGGTTCATCAAAGTGGAATTAGAAGGAAATGTAGGCGGATTTACAATAGGGACAGAAAGTTCAGTGGTTTCCAGGTAAAGGACAGAAAGTGTGCAACTGTCTCAGAGAAAGAAAGAACACAGTGGAAGGTTGAAGAGGTACAGGAGGACCGAAAATCAAGAAAGGAAACAAGAAACGTGAAGTTATTTTACGGTGTCCACAGACGGCCGAAATCGGAGATAGGAGAAGACTGTGGTTTTAGTTACGAAATCTTGCAACATTTTGACTTGACGGTATTTAGGCTGCCTACCTGCCAATTTTGACGTTCCCATTTTACTCACCAGGTGGCTGAGAATTGGATACCTGTTTGGCGATTTAATGTTGAATTGTCAATCCGTCGAGTAACCACCAAATGTGGCACCAGAGATTCTTACATGTCAACATCGCACGATAGGGAGTGTTGAATGGTCTGTTTTGCCCTTCAAAAATCCGGCAACCCTTACCGGGTTAGAACCTGTAGTTTTGGGACCTGGAGGCCGATACTATACCACTGATCCGCAGGGTCAAATTCTTTCTTTACACTATTACTGCTAAAATGTTTTCACTCCTCCCCTTAAGAGAGAGGCGGGCCTCTTAAACGGTAACGCCGTCTCTCAGACCGGGAGATTTGTTACGGTGAAAGAGATACACGTAGATGGTGAGGGAGTTGACAGCCGTGGCCTATACTACGAACTATTCCGGCATTCGCCTTAGTGCAGGAATGGAAAACCACGGAAATCCATTCTCAGGACAGTCGACGGTTGGGGCCAGCCGTGAGGGCCAGACCTGTCCTGTCTCCCGAATGCAGAGGAGTAGAGCCACGGTAGAGCCGTAGCCACCCTTCCTCTGCTCGGTTGGCCGGTCGGAGTGCAGAGCTGTTGGACCACTTGTGGACCGAGACCCACTCTGCATCCACCGACCTCTCTTTTGAAAAGTGTGTTTTTTTTTTGTTTTTTTTTATGTCAGAAGGTGGTAAGCGGTCATGCGCGTTGAGTAAAATGACTTAGGGCTATCCCTGTAACCGAAAGCACTATGAACGATTGAGCTCCTTTAAAGAACTGTTTAAACCTTGTGCAAACAGCAACAGTAGGATAGAATAGCAATTAGCACGGGGATCTACATGTGCCAAAAGAAGGAAGCAAAACACAATGAGCGATGACTGGGCAAAAAATATCAAAGGCTCACTTTGACAATAGCAGTTCTTTTTAGAAGAGAAGGAACTAACCCCAGTGTTATTCAACGCCAGAGGCAATTAGGGCGCCCACAGTGTGACGTCAGTCATGGCAGCTGATAGAAAATAGCCAATGTTTTCTCAACACACACTGCAACTTCATTTGGACCCTTGATTAGTCATCCGGTAAACCATTTGCGACAACATTAAAGAGAGAAGTTGAGCCTCGTAATCTTTTACAAGTGCACGAATGTCCTTTTTGTATAGGAGGTTAGAATAGGGCGCAGTCCAGCTTCTTATCCCATAGGGCCATGGTTCGATTCCCAGTCAGGCTACGAATTTTGTATTCGGGAGATAGTGGGTTCGAACTCCACTGGCGGCAGTATTGAAAATGTTTTTTCAGTGGTTTCCAATTTTCACATAAAGAAAATGCAGGGGCTGTATCTTAATTAAGTTCATGGTCGCTTACTTCCCACTCATAGCCCTTTCCTATCCCATCATCGCCGTAAAACCTATCTGTGTTAGTGCGGCGTAAAGCAAAAAGGAAATAAATCCAAGAATTTTAGGTGCATGTGGCTAATTCCCCTAGCTCGGTGACTAAGCGTGTATTGTTTGTTTTAATAAACCTCTTCACTCGCACATAACACATCCCCACGACAGCTCGACTACTTAAACCAAAACCTCACAAGAAATGCGAAATTCAAATAACTCCATCCTGCCATTTTGGCCCTAATTATAAGAGACCAATAGCTTTCTATTCAGTACAGGGGAGTGTCCGTCACGACCCAGCAGAAATAAAGATCGCCCAATGTTGCCGAATAGTGACCGTGATTCAGTACTCGCCCATCTCTTGAGGGAGACTTTTTTTACAATTCGCTTTACGTCGCACCGACACAGATAGGTCTTATGGGGACGATGGGATAGGAACGGGCTAGTTGTTGGAAGGAAGAGGCCGTGGCCTTAATTTAAAGTACAGACCTAGCATTTGCGTGGTGTTAAAATGGGGAACCATGGAAAACCATTTTCAGGGATGCCACCAGTGGGGTTCGAACCCAATATCTCCAGAATGCACGCTCAAAGCTGCGCGCCACTAACCGCGCGGCCAAGTCGTTGGGTCTCTCACGGGAAACTTTCCCGTTAAGCCAGCCCTGAACAACTGAACAGCTGAACACTGAACGGCAACAGCGCATTCGCAGTCTTATCTCATTCTCACTCACCTCTTTGCCTGTCATAAGAGGCGACTGAAAGGGGCTCTAGGGGCTTCCAACTAGGGAGCGTGGGATGGCAACCACGGGGCCCTTGTCTGAGTTCTGGTATTGCTTCAAGCACTTCGCTTTCATCTATCTTATCCAACCTCACTTGGTGTACCACACCTAATTACCTTCATATTTTACTTTCTGATATCGCATTCTTTACGATGTCTTAGGTCAGTCGATTGTGACTGCTTAATGTTCTCAAACTTGACATGTAGTTCATCCCGATTAGAAGGATGGCACTTCATGTAATGAAGGATTCCCGAAGCATTTCTATGTAACTTATCTTTGATTCGTTTGCTCTCTACTCGAGAGACAAGAATGGCTTGGGTTAAAAGGATGGAGGCGCTAGGCTACGAGATGATTCTCATCTCTTTTAACTGGTAATTTTAAAAGATTCATAATTTACCCAGTATAACTCTCTGTTTTGAGTCATTGTGTATGATTACTTAGAATATACGGATTATATTCTTCCAAGCTTCAAGCATGTATCTCATTTTCCTGTCCTTGGCTTGCCATGGCTAGTTTGATTTAGTGTGCTGAAAGATCCATGTTCTGTATATTATTATTTTATTTATTCTCTGCTGGCTTATTTCAGTATCCTACCTTTTTTTCATGTCTGTTCGTTATGTATTCGTTCCTATGTAGGGGCGGCAGATAACACTGAGTTCGTTTGTGTTTTGATTGGAGACTTCTTATATTCTCTTCGGTTTCGACGTATGGTTTGAGCTTATGTTCTGTTATATGATTTAACGCTGATGCTGTACGATTCATGTTCGCCTTGATATGCGACATGAATGTGTCATGTGGCGTGTAAGTAAATTTTGCTTATGGTGTTGACTAGGTGAGCCTGGCCTATATTGCGGCGACCGAGATACCTGATCTGTGCTCTCAGGTCAAGCTCATAAGCAATCGACTGACTCTTGTCATGCTGTTACTATTCTTATCGTAACGTGTCTTGATACTTTATTATTTATTCTACTTTGCATATTTGGCCATTGCGTATGTATGTGTATGTGTGTCTGTGTGTGTGTGGGTGTAGGCGTTGTGTAATTATCGGATCTCTGTTATTTTTCAGTGCCATATGGATGTTGCTCTTATTATTATTTTACCTTACTATTGTTCACGGCTTACTCAGCCAATTTATTTCCCTATTTCGGGATCTTACTCTCAATTCTACTTGTTTCATTTGACTGATGATTATTTGCTTCCGTAACTTTTTCAACTCTTGTTAACATCCATACGTTCCACATTTGTTCTTTTTCTGTCAGCTTTGCTTCTCTGGCGATTTGATTTCTGGGTAATACAGTCTTTTTGGAGATTGTTGGAAGCAATGTTCCTTTTGAAACAATTGATTTAAGCCTTGTCTCATCTGGGGAGCTGCGATAATACTTTTATTTCTTGTGTGAAAGCTGCTAATTTCACGTCTTATTGAAGTCTTGCCTCTGAGAAAGGAATTATTTGCATCGAATTTTAATTATCACTTTCTCATAATAATAATAATAATAATAATAATAATAATAATAATAATAATAATAATAATAATAATAATAATAATAATAGTAATAATAATAATGTAATATTGTGTCACTTTCCACCATACTTCTGTTACGACAGTGCAGAAAAATTCATAAGATTGAATTTAACGACTCAATCGACTCGATTGTGATTAAGATACCCCCACGGAGTATATATGTGTGTATCCGTCTCCCTGTATCTCCCATTTTTCCTTGTTTTGTGCCCACATTTTAATTCTTTTGCCAATTTTAAGTTAATAAACCGTATGCATTTTTAAATCGATCTCTGCTTTGGGATCATGCCTTTATACTTTATTTCTCTAGTCTAAGGGGCCCGGATTCAGTTACTGGCAGTAGGTAGGTAGGTAAGTAGGTAATTGGGTGGTGTATTGGTCAACTCTTGTTTTTTTCCGACCCTGACGGTAGTACAGCACCCGAGGCCCAGGGAGTCTTTCATTTTTACGCCCTTCGTGGCCCTTCCCTTACTTTCACTGATATCTTCATTTTTCGAAGTGTCGGATCACTTCCTTATTTTCCCTCTGATTAGTGTTAATAGAAGATGATGGTTGCCCAGTTATATTGGCGCTCAAATAGCTTCACTTCCAGGGTCTTAGTTCAACTGTTCGTCCTGCACGAATACCACTGAACCATCTACTAATGAATTCATAGCACCTCGTAGGGAAAGCTTGAGGAAGGGCATGCTGGCACAAAACTGCGTATGAGGGAAAAGACCTGGAAAGAGGTTTTAGATTTTCAGAGGTGGAGTGGAGGAGCGGAAGTTAAAAGTCTTCCACTATCCATAACCTCGGCACTAAATGAGATGGAGTCCTTGGCGCCATGCCCTGATCGTGTTTGCACAGGATTTTTTTTGCTATTTTGCTTTACGTCGCACCGACGCGTATATGTCATGGTGACAATGGGGTAGGAAAGCCCTACGAATGCGAAGGAAGTGGCTGTGGCCTTAATTAAGGTACAACCCCTGCATTTGCCTGGTGTGAAAATGGGAAACTACTGAAAACCATCTTCAGGGCTGCCGACAGTGGGGTTCGAACCCACTATCTCCCGATTACTGGATACTGGCCGCACTTAAGCGACTGCAGCTATCGATCTCGGTGCACAGGAATTAATCAGATACCTATTCCTATTGTATAATGATTATGACTGGGTCACAGACTGTGTCGTTCGAGAATTGGAAGTTATGTTTCAAATTTTCCCAGGGAATCAAACTCACTCCCTTCTGGATGAACTCGGCTCGATAGCCTCGTGTTAAGTGGCTGTACCACTTTACTACAATTAAGTCACGAACATAAGGGTACATTTTAATTGGTGGTGGTGGTGGTGGTGGTGGTGGTGATACATTATGGGGTTTGAGACAATATGGTCAACAGCCCTGAGTACCTCGAACGTGTGACGGTTTGTCTGTTAACCTCAGTTGGGATTTGTATTAGTGTGTGTACTGTTTACATGGCTGCAGTTTAAGTTACAATGGTTTATATTCGAGGTACAATCCAAAAATTCTGCTCTTCTCTCTTTCATTCCTTCTTCGATCCCCTTATTTTTTCTCTTACCTTTACTTATTTGTTCTATTTTTTACCCTTCATCTTCCATCCTACTCTATTTGCTCCTTCCTCGCCTAACTCTCTTCTCCCTCTTCACTTCCCTTTTCCTCTCTCTCCTTTTCCCTTCCCTTCACTCTTCTCATCCCTTTCTTATTTTTTCTTCCTCCTTTTCTCTTCCATTCTCTCTTCTCTTTCCTTTATTCTTACTCCATCTCTGCTTCCCTTCTCTCTATTTTTTTTCTTCCCACCTTTCTCCTTCACTTATCTTCTCTTCTCTTTCCTCTTTCTATCTTTTTGCTCCTCCCACCTCTTCTCTCTTCTCACCCCTTTCTCATCCACTCCCTCCCTTTCCTTCCATCTTCTCTTATCTTTTCTTCCCTCTTCTCTTCCCTTATATTCTCCCCCTTTCCGTTCTCTATCCTCTTCGTTCCTAACTTCTTTTCCCATCCCTCTTCTCTTTCTTCTTACCTCCTCTCTCCTTCTCTTCCCTTCCCAACTCTTCTCCATTTCTCTCTTATTTTCTCTCTCCTGCTTTACTCATTTGTCTATATTTTCTTTCATCACTTTCATATTCTCCCCTTTTCTCCCCGTCTCTTCCCCATCCTTCCTCCCTCTTTTCCTCTTCTTTCTTCTGTTCTTCTACTTTTATCTTCTCAGTTGTGTTTCTTATTGACCTTCCTTGCCAAAACCCAGGAATTCTTGACAAAACCGCAAAACGAAGCCATTCTAAGTCGAGATGGGGGTTTCCTGACGGCAGTTGTCAAGTGATTTGATTGTTTTCATTATGATGACAGCGAGAAATAAATAGTATCCTTCTTCGCTGATGAACTTGATGTCAATTTCTATAAATCTTTCCGTATCCTACTCAACCTACAGTACTTCAAGCATAAGCCCTATAAATCATTTTTAAACGATCGTAATACATTTGTGTAATTTTCAACGAAACAACTTCAGATTTTATCCTTGGGTGGCAAAACTAATGAGGCCCTAAGTCCTTGACTTTAGTAACAAAACTGAAACATTTAGTGCGGCTGAACCCATTAACCACGGTCTGTCGCAAGGAGAACTGGAGGAAGGACAAAAATAACCAGCCATCTACTACATGCACATAAGGGTTGTTTTGTTACTAACACAACGAGCAGTTTCTTCTGGAGAGAACATCCCGTGTATAATGTGCCATGTACCGCTCCCTTACATTATATCTCATTGGATCAAAATATTTCTATCCTCATCCTGTCCTTCTCAAAGTACTTTCTCCTCGCAGACCTTTGGCTGTCAGTCGAGTGGTTTGCCGTAACCTTCAACATTAAATTTATGTTTGCTCCAAACGACAGAATTGTTCTTTCTTCATTTTTCTTCTTTCTATTCATTTCCTTCTCTCCCCTCTTCTATTTTCGTTCTTCTTCCATCCTCTCTCCTTCTAACCTCTTCCCTCCTCTCTTTTTTCTCCCCTCCTCTCTACTTCTCTTCCATTCTCCTCCCTCACCTCCTCTATTATTTTATCTGTGTTCTTCCCTCCTATGTATTCTTCCCTTTCCACTTCCTCCGTCTCTTCTCTTCTCTTCTCTTCTCTTCTCTTCTCTTCTCTTCCCTCTTCTCCCTTCTTCGTTCCTCCCTTATCTACCTTTTTTCTTCTCTTTCTTCATCAATTCCCTCTCCTATTCTTTCCTTATCTCTTCTTCCCTCCTCTATCAATCGCATGTCTTCCCTTCTCTCTTTTCTTTTCCTCCTCTCTCCTCATCTTCCCTTCTCTTCTCAATTTCTCGTTTTATAACAATTGACTTTACGTCGCACCGACAAAGATATGTCTTATGGCGACGAAGTAATAGGAAAGGCCTAGGAGTGGAAATGAAGCGGTAGTGGCCTTAATTAAGTTACAGCACCAGAATTTGCATGATGTGAAAATGGAAAACCACGGGAAACCATCTTCCGAACTGCCGACAGTGGGGTTAGAACCCACTATCTCCCGAATGCAAGCTCAAAGCTGCGCGTCCCTAATTGCATGGCTAAACTTGCTCGGTTTTTCTCTTTTCGTCCTTCTTCTCTCCTTTCTTCGATAATTTTCAAATTGTTGGATGGCATCGTATAAAATATTTCAATTTTGTGATATTGTGCTGAAATAAAAAGAATGATTTCAATCTGTACTAGGTTACAAGTGCATAATTGAAAATTAATTCATTTCGACATACGTGTATTGGAATCTGTGTATTTTCAAGACCAACTGATAATAGAAAGCAATGGATTCAATTATTCTTCGTTGTCTTCCTTTGTAACAGTATAATTACAAGAAGTATGGATACCTACAGTGCAATATTTTCTAGCTACTAAGTTTTGCCTTGGGGGATGATAGCAAGAGATGTTATATAATTGATCCCACAGTCAGAATGGATCATCACACCGGCCATCCAGACGGGGTTAACTTTGAAAAGAGAAACGGCTACACGCCTACAATCGAATTTTACAGGGGAAAGTACCATTTAGAAGAGCTGGTAATATCTGGTTTAATGAGAGCGGCACGTAGCACACTAAGTAGATTTTTTATGAATTTCTGGAACAGATTAGACTTACAGAAGTCCAGAATCAATCTTTTGGTATAATCATCTTTTTGCGAGGATCATTCTTAGTTTTAAAATCGCATCTGTAGTCAGAGTGGTTCCCTTTATATCACCGTTAAGTCATAATAACCAAAGCATTGTTCCTTAATTTTTATTTTGTATTTCCAAATGCTTAATACTGTATATTGTTATATTTTGTTAATTTTTTAAGAAGTTGAACTTTGTCCTTGTGGCAATCCATAATGTCTGGAAAGTCACTGAGTTTTTCAATAAATGTACAAATAGTGGCAAGTATCAGAACTGATACCAAAGAGATATATCAATGAAACGTCTATAAACTCTGAATGTACGTAGTCTCCTGTCTTGTGTATAACCCATATCCAGCCACGTGGAAACACCTGTTCCTTGGATATACGAATGGGACGAAATTAGACCTGCAGAATTTCGGGAACAGTACGGATGTGAATGCCACGAAAT
Source organism: Anabrus simplex (assembly GCF_040414725.1). Lineage (NCBI taxonomy): Eukaryota > Metazoa > Arthropoda > Insecta > Orthoptera > Tettigoniidae > Anabrus > Anabrus simplex. Next base: position 56,018,144 of record NC_090273.1, on the reverse strand, counting down.
GGTTCTTCAATTTTGGATATCAAATTAGAATAACAGGGGCTTAAGTCCGGAGAGTATGGAGGATAATATAGCACTTTGAAGCCTCATGAAATGCAAAAATCAGATACTAGTTGCACAATACCCACCCAAGCACTGTCCAGAAAAATGATGGGAGGTGTTTGCAGAAAGTACGAGGTGCATTCAAGTTATAATACCTCTGATTCATTTTTTCTAACTAATCACACGAAAATAATGAAACTTGTGTCACTTTTTGATGCAATCTCCCTGCAGCCGCACACATTTTTCACAACACGACGCCATGATTCCATGTCCAATGCGAACGCTTCTTTTGACCACTGATAAATCGCTGGTGCAATGGTGGCACGGCTAATAAATACACGGCCAAGCAGAATGTCTTTCATCGTTAGAAACAGCCAAAAGTCATGAAGAGACAGGTCAGGTGAGTAGCGAGCATGACGAATCACTTATTCGCACCCACCTAGAGAACGCTTCTCGCAATTCTGGTCGTCATGCAGGACTGTGTACCGTGACCCCAAGGAACTGACAACTTCGGAGGTGATCTTTTCCACACTCATTGGGTGATCCTCAAAAACAGCTTTCTCCACTTGCTCGATCATGTCGTCAGACGAGCTTGTGCGAGGCGGAGACTGTCTTGGTTTGTTGTCACACGACGTTCTGGCTTCGTTGAACTGTCGCACCCACGAACTCACATTAGACACATCCAAGACACCATCACTACACGTCTCACTCAACTGGCGATGAAGGTGTCGCACCCACGAACACACATTAGACACATCCAAGACACCATCACTAATGTCTCTCAACTGGCGATGAAGGTGTCGCACCAACGAACACACGTTAGACACATCAAAGACACCATCACTACACGTCTCACTCAACTGGCGATGAAGGTGTCGCACCCACGAACTCACATTAGACACATCCAAGACACCATCACTACACGTCTCACTCAACTGGCGATGAAGGTGTCGCACCCACGAACACACATTAGACACATCCAAGACACCATCACTAATGTCTCTCAACTGGCGATGAAGGTGTCGCACCAACGAACACACATTAGACACATCAAAGACACCATCACTACACGTCTCACTCAACTGGCGATGAAGGTGTCGCACCAACGAACACACATTAGACACATCCAAGACACCATCACTACACGTCTCACTCAACTGGCGATGAAGGTGTCGCACCAACGAACACACGTTAGACACATCCAAGACACCATCACTACACGTCTCACTCAACTGGCGATGAAGGTGTCGCACCAACGAACACACGTTAGACACATCCAAGACACCATCACTACACGTCTCACTCAACTGGCGATGAAGGTGTCGCACCAACGAACACACGTTAGACACATCCAAGACACCATCACTACATGTCTCACTAAACTAGCGATGAAGGTGTCGCACCACGCAAATGGAAAGCGAATGATTACACGTTGATCTTGTAATGAAAACTTTACCCTTTTAAGTATCAAGAAGTCTTCACTCTTGCCGCTGCCGCAAGAGTTCTTTTTACGACACAGTGCTGCCAGAGTGACAGAGAGTGCCCGCTTATGTTAAAACATATCGCATTTTTCTATCTTTTTTAATTCTGAGAACTAAATCGGAGGTGTTATAACTTGAATGCACCGCGTATTATCGCATCTTGCGCAACGCTGGTTGCATGTATTGTTCCGAAAATGAATAGTAGTACCGCGCATTCATGATCAGTCCTTGGAGTACGGTATGCGTTAAAATGAAACCATCAGAGTCGTACACCAGAACCACCACCACTGGTGTTCTGACACACTGTTGAATTTCGTGGAGACCTGTCTTCGTTCGATTGGCATTTCAGTTTGGCCTCGATGTTTGGAGATCTTGAATATTAACCATTCGACAGGTATCGCACTCGCGACGTTATTCTTCGAAGCAGAACGCATGCCCGGAGCTTTGAATGGACTAGTTCATGTTCTGCGAAACAGATTGGGTACCACCCTAACGTGGGAAACACGGTTTTCGTTTCTTGATGTACATACAACAGTGTAGCCACTAACAGAATAACCACCCTCGTTTACGGTGTCAATTCGTCTTTCTGTTAGTATGTTTCAATTGTCAACTAATAGTCGACTATATTCTTATCCTAGATTAAGCTGACGGGTGTCATGGTCAATTTTACCTTCGGCTTTACCTGCGTCTCTCTCCCGTCCGTGCAAGTATCTGGCTAAGTGCCCCAGAAACATTGGAATGAAGTTTAGTGTGTGAGTAGAAGATATACTGGGAAGAAAACTACGACAAAATTATTACAATATTCGTAAGTAAAAGGAAATTTATAGGGTGCTTTTTACTGTTTCTACATCTATTTCAAATTTGTTAATTTACCGAGCTCGATAGCTGCAGTCCCTTAAGTGCGGCTAGTATCCAGTATTCGGGAGATAGTAGGTTCGAACCGCACTGTCGGCAGCCCTGAAAATGGTTTTTTGTGGTTTCCCATTTTCACACCAGGCAAATGCTGGGGCTGTACCTTAATTAAGGCCACGGCCGCTTCCTTCCCACTCCTAGACCTATCTTGTCCCATCGTCGCCCCAAGACCTATCTGTGTCGGTGCGACATAAAGCAACTAGCAAAAAAATATATATATATTTTTTAAAATTTTACGATGTACATATGACAACAATAATTGTGGGAAACATTTTGAACACATTTTCTTCGATTTATTTTCTGTATCAATCAATGGATGGACAAGCCACTGTTGACACTCCAAAAATGTTCACTTTCTATGCAAATGCTTGGATAATACATTATTTCACGTAGTGCAGCACCTACTGTGCATACAATTCATATCCCCAGACATTACAATCACAGCTCACACCTTAAAACAGCCACTCCAGTAACAAGAGTTATCAGACATTTTGACACACTCACGTACATGACATTGGTGGCCTAAAGAAGCACTTAATACGAATGCACAAAAACATTTTACGGATTAACTCTTGTTCGTTTGTTCCTCAACTCTTTTTCTGTCACTCATCTCCGCCAGATGGCAATACTGAAATAACCGTACAAAAGCTTACACGTCAACGACGTATGTAAAGCTAGTTGGTTTATAACAATTCCGTATTCAGGTGTGAATATTCATAACATTTGATATAGGCAAAGAAATGTGGAACTTTCGCTCAAAAATTATCTCAATGGTAGAATTTAAATCTTCAGATATAAATAAAAGCATCTAATAAGAACGACTGTCACAGAACGTACGATACTTGGTACGCTGATATATTGTAAATATTATCAAAACCAAAAGGATAAAACAAGAATAAAAAGGGACCAAGAACAGAACCTTGATGCACTCTATGACAATATTTTCAGTTACGCTTGAAAATGTTTTGATGACAGTATAATATATCTTAAATCCAAGAGAGAAATGGAGAGGATTTGAAAAAAAAGAGTAAAAGGGATAATATACTACTGTTGTTCTTGTTTTTGTTGTTTGAGACATCCGTTCAAAAACTGGTTTGATGTAGCCATCCATACAACCCTACCCTGTGCTAACCTTTCCATTTTTACGTAACTACTACTTCCTACATCTGTTCTAATCTGCTTGTCAACTCCTTCCATTCTTACCACCTGCAGTTCCCTTAATAACCAACTGAACGAGTCCAAGGTGTCATAAGATGTGTCCTACCATTCTGTCCCTTCTTCCAGTCAAATTTAGCTAAATCGATCTCTCCTCACTAGTTCTATTCAGTATCTTTTTATTCGTGTTTCGATCTACCCATCTCACCTTCAGAACTATTCTGCAACACCACATTTCAAAAGCTTCTCTTCTCTTTCTTTCTGAGCTAGGGATCGTGCATGTTCCACTGTCATAGAATGCCACGCCCGAGACGAAAGACTTCAGAAATGATTATTGACATTATTATTAATACTGCTATAGAACAATGTATCTACCATCCTGAATAGATAGAGAAAGAGAGATAGACATTGATGGAGAGAAGTAGCAAGAAGGAAAGATGGAAAGGAAGAAGGAAACTGAGAGAGGGAGGGAAACAAACACATTGGACCGCACAGTCGAAATAAGTTATCTGTTATATCGAGTGATTCCAGAACCACGGTTTTCTCCAAGAAAAGATGTGAAGAGATTCGTATCCACTGCACGTTCCTTCGTCCAGGGGGACACGACAGGGAGAGTAATTAAGACCAGTTTGTTCCCTCCGCAGTACGGTTCAACCCTCTTGCCCACTACATCGCATGTCTCACGCTGGTGCTGCTTCTTCTCACCGTTCTCACATATTATGTGTTAGCGCTGAGCAGAGATCATTAGCTTCGCACACATCCTGTTCTCTACAAATATCCCAAAGTATCCAATAAATATCACGAGATAAGACTCGTCGAAATTTCATGAGCTCGGTCCCGCATACACTCCCGTTAAAACATGAATTCGGCATGAACTCGTTCTCATGAAAATACATTCTTTCACATTTTAAGCAGACCTAAAATGTCAGCGTTCTTGTCAAATATGTTTGGTATCGCGAAGTACTTAGGGGTGAACCAAGTAATGTGCCAAAAGGGATAAAAAAGAGATTCCCTAACTTCAATGAATTCTACTTGTTAATCCCTCTGGCTCGGGTACTGGGTATTTGTGCCGTCTACATTATAAGATTTCATCACCCAATCCTTACAGACGTACGGGTCGTCCGTGAGTGGCAATTTGAAATATATCCAACAGGCTTCACCGGAGGCCTAATAATAATAATAATAATAATAATAATAATAATAATAATAATAATAATAATAATAATAATAATAATAATAATAATAATAAATAACAAATAATAATAATGTAATATAAAAATATAATATATAATTTAAATATATTATTATTATTATTATTATTATTATTATTATTATTATTATTATTATTATTATTATTATTATTATTATTATTTACGATGAGACCTGCGGGATCACATGTCAATTTCAAATCATCCTTCTTGTTTTCCCCTCTTCCGTTCTTTCCAGTATTCGTTCATCATTGCACTATGTTTCATTCTTCTATCCTCAGACCACTCTCGACCGGATTTCCTTTTAATTCTTCACTCCTCAGACCGCTCTGGACCGGATTTCCTTTTAATTCTTCTCTCCTCAGACCGCTCTGGACCGGATTTATTTTTCATTCTTCCTTGGAATCCTTCCATATTTTTTAAAATTGACTTTACATAGCACCGACACCTATGTCTTATGACGACGATGGAACAGGAAAGGGCTATGGGGGAAGGAAGCGGCCGTGGCCTTATGGTTCAGCCACAGCATTTGCTTGTGTGAAAAGTGGAAACCATGGAACACCATTTTCAGTGCTTCCGACAGTGGGGTTCGAGCCCACTGTCTCCCGAACACTGGATACTGACCCTTCCATTATTAAAAATATTTTTTTAAATTTCTTTATATAGATTCCTTTTCTCTTACTTTATTTCTTTCTAAACTTTTCTTCACTTTTTCTCCCAAAGGTACCTGAATATTTATTTTGTCAGTCCGTTATCATCCATTCTATAGATATGTCCAAAAAATAGCAATCTTCTTTATCTTATTGTTTGTTATATATTCTATGTTCTGGTATGTTTCCTTATTTACTACTTTTTCCATTGTTCTGTTGTTTGCATTGGTCCAAAGACTTTTCTCATTATTCTTCTGTCTAGTATTTCCAGTTTATCCAAACTATAGTTCAAAACTAGACATTCACTTGCGTAAAGACATGCTGGTTTCACCACTGTATTGCAGTGTCTTATTTTAAGACTTTTAGACAATTTTTTTTGTAAACATTCTTAGTGATGCCATACGATCTTCCTTCTAAAGCAGATTTTTCTAAACCATTTTTAAATTATTTCTCTCAGGTACTTGAATTCATTTACCTCCTCTATTCGACCTGTACGTTTTGTCAAAAGTTTTGGAGCGTTTTTTTATGTTAGTAATAATGTATTATTATTATTATTAGTTGATGCTAAATACGGGATTTAGTTTCAGTAAAGAATGGAAAGGCACAATCATTAGAAGTGCTCGACGGGCAAACGAATGGAATTGTGCTTCATTTACCCTCATACTCTTGCGAGCTAAATCCTATCGACACTGCATTGGTTCAACTGAAGTCGCACAGTACGACTCAACAACACAAGGCTAAAGTCGAAAGATGGGCAGAAATTAATAATACACGGTTAAATCCACATATCAATTGACAACCGGGTGAACTATGTGGAAGAAGTAAAAGTAAATAAACTAGAACTCTCAAAAATTTGCTTTAAATATCACCAACTCAGAGAGGTCATATGGTGACGATAGGATAGGAAAAAGCTAGGAGTGGGAAGGAAGCGGACGTGACCTTAATTAGGATACAGACCGAATATTTGAAGGTGTGAAAATGGGAAACTACGGAAAACCATCTTCCAATCTGCCCATAGTGGGGTTCGAACCAACAACCTCCCGAACGAGAGCTCAAAGCTGCGCGAACCTAACCGCACAGACAACTTACTCGGTATTAGAACTCTCGAAGGGGAACAAGCTTCGAAGTGATGCGGAATGATTTTTTTAAAAATAAATCTGTCTTCATTCTTTTCATCACCACCAACTACACCCTGTCCATTTAAACCGTTCCAGGCAACTGCATTTACGGAGGAAGTGTCACTTTTGTTCATGGATATACAGGTAATTCACATGACGTATTTTGCCCCGCATGGTTGGTATATTATTATTTATTTAATTCCCCACGTTATTAATTAACTAATTACTTAATTATCCATATTATTAATTAACAAATTATTCATGTCGTTAATTGATAAATCAATTAAATATGATTTATTTAATGCATGTAAAAGAACACATTTCTTTTGCATTAAAAATATAATGACCTATTCTTCGCAGTGATTGAAATGTAAAGTTGAATTGAAACTTTTATTTATGTTTTATTATATCAATATTTTAACTAATAAATTACTTATGTAGACGCGTTACCAAGACCGACTAAAATATGTTCTTGTCAGTCTTGGCCCAACATTATAATACATTGATGTGGTCATCCGTTCAGTCGAATCCGACCATCGGCGATTCTATGAAGTAGCGCTCTCCAGGTTGTCCTGTTCCACACTGTCTCCTTTAGTTGTTACAGGGTGTGGGTGCTGTCTGTTTTAATGGTGTCTAAGCAACGAGCTCGATTTGTTCAGGGTGATTTCCGACAGAAGAGTAGCGTTACAAAAAAAAGTTTGGGGTGGGAAGACTTGGAAGAAAGGAGACGAGCTGCTCGACTAAGCGGTATGTTCCAAGCAGTCAGTGGAGAGATAGGCGGAATGACATCAGTAGATGAATAAGTTTGAGTGGTGTCTTTAAAAGTAGGAAAGATCACAATATGAAGATAAAGTTGAAATTCAAGAGGAGAAATTAGGGCAAATATTCGTTTATGGGAAAGGGAGTTAGGGATTAGAATAACTCACCAAGGGAGATGTTCAATACATTTCCAACATCTTTGCGATCATTTAAGAAAAGACTAGAAAAAGAACAGATAGGGAATCTGCCACCTGGGCGACTGCCACCTGGGCGACTGCCCAGAATGGAGTTCAGAAGTGATTGATTGATTGATTGATTGATTGATTGATTGATTGATTGATTGATTGATTGATTGATTGATTGATTGATTGATTGATTGATTGATTGATTCCTCTGGCGATGTGGTCTTCTTGTAACGCTGATATTCCCAGCAAGAATGTTTCTTCCAATGCATCTGATTGCATAGCGTGGCCATAGTATGTTAGCCTCAGCATCATAATCATACGAACCAATGACATATGGGGCTTGACACGCTCTAAAACTGCCTAATTGGTGATTTTTTCAGTAAATGGTATTCGTAAGAGACTTCGCCAACACCAGAGCTCAAATGAGTCGATGATCCTGTTGTTTACCTGCTTCAGCGTCCTGCACTTACAAGCATACATTATGTACGCATTAGTGCAATAATTCAAGGAAGTTAATTTCATCTCTAGAATCCTCAGTCTCTTCATGCGGCAACAGTGTGACAGCGCGCTACTTTTTGTGTACTGCAGGCTAAGATAGAGACGGGCTATAGAAAGACGTCATACACGAGCACGCTCGTCGCGGCGTCGCTTGTCGCAATTGCTTCGGATTTAGACTTAAGTTCAGGCTCCCGCCTAGTCGCTCGCTTTTTGTCGTGGTTTTCACTTGCTTTGCGACATTACCTTCTCTGTCACAGGCACTCTAAGGACATTTTCCATCCGTTTCTGAATTTGTTGCCATACGTAAAGGTTTTACCACACTGACTATTTAAAATTTATTTGGTTACTCTGAGTATTTCAATTAGATCTAGCGTGAAACTGACAACGATCAAAGTGGAAACTTCGGGTTGATGGCAGGGAGTGGCGGGGGGAAGACTCGACGTCTTCCTGTCCCTTTTTCTCCGAAATTTGCTGACACGGCTTTGCTTTATGGTGCATTTTCCCAACCTTTAATTTTTAATGCTAATGCACTCTTTGGCAAGTCTCGTTCCTCTTTTCTGCCCTGACAGCACATCCAACGTTAGATAGGACTGAGGTTGAAGGATGTGACGTAATGTAATTTAACTAATCTAATGTAAAAGGTCACATCATTTTCGAGTGCAGTAGAACTACAGTACAGTATATCTTACAGGACGAAATTGTTCGACACCCTTGTAAACTGTCGGGTTCCCTTTCCAACACATATCCAGCTGTTACTAACAAGAATGCAATTGCTCTATACTCGACGAAAATTTGTGTACATATCTAAGGAAACAAGTGTGTTTATTTCAAGTATTTTTTTTTCCTTTTTCAGTGTTCAAGGCACCTCCTGTCATTTTATATTTATTTTACCTTGTTGTCCAGTTGTTTTCTCTTTTTGTAACATTTTAATCATTGTACATTATTGATGGCAAAATTTGTTACAGACGAAGGCCATAATAATATTTTTTTAAATCTGAAAACTGCATATCGGTTCCAACCTATTCTACTCTAGGACGAGTGGCTCATCGGCACCAGCTCTGGATGACTGTGTGCTATGTTGTCAGTTTTGAAGGCAAACTGGTGCATCTATTTTAGCTTAACAAAGGAACGAAGGTTAATATTCATTCGATTATTAAATAATCTACAATTATTCTTGACAATTGCTGCACATATACCAGCATTGGCATGCTTCCTGGCAACCAGAAGCAACTTCAATAATGTCAAAATTCTAATAATTATAATATTTAAAGTAAAAGGTTAGATATTTCCGGCCTTTTTAACAATATATCACTGTTTCCCTTATAATTTCCATGTTTATAAGAATTTTCGTACTTTTCCTTCTTTTTAAGTGTGTATCAAACCTCCACCTACAAAATGAACCTCAATCATTAACACTGACTGTGATTTAGATATTTTTGTCGAGCTTTTATTCTGAGCATCTGAAAATATTAATATTTTTGTAAATAAATACGTTATATAAAATCTAATATAAATCCTATTGACCTGAATGGGGTGTAGGTGGTAGAACAACACAATGAGAGGAATCCCTGGAAAAATCATAATTATCAGTGGAACGGTAAGATAGTTATGAAGGAAACCGTGATATATTGTTAAAATGGCGAGATTTATTGAACATTTTATTTTAAAATGTTATAAATAGAATTCTGACATTATTGAAGTTGCTTCTGATTGCTCTGAAGCATTCCAATACTGAGATATGTGCAGCACTTGTTAACAACGTTTGTAGCATATTTAACGATCGAATGAATATTGGCCTATTTTCCCCGTGTTAAATTGGGCCTCCCCCATTAAATGGTACATTTGCATGTTTTCCAGTAAAGAGCTGTTTATTTACTTACCGTATGGCTTTTAGTACCGGGAGGGTCCTAAGACTTGTTCGATTCACCTGGTTTGAGACAGGCCCGCCAACCAGGGTGGGCGGCATCTGCCGTGTATGGAAACTGTGTATTTTTGTAGTGGAGGATATTGTTGTGTGTGGTGTGTGAATAGTAGGAATGTCGGGGACAGTGCAAAAACTCAGTCCCCGTCCGACGGCAAATAACCATTTAAGGTTAAAATCTTCAACCCGGTCGGGATTCATATCTGGGGCCCTCAGAACCGAAGACGACCGCTGCATGGCACCTTTACAGCGCGAAATATGTTCTAGTTTCAGAGTCGCCGCTAGACTTTAGCCCTCCACTGTTTAACACACAGGTATATCGAAACTGTGAAGCAGAAATGTAATTTAATGAGGTTCTAGGTGAGATAGGCCTTAAAATGAATTATACAAGGCGTCGATTTGTGTGTTCAGCTAGTGGTGAGTATATAGTTTAAATATAAACTTAAGATTAGGAACATTTTTGGTGCATATTGAGAAATATACAAGGTTATGTATTTAGCATGGTGAATGAATTTGTTGTAAACATTCTATTCACACGACGTTTATTGCGCGTGATAAACAATGCTTTATTTTTGTGTAACATACTACAAAAGTAAACTTCACAAAAGTAGTGAAATTTCTTTCCACGAGCTAATGAAGAATTACGAGAAAAATCGGTCAAAATTATATCACGTCGGGATGACGAGCAAAATAGCACTTCCTCGAAGTCTGCATTATGTGGTGAATATTTTGAAAGCACGTGCTTTAGCATTTCTACTAAAACTATCCGCATTCAATCCAACACTTTTTTCAGGGTATCCATCGTATATGCGTGGCTAGAGTAGGCTATGTGAGTACTGAAGTGTTTTAAAATATGCTATGGGGTATTTTCATTTTTACTAGGACTTGAACTTTCCAGTCGCAATTACACTACCTGACTCGTATAAGCTCTTCCTGATTTACTGCATGATACGTTTATTTATATTTATTAAACGTCATAGAAATATCACTTTTCTACTCAAAACAAAATGTTTTATCTTTGTAGTGTGATTTTAGGTGCAAGTTATTCCTGTAATGCCAATTGGAATCGTGCCGACGAATATAGGGATAACCTGACATCTAGCGGCACTATTTGAATTGCTGCTACAATGTCAATTAAGTTCTTGAAAATACTGCGCATACATGCCTACTCCCTTTCCACCTCCCCCATCGTGTTAGCTGCTCAGCGCTAACACGGTTCAGGCAGGCTTGAAGTACTGGCGAACGCATTAGCCAATCAGAATGCTACATTTACTTTAATAATTGAAAAATATATGGCAAGAAAATGTTGTGCTTTTAAAGACACTCTGCGAATCTAGAGGGCAAGAGCTTTTGTTAGAATGTCAATCGGTTCAGCTGTTCTTTCAAAATCGATGTAACAAATATCAGGCTAGAGTTTTACATATATATATAGATAGGTTTTATCATGGACATATTTTTCTGCTGGGATCTATTTGAAATCATCAAATTCCCCACACCATTCTAAATATGGCAGCCAGTGTTCATCATCTGTATATATTAGGTCAGTAACGCCACTTTTACGTTGCTATAAGAACGCAAGCTTCCTGAGAACGATTTCCATTTACCACCTATCGCACTTGCTGAAGTCAGCATCACGTCGAGGTTGTGTGATACGTTCATGCTCGAATTTAACAACAACCCAGCCACTTCCACTACGAGCAGTAGCACGTGCATCAATGCTGTGTTCAACCAAAACGTAAACCACCTAACAACCCAACAGTACGTTTCGTTCTTCCCGTACAATCGTCCATTACTGAGTGTAACTATAGTACGCAAACCTATGTTTGCACATTTATGTATATATAATTTTTTGCTTCAGTCCATCGGTATTGTATTTTTCTTCACAAAAAACTACTTAATTGAACCTCTACATTCCTGTACTCTATCACAGACACAAACCCTTCACACTCGTACATATTCACCACTCCAAGAAAAAGAATATAATTGTGGATTTGAACTTCCCTTCTCGTCCTTTAAGCCCAAAACAGATCCATGATTCTATGTTTATATGTGTACTGGGAAAATGAGCGAGTTTTCTTTATTTATTAATTTCTTTCTTTTTCTTTATTTTATATGGGTGATCCCTACCCACGTACTTTGAATTGTCCATATTCTTTCATTTATATATCTCAAATCTCACAGAAAAAATAGTTGGCATGGCTTATGCAAAAACCCTCGTAGTTTAGGTTGAATTCGTGGCATTACATACCAGTTGAATGAAGGGTTTAAAATACAACCTATTAAAGTGGAACAGAAATACAGATATATGATTACCCTGAATTTTCTGAGTGAAAACTACGCAACACCTACCCTCCCGCTCTAGTTTTTGTAGGTAAGGGAGACGCACACAAGTTTGTCTTTCATATCTCTCCCTTTCCAACATCACTTCCCCTTACAAAACGTAACAATCAGACGCAGCAGGCGGCAAGAACTGTCAAAATACTGCCTGTCACTCAGGCAACCACTGATGGCCGCGCACATACCATTGAGACATAGAAAGTCGTCTTTTGTTTGAATATCCTTGTGCACCCCAGTTCACGCTCCAGTAATCATTAACGTAGAGGGTTCACATCCGTCAATTCAATAGAATGGGGATCGAAGACATCTTGACATTCGTAAGCAGCATCTGATTCACACAATAAAACTGGAGAACTGCTATTTTTGGGAGCATATTATAGAAAAACACGTAAATTTCACGCAGTATTTATTCATCCGTAACTCTAGTCAAAATTGCATTACTTCAAAATTTTCTTAATAAGGAAGCCATACTTTTTAGTGGAGACTCGGTGAACGTAAGTTGAAAGCTTTTCAGTCTGTTGAAAACACTAATTATAATACATACCTACTACAGTCGGTAAGTTCGTGGACTGGTGCCTACAATGTAGGCAACTCATTATACACCTATGTACTACAGTCAGTAAGTTCGTGGAATGGTGCCTACAGTGTAGGCAACACAGTATACACCTATGTACTACAGTCAGTAAGTTAGGTGACTGGTGCCTACAGTTTAGGTAACACAGTGTACACCTATGTACGCACTACAGTCAGTGTGTTCGTGGACTGGCGATAACAATTCAAGAATCACATCGTCTTTTGGTCCACCTTTTCGCGTTTTTTCCCGTCGTGGTGATCCGGTCAGTTTCGACTTGACCACCTCAAACGTTTCGCTAGCGGATTTTTGACAGAACATGAAATTTGCCCGTTGCTCAAACTACGACTTTCTCAAGTTTCACCGCTGATTCAACTATCCATCTTATACAGAATGCAGGCAACTGCCTCTTGCTGGGACTAGTGAAGAATTGTCACAGGAACATTCTGCAGTGCAACCTCTCCGCTATAATGCACCACAGCGATATTAGAAGGCCAGTCCACGAACTTAACGACTTTACTACGTATAAGTTGACGCATATAACTCGTAACACGCTCAACCTCATGAACATTTATTGGGAACACGTCGAACAATCTTGTGAACTTTCAGGTTCCATTTCCAACACGGCAAATGCCGCCCACCCTCGTTGGAAGGCCTGCCTAAAACCAGGCGAGCCGAACAAGTCTTCGGATAGTCTCCGAAATAAATAAATAAATAAATAAATAAATAAATAAATAAATAAATAACTAAATAAATAACTAAATAAATAACTAAATAAATAAATAAATAAAGAAATAAAGAAATAAAGAAATAAATAAAATAAATAAATAAATAAATAAATAAATAAATAAATAAATAAATAAATAAATAAATAAATAAATAAATAAATAAATAAATAAATAAATAAATAAATAAATAAATAAATAAATAAATCAATAAATCAATCAATCAATCAATCAATCAATCAATCAATCAATCAATCAATCAATCAATCAATCAATCAATCAATCAATCAATCAATCAATCAATCAATCAATCAATCAATCAATCAATCAATCAATCAATCAATCAATAAATAAATAAATAAATAAATAAATAAATAAATAAATAAATAAATAAATAAATAATTAAATCTTTACTGAAAAAATTGGCAATGTATCATTTGAAAATAAAATAATGTACGTGGAGGAGTTTGCTTTCAAAACTGACAACATAGCACACAGTCATCTAGAGCTAGTCCCGATGAGCCACTTCTAGAGTGGAATAAGCTGGAACCGATATGCAGTTTTCAGATTTAAAATAAATATTATAATGGCCTTCGTTCTTAAGAAATTTTGCCATCAACAATGTACAATGATTAAAATGTTACAAAAAGTGAGAAACAATTGGACAACAGGGTAAAATACATATAGAATGACAGAAAAAGACTAGAACACTGAAAAAGAAAGAAACACACTTCAAATAAACACACTTCTTTTTTTTTTTTTTTTTGATATGTACACAAGTTTTCGTCGAACAAGTGAGGAAGTATACGTTGGCAGCTGGATTACTGAGAATTTGGACCCAGTTTTAAAGATCCATGTACGAACAGAAGTGACTCGTGCTTGCTTTCTGAAAATGAGGAATCTACTGTGTTGCAGAAGCATCAGCTTTGAGAATTAGAGTAGGTGTAGCTTTCTCTATCTCTCGCTATTTTTTTTGGTAGTTGCTTTACGTAGCACCGAAACGGATAATTCTTACGGTGACGATGGGGTAGGAAAGGCCTAGGAGTTGGAAGGTAGCGGCCGTGGCCTTAATTAAGGTACAACCCCAGCATTTGCCTGTTATGAAAATGGGAAACCACGGAAAACGATCTTCAGGGCTGCGGACAGTGTGATTCGAACCCACTATCTCCCGGATGCAAGCTCACAGCCGCGTGCTCTGACCGCACGGCCAACTCGCCCGGTTAGCTTTGTCTGATCCTATAATCATTAAGAGGGGAATTCCTCAAGGCAGTTTTCTTAGACCTTTATATTTTCTAATATCTATGTATATAAATGATAGGAGAAACTAACTGGAATCAGAGATAAGACATTTTGCGGATTATGACATTATGTATAGAGTAATAAATAAGTTACAAGATTGTGAGCAACTACAAAAAGACCTCGACAATGTTGGGAGATGAACAGCAAATTTTTTTTTTTTTTTTTTTTGCTAGGGGCTTTACGTCGCACCGACACAGATAGGTCTTATGGCGACGATGGGATGGGAAAGGCCTAGGAGTTGGAAGGAAGCGGCCGTGGCCTTAATTAAGGTACAGCCCCAGCATTTGCCTGGTGTGAAAATGGGAAACCACGGAAAACCATCTTCAGGGCTGCCGATAGTGGGATTCGAACCTACTATCTCCCGGATGCAAGCTCACAGCCGCGCGCCTCTACGCGCACGGCCAACTCGCCCGGTGAACAGCAAATTAAAAGTCAAGTTGTAAGTTTCACTAATAAGAAAAGTCCTTTCAGTTTTAATTTCTGCTTTGATGGAGTGAATGTTCGTTATCGGGATCACTTTAAGTCCCGTTTTGGCCGCTATTTCATGAAGTTTTCCTATGGCTAAAATGAAATCCAATGTAATGAAAGGTACGGAAGGAAGTCTGTTAATAGAAGATGAGGAGGTAATGAAGAGATGGAAAGAGTATTTGGAGGATCTATATAATGGAGAAGAAATTGACAATGTAGATGAGTACATCATAAAACAAGACCAGGTTTCACAAGATGAACTAGGTCCTCCCACAGTGAGAAGTGAATTCGAAACAGCACTGCAACAGCTGAAAAAGAACAAGGCTCCTGGACCAGACAAACTGCCTGCTGAACTGTGGAAAAACTCTGGAAAAGAGCTGAAGGATGAACTCTTCAAAATCATCCAGTACTGCTATGAAAACGGAGATATGCCAGAGGATTTTGTTGAAAGCAAAGCAGTACTTCTGCACAAAAGAGGAGATTCAACAGAATGCTCCAATTACAGAATACTAAGTCTTGTTTCACATGCAGCAAAAATATTCAAATGCATATTAAAAAACAGAATCAAAATGAAAATTGAGCAGAATCTAGATGATGATCAGTTTGGGTTCAGGAAAGGAGTAGGAACAAGAAAAGCTATTATAGCACTTAAAACCATCTTGGAGAGAAGACTGGAGCTTAACAGAAATACATATATAGCTTTTGTAGACCTGGAAAAAGCTTTTGACAATGCTCATTGGAAAAGGCTCTTCGAAATTATGAAGGACATTCATTTGGACTGGAAAGACAGAAAAGCAATACTTAACCTCTACATCAATCAAAGAATAAATATCGAAAGTAATGATAAAGTATTCAAGGTGAGAATCAGGAAAGGAGTAAGACAGGGGTGTTCCTTATCACCATTTCTATTTAATCTGTACATTGAAGAGGCCATGAAAAAGTTTAAATCCAAAACACCTGGCATTAAAATAAATGGAACAACTGTACACTGTATTAGATTTGCCGACGATATTGCACTTCTGGCTGACAATGAGAAGAACATGCAGATCATGCTCAACAAATTAACATCCATCTTAAAAGATTTCCAACTTAACATTAATGTAAATGAAACTAATGTTATGGTTGTGAGCAAATCTAAAATGAAGCCAGAGGCACAGCTCAGAATTGGAAATATTTTAATAAAACAGGTGCATAAGTTCTGCTACTTAGGATCAGTTATTACCGATGACAACAGATGCACTGTGGAAATTAAAAGAAGGATTTCCCTGTGTAAGAAAGCCTTTGAGGAGAAGAAGCAGCTCTTAACTAATAAATCCTTAAATACTGAACAAAAGAAATTATTTATAAAAACGTTCATTTGGAGTGTGCTGCTATACGGCTGTGAAGGATGGACTCTCTTGAAGGAGGACGTGAAACGACTAGAGGCAGTGGAAATGTGGCTATGGAGGAAGATGACAAGAACTAGCTGGATTGAGAAGAAAACTAATGAAGCAGTGCTTAGAGAAATAAACACCCAGAGACATTTAATAACAACGATAAAAAGGAGAAAAGCATCAGTTTTCGGTCGCATTCTCCGGCATAATAACTTCATAAAGAACTAGTTCGAAGGCAAGGTGATGGGAAAGAAAGGCAGAGGGAAACCACGGAAGAAGATCATTGAAGAGGTAGTTGAGATGATGGGATGCCAAGGTTATGAAGAGATGAAAAGGATCGCAGAGAGAAGAGATCAATGGGTGCAGCGACAAGGCGAAGCCTTTAGA
Organism: Anabrus simplex; assembly: GCF_040414725.1. Lineage (NCBI taxonomy): Eukaryota > Metazoa > Arthropoda > Insecta > Orthoptera > Tettigoniidae > Anabrus > Anabrus simplex. Next base: position 56,001,058 of record NC_090273.1, on the reverse strand, counting down.
TGATGATGATGCTGATTATTATTATTATTATCATCATTATTATTATTATACAAGATCAAGAGTGGCAACCGGTGCATTCAAGGAATAAAGAAAGATATGACACATCGGGATAACAAAATACACAATGCAAGATTATCAACTTTCGGAAGGTTGATACAAAACGTATTTCAATTTTGCTTTACGTCCACCGATACAGAATGATCTTATGGCGACGATGGGATAGGAAAGGCCGAGGAGTGGAAAGGAAGCAGCCGTGGCCTTTATTAAGGTACAGCCCCAGCATTTTCCTGGTCTGAAAATGGAAAACGACGGAAAACCATCTTCAGGGCTGCCGAAAGTGGAGTTCGAACCAACTATCCTGCGGATGCAAGCTCATAGCTGCACGCTCCTAACCGCGCGGCCAACTCGCCTGATGATATAAAGCTTCAAGGGGTTTCTGGAGAAGGGAAACTGCGAAGGAAGTAAGACCTGAACGGAAAAGATGAGAAACCGGCAAAGGAAAAGGACGAGGAGCTATTTGAAATGGCGAAATGATAGCTAAAACCCCGGGCGAGTTGACCGCGGGGTTAGGGGCACGCAGGTGTGAGCTTGTATCCGGGAGATATTGGGTTCGAATGCCACTTCCAGCAGCCCTGAAAATGTTTTTCCGTGGTTTCCTATTTTCATACCACTCAACTGCTGAGGCTGTACCTCAATTAAGGCCACGGCCACTTCCTTCTCACTCCTAGCCCTTTCCTATCCCATCGTCGCCGTAAGACTTATCTGTGTCGGTGTGACTTAAAGCACTTTTTTAAAGATAGCCAAAATAAAATAGAGCGGTGGTGGTGGTGGTGATTACTTGTTTTAAGAGGAAGTACAACTAGGCAACCGTCCTCTATAAAACACAGGAGAAGAAAAAGAGAAATGATATAGACTTTACGTCTCACTAAGTAGTTTTTATGTCTTCCTGGACGCCAAGGTGCCAGAATTTTTTTACACGGGATGTTCTTTTTCATGACGATTAATCTACAGACACAAAACTGTCGTATTTAATCATCTCTAAATACCACTGCACTTAGACGGGTTCGAACTCACCAACTTAAGCTAAGAAGGCCAGCAAGAATATCAATATTTTTAAACTCTAATACGAGAACAATGAGAATTCCGAAAGATGGAACAACTCTAAAAATCCTCGTGATTGGGGAAAGAAAATGATGCTGACAAGGAGATCAGAGATACCAGAACAGTCACGGGATTTATAAATGTAGTAGATGCATATTCAATTACACACCATGTTTTCACATGAATAATATTATAACAGGAAAGGAGACGCTTGTGAAAGCCGGCAATTTTGTTCAATATAGCAGGGCAATATTATACCCTACGACTTATATATAACGACAGTATATTACACAGTACGTCCGACACGGTCTTCTTTTGTATTGTGCTATTAACGACTAAGCCATATCTCGGAGATGGTGTGTCAACATATCGCACACACCTCGACAGATACCTAATTACTTGACTCCATTTTAGGAGCTGTCAGCGCGATATGGTTGAGATCTAGACAATACAGAGGTGTGGCGGTGCACTTGGCAAGCGAACACTGTGTGTCTTTCGTCACAGACCACTGTTTAACAGATCAACACCGCTAGTGCCCTCATTCCATACTTGGCGACTCGCAATTCATCAATGTTTTTGTGAGGGCTATTGAACTCCTAGGACATCAGTCCATACATGTACAGGGACTGTGTCAATGTGTAAGGTCTGTATGTCATTTATGGTTAGTAATGTTGTTTTGGTGGAGGCTGTTTCTTCAAGAAATAATAATAATAATAATAATAATAATAATGATAATAATAATAATAATGAGGAAGTAAACCACGCGGGTAGAACCACGTACCTGTGAGCTTGCGTGTGGGAGATGGTGGGTTCTAAACCCACCGCCGGCAGAGCATTTTACACCAGGCAAATTATGGGGATTTACCTTAATTAAGACCACGGCCATTACCTTCGCAGTCCTATCACATTGCCATCCTTGCCTTGACGAAAACCTTTTATGTATATGCGGGACGTTAAATCACTAGAATAATAATACTATGAACATAATAATAATAATAATAATAATAATAATAATAATAATAATAATAATAATAATAATAATAATAATAATAATAATATGGGAACGAATATTGATGTGTAAGAAACTTGAACGTATTAATTCTCCTGCGTAGTCAAAAACTGAGAAATGTGTAGACTACATAAATCATTCAAATCTTTTGTCTCAGTATTTAAAAACCTTAGGTATGTATTTTGAAAAAATCACTCGCTAGTCATTTTGAGAGAGGGGTGGGTTAAAATAGTTCTCTGTTGCAATAAACAACGAAGACTTCTCCAACCGATATCGTTTGTTTGGGAGAAATGCACGATCCTGGGAAAAGGACCATTAACATCTCAAGAAAATAGTGTTGCACATTTCATTACAGGAATGTCACTAACAGACAAATTCTCAGTATAACAGACGTTTTCTCCTCCTTCCAAAATTTTGGCAAATCTACGCATAGTATGAAATCCATTTTTCGTTTGAACCTCACTTTTAAATAAATGTTTCCTTCTGACCCCAACTTGGCAGGTTCGATCCTGGCTCAGTCTGGTGGTATTTGAAGGTGCTCAAATACGTCAGCCTCGTATCGGTAAATTTACTGGCACGTGAAAGAAATCATGCGGGACAAAATTCCGGCACCTTGGCGTCTCTGGGAACCGTAAAATTACTTAGTGGGACGTAAAACAAATAACATTATTATTTTATTAAATAATTAATTAATAGCTTCTACTTTGGGACCTTTGAGTTATTTACTTATTTTCTCACTACCATGCACCTCATTAACTGTTCCAGTCATCAAACTGGTTCATGTTTCTAAATTCTTTATAAAGTGACACAAAAACCTGAAGTTTGCAGATTTGTAGGATAATTCATATTTTAATTAGCTATCCTTAAGTATGTTTTGAAGAATGTCAATTGATAAAGCATCATCCTTATTCAGTTCATTTTCATAGTGGTCTGTATAAAATACAGGACGGTCGTAAACATCGTGAACAGGGTATATGACCGCTAGAGAGCTGGTCATATTTTTAAATAATTTGAAAAATATAATTCGATATCTCACGCTGTTGGCATTTTATCAGCTGCTGAATTTAGTCAATCAAATCGCTTCCTGGGCGAATTCAAATGAGCTTTGCGAGGCAGCGTTGCTAAATCTGTGCGGGGCTTCTGACCGGCTTGAGAGCACCAATCGAAGATACAAAACCTTTGTCATCGGACAGATTTAAACACGGAGCTTCGGGCTGTCAGGATCACGGTGACACTGGCTGAAGCCTGCAGTGTTCTTGTATTTGAAGCTGATTTCTCGGCATGACTCTCAGTAGTACGGGCTAGCCCGGTTCAGTGCCATGGCGTCAGCACCCGAGGTCATTGACCCCATGACGTCATTACCACGTGACGTGACGTCACATTGTTTGTAAATAAAGCCACGTGCTTTTGACAGCTGTCAAGATGACGGACCCTAACCTCACTCTTAAGCACGTGGGCGTTGCTAACCTCACTGCTGCCATCTCGACAGGGCATAACCTCACTGCTGCCAGCTTAAGCACGTGTTTTTGTATTTGATGCTGATTTCTCGGCATGAATCTCAAGCCGCTGATTGGCTAACTTTACCATCTGATAAAATGACAATAGTGCGAGATATCAAATTAATTTTTCAATTTATTTATCAGTGTACCAAACCTCTAACGCTCATATACCTGGCTCACGCTGTTTCCGACCATTCTGTACTCTGTACCACCTTTTTTTAACCATATCTCCCAGCAAGTATGTGCAGGTTTACTGCAGGTGGAAGCCCAAGATCTCGATTTTTGGCCCTTTAGAAAACACTTCTTATGGAGGCTTTCACGAGCACTTTCTTGTCGTTTGAAATGAATTTGTCCACAACAGGATATAAGGTACGTACCTACCTTTTCACATACTCTGTGTAAACCATGCACTATACAAGCTACATGTTATTATTATTTATTTATCGTATGGCATATAAATATATGCAGAAAAAAGAAAGCAAGTACATTATATTTTAATATCCAAAGATGTTATCCATTCTAGAGCCTCTGTATTTGCCTCTAGAAAATCAAACCAATCTCCAGGGTAGGCTCTTCTGCTACACTCCTTTACAAGCTACATGTATCATCATTTATAGGGAGCAGCATTTTTAAGTAAGAATAATCATTTTCATATCTGACCCCATTCGGCCATAATAACTCGCAATATTCCCTGAATAAGCAAACAATCGTTACATGATTCGATGCTGATAATTCTCTACATGATAACAGAAATCACCGCTTGGAATCCATTTAATTATTTTATAGTACATCTACCACAAGGTTTCCCATTTTTCTACCGCTAGAATGTGGAGATTCGGCCATGCTTACCCTATATCTTTATTTTCACATTCCACCCTAATCTTTTTAAGCGTCTCCTCGTAACACGCAAGAACATACGCCTGTATTTTCTTAATGTTTATTATTACGGTGTTTCAAAATGTGTGTATTTTGTAGGAAACTTTTCAAACTCTGGACTTTAAAAAGGAATATCAGGTGTAAGTAATAAGGGGGTTATACTGCCCGAAGGCAGGTCCGAACCTCCGCTGAGGTGTTCCTGAGCCGGAGTTTACGTGCGGTAGGGTGGGCAGTTCCTTTCCGCTCCTCCATTCCCTTACCCCCCACCAACAGCGCGTGGCAACCCATTCAACTCCTGACCACGCCCAATGTTGCTTTACTTCGGAGATCTCTAACTTGCCTGGAGGTTGCATTTGAAGCGGCCATTCTATGCTTACTACTTACTGAATGGTGCAAGATTTGAGACAGCTGATCCGCATTTTCAGATTTCCCACAAATTAACTTGTAAAAAATGTTATATATATTCGGCTACACATTTCTGCAAAGGAGAATGAACGCTTGCCTTCACTGTGGGCATTATATCACCAATCACTTCACTTGTATATCTGTATTGTATAAGATGTCTGAGTTAATCAAGGCAATGCCAACGACTTCATTTAATTGATAAGGGATGCCTCTTGGAAAGAAGGGCAAGCGAGTCAGCACTTCTGGTCAAGGTCATGATGTGATATATTTAAGAAAGAAATTAATTCATATTGTGTTTTAATTAATGAATACCGTAGTTGAATTGAAGTGAAAAATTTGAATAAAAAGAAATCAATTTATGTACACGTAATCATAGCAGAATTACAGATAATACGTTTTGGCATAAAAAGATTTATATACATATAAATGAGTACTCTAAGAATAATAATAATAATAATAATAATAATAATAAGAAGAAGAAGAAGAAGAAGAAGTAGTAACTTGGTTTAGACCTCAAAACACTTGCTATCTTAGAAGAGACACTAACAGATGAAATTTATGGGGGAAATCTTAGAACCCTTCAAAGCAGACGGACTCTCCCCATTAGTCTTCAACTGCATCCTCAACAAAGTAATAACTTACAAGAAGAGCGCGAAAGAAAAGTAATCAACCTATCACATTAGGCAGAGGAAAATTAGAGATACATTGTCTAGCACTTGAAGGTGACCTAACAAATTTTCTTACGAGTTCCCAGCAGCCAAAGAAGATATCGAACTCCTGAAATAAATTCTGGAGAAAGCCGGTGTCTATGTATCATTCGAGAAAATACCTTACCTGCAAAAAACAAGCACCAAAATGCATGGTAACAAAATCAAATCCAGCCTCACAATTTAAACACCTCGGTCAAAGAAATGAGAAAAACAGAGCTGAAATGAAAGTGAACAGAATTTTAATATTTAAAAAGTGGAAATTAACATATTGACTTATGGAAAATATTAACAAGAGAAGATGCATTTTCAAACGCGAATAACCAAAATATTGCAATACGGTAATCAAATCAGAATGTCCCTATGAATCGGAATATTTGATTATCAAAAGGAAAATTTTACAAACTGTTCCTCTCAAGCCAAAGAAATAAAAAACTGACAGGTCGCTTTAATTGTATTAAATTCATATACATATAAAACGTTCACTGCAGGCCTATTCCTTCTCCTCTTCGACAATTTCCTCTGGTTATGCACCTGAAGTCTCGAAACGAATAACAGGGTCGATGATTTATCCAGTTTTCTTCGTCTGGCAATAACGTCGATTCATTTCAAGCTTCCATTCTTGGTCAAACCAAGAAACTTTATTTCTAATCCCTTACTACGAAGTTATTTGGCCAGCTATTTATGAACAATGTTATGTCGTCTAATTATTGCAGGAAGTCTGGTATACAATTTTTTGGTACGTGGATTGATTACAGAGGGACCCATTTCTGGAACTAAACGACAGACGTATTCGATGTCAAAATTGCAAGAAGCTTACTTAGAACACTAATGAGGTTGTTAGAAAATGTTCAGTCGGATGCGTTGCAAATGTAGCAAAATGCAAAGTTCTAAGAGAACATCATCTTCTATGCTCCACCGAATGCAGCTTATTATCATGCGAGAGTAATGTGGAATATATAACATAATCCTCTGCAAGCTTGTATCTCTCGCTTACCTAACCAGTTAATTAACAGACTGCAGTAGAATACTTGGAATTGCCCTGTAGTGCCTGATCTAGTAACGCCCAAGAGGCAGGGAACTGGATTTAATTAGGATACCAGAGCTACATGTAATTGCTTGGTTACACTACTGTGTTACTGGTCGAGGGAATTTGAAGCCAGCTGATATAAGCTCATTAAATTAAGGTTATTGTTCCGGTCACTGCCACGCATCGAACACATCCACTTGTTCTGCAAGGAATTCACATGCTTACATCACTTCAACTCTAAGTGGGCAGTTCGTGTCTTAGAACTGTATCCTTCCCACATACAAGGAAATCCCCTAAACTGCTCCGTAGGATATAGTAACAAAATAAGGTACGTAAGAAAAACAGCTCTAAAACATTCTATACTGACGTCTTCATACATTTTAAAGATCCTACTTCCTTGCGATGGATGATACTTCTAGGAGGTGAATCATTAAATGGAAAAACATACTTCGGTATTCAATTTGTATCTGGTTTCGGAGCGAATTTCCTTTGTTTAACAATATATACGGGTAGTCAATAATTGAAAAAATGTATGTCTTCACGGCTAATTGGAATAAACAACACTTTGGGATATTAATAATTATACTTTCGACCATTCTAAAAATATATTTGGAGCAGGATACTTTTATTGTTACGTGCCAACCCTGTGCAGATCGTTCCGTTATTTCCTGGAAGGGTCTAGTGAATCAGAAGATCGAGGATCTTCCAGCCAGCCTGGAGGACGAGGCCAGTCTTTCCATGTACTTTTCTCGTCGGCTGGTATACCCGTGAGTTTCTGGGAGATGCAACGAGAATGTTCCGCCCCTAACCACCTCGAGCATATTCTGATACACAAAACCCAGAGCTATAAAAATTGAGGCTAGCCGTGGATAGTCCGTCAGTGTTGGTGCTAGACTCCGTGGTGAAGTCAATGCAGGATTCAGTGTGGTGTTGTTCGGTGGCTGAGCTGAGGGCGAGAATGGTGTTAGCTGTCGCTAGTGTCCCACAGAGATCTGAACGAGGAGTTGCTGTGTCGGAGTGTCCGGTGAGTGGATGGACAGAAGAGGGCGTGCGGAAAGGAAGATTGTGTACTGCCTTAGAGTACTGTGTGTGAGTGTCAACTTCTGCGGACTGAGGACCGCCCTGAGTCAGCAAGTGAAGCAGTTATCGTGAGTATAATTGGATCTGTGTTAATTACCGCTGTTGTGAGTATCGCCCTGCTAATGAATACTGTTGAGCTGTAGCTGTTTAGTTGTTCACTGTATGTAACTGTGCGAATTATTGGACTATATCTGGAGTCGAAGCAAGGAACAGTCGTTGTGCGTTGTGTAGCCAGTAGCACTGTGTTCAAATCCAGTGGTCTACACGCAGCTGCTGTATGAGGGGACTAGACTTGGCGAAGTGAAAGTAAGGGACCTTGTGAATGGCATTAAACCCTCTCGTGTAATTCCTACGAGCTGGGAATTCCTGCAGTGGGTAAAGAAGGAAGACTTGTAAATAGACAGCAATTAGTAAGAGTTAGTAAGAGTCGAATAGAACTGTGTGTGTGGGGGGGGGGGTTATTGGGTCGTCATAAAATAAATTAAGAGTAATACAACAGAGGCATGTTTTATTCGCAACAAACTTTTTAAATTTTTTTATTACCGGAAGTCATTTATCACCGCACTAATATATCGAACGCTTTGGGCGACACAAGGATGGGAAATACTAAGATTGGGAAGGTATCGGCCGTGGCCTTAATTAAGGTACCTTTGCCTGGTGTCAAAATTGGAAACCACGGACAACCATCTTCGGGGCTTCCGACCACGGAGGAATTCGACCGCTCCATCTCCCCTTGCACGGCCAACTTTCTAAAATAACAGAAGGTACTGCGTCAGATGCTGTCCTCAACGCGGCAGGTTCGAACCCAGCTGCGGTCGGTCGAGAGAGAAAGGAGATAATGTGTGTGCTTTTTATCGCTATACACCTCACTGATCAATCAACACTAACACTAATCGGTGGAGTTTCTTCAGCTGCCTTAATACCTTGTCAAAAGAGCTTATCACTTTTCTTCCCTACTTGGTATGGTTCTTATAGTCTGCAGCCCACCAAACTTACACGCACGTTGATGGCACCAAACACTATTTAAACCTTTTTTCTGCTTTGTAGCTTTTTTTTTTTTTTTACTATTTGCTTTACGTCGCACCGACACAGACAGGTCTTCTGTCGACGATGGGATAGTAAAGGGTTAGGAGTGGAAAGGAACCTGCCGTGGTCTTAATTAAACTACAGCCCCAGGATTTGCCTGGTGTGAAAATAGGAAAGCACGGAAAACCACCTTCAGGGCTTCCGACAGTGGGGTTCGAATCCACTATATACCGGATTCAAGTTCACAGCTGCGCGCCCTTAACCGCACGGCCAACTCACCTGGTCAATTTCAACAATACTGCATACTTCTCGGCATGTTTACAGTCCTGCCTAACAATCAATACCGTTACTAGGGGAACCCTTCCTTCTGGAGAAGACAGTTTATTCTGTTTCTTCCGTATCTGGTATAAAATTTCTCCAGCTTCACGTTCTAGGGTTAGCAAGTCTGCTTCTAACTGGGTGTGCCCAAGTTCGAGCAGGTCAGGAATTTGTATTTCGACCTGACCTACTCTGCCATAATGAGAACATTTGAGGAGTTATCCGGTGATATAGCGGGCCCGGTCTAGAAAACAAATGGTTACGGCCGAGAAGAATTGTCGTGCAGACTACTGTACGCGTTACCTGGTAAATTGCAGGCCTTCTGACTGACCAACTATCACTTGGTGGGGTAAAGCCTATTACGACTGAAACGCAATGGGGTCTGGTTCACTGTCTCACTTCTTGAACTACTCCGGTGGTACAGAACAACTATTTATTTACTGATTTATTTTATCTGGCGTGGCTCAGGCTATGAAACCAGCTGTTATTCCAAACCATTTTATATGTGCTACGTTTTACAAAACTACAGAGTCTTAAGGTTTCTAATTACATAGAATTAATTATGAAATTAAACTTAAATAATAGTTATAAACGAAAGGTAAAATTCCGAGAGTTACTATAAAGTAACATTACATTATGTATTCATTTCCTGTCGATGTGCCATTAGAACATCTCTTTGTAAATACATTTCTATTATGAATGTCTCTAATTACAGCCGGTAGCGAATTTCAGGACCGAGCTCGATAGCTACAGTCGTTTAAGTGCGGCCAATATCCAGTATTCGGGAGATAGTAGGTTCGAACCCCACTATCGGCAGCCCTGAAAATGGTTTTCCGTGGTTTCCCATTTTCACACCAGGCAAATGCTGGGGCTGTACCTTAATTAAGGCCACGGCCGCTTTCTTCCCACTCCTAGGCCTTTCCTATCCCATCGTCGCCATAAGACGTACCTGTGTCGGTGCGACGTAAAGCAACTAGCGAATTTCAGGAGCGTATGGTTGCAGATATGAATGATACTTGTCGTGCGGCAAATTGGGAGACTATATCGACATCTTAACTGCTTGACCTGCTGTGGTAGTACTAAACAACTGTTAAAGTCATAAAGTAAATAATGTGATGTCCTTAAAATGTTTGTTGTACACTGAAAGGGTTCAAGGAATATCATGATAGGGGTACAGGAGCCAATAATTACGTTTCTTATCCCTTTAAACAACGATCTTGGCCATCATCTTCTTCATAGGCTGTGTGAGGTTGAGTTCGTATTAGCTCACATTTGGCCATAAAACTTTCAATGAATGAAGTAATAAAAAAGTCAGTATGAGATAGAAATACAACTGGACCCCAGATTCGTAGGCAGTTAAGTTAAAATGCAAACTTATTTAGTTATAAAAACACAAACGTTCGTAATTTTTACGACGGCTAATTCTTCATTGTTGCGTGAAAAGTGCAGGATGGATACAAGCGCTTCCATCTCTTCAGTACTTCCCTAGCTTTAATGCTTGAATATGCTTATGACTTCTAAGTGAAAACACCTAGCACTGCTTAGAAAACAGTTGCGGCCTTTCTGAAGGTCGTCATTTTTACGATCGTTTGTAACTTCATTACATCTAACAAGGTCAGGAATGATTTCGATATGGGCTTACAATTGCTTTTATTATGTGGGTAATCGACGTTCACAACACCAGATGCGGAAAGAAGAATATCCTACAGAGAAAACACTTCCTGATTCGGCTGAGCGACAAGCTACTCTCGCCATGGATATAAAGCAGGTTAACTGGGCCTCACTATATAGTCTGTCCTTAGAATAGAAACCTACCGTGTGGAAAAAGCTGGAATATCATCTGTCCCGAGAAGAACTGTCTGCCACATATGTCCATCAAAATGACAACGTTTTGTATTGTTTGTTGTAAGGCATTTTACAAAGAGCACAGAGTGCAAATATGCAGTAAGTGTTCGAAATAAATTCTCATTGTTATCAAAAATATTGTTTCTGTGCTTTTAGACAGTGCCCTGTATTGTTTCCTAGTCATATTTAACATATAAAAAGTGTTAGCAAGTTGTCCTTACTTTTGTCATGTCGTAAAAGTAACGAACGTTTGTGAAATAAGATACAGTCTATCGAAGAAGGTTTGTGCTCCAGGGTTAGGGGGACTCTATAGTAAGTATTCTAACTTCTCTATTTTTCAATGAATTTTTGCTGAGGTTTATCTCCTCTCGTATAATAATGTTACCAACTGTCAATACTGTATCTATAAAATATTTTGAGTACGAAATTTTTACTTTCATTTTATCACCAACGTTAAAAAATTTGGCACCAAATTCGGTACAAATCTGCTAACAAATATCAGTGTCAATTTTTTATTTGACAAATATATTGGCATGTAGATTTTTTAATGTAATGTTTATATATATATATGTGTGTGTGTGTGTGTGTGTGTACACACAACATTTCGTAGGTCAAAAATAATTTTGAATCACCTTCCACCATAAAATGGACGTTAATTACTGTGTAAAATTCCACCTACATAATGTACCTATATATATATATATATATATATATGTGTGTGTGTGTGCGTGTGTGTGTGTGTGTGTGTGTGTGTGTGTGTACACACAACATTTCGTAGGTCAAAAATAATTTTGAATCACCTTCCACCATAAAATGGACGTTAATATTTATGAACCAACTATCTAACTACTACTGTGTAAAATTCCACCTACATAAAACAAAAATTCCACGACAAGGGACTCCTTTTGTGAAGGGAAACATGAAGATTTTTTTAAGATATAAAATGCAAAACAATAATCTATGCAACTTCCCTCACTTCAGAATTGCCCTGCATAATGAGTATGCTCTTCAGACTCCTTTCCTCTCTCCTCCAGTGATATTGTCATCACCTTCTTCTTTTTCCTCGGCTCTTTGCTTTCATCTGAGCTCCCTTTTCTGGTTTGTTGGGGCGTATCCAGTTGAGCATGGGGCAATTAAATGCCTACACCCGTGGTACCCCGCCTGTCATAAGAGACGACTAAAAGGGCCTCCAGGGGCTCTCAACTTGGGAGCGTGGGTTGGCGACTACGGGGTCTTGAGCTGAGTCCTGGCATTGCTTCCACTTACTTGTGTCAGGCTCCTTACTTTCATCTGTGCTATTCGACCTCCCTTCGTCAACACTTGTTCCTTTCTGACCCCGGCGGTATTAGGTTTCCGTGGCCTAGGGAGTCTTTCATTTTTATGCCCTCCGTGGCCCTTGTTTTTCCTTGGCCAATACATTCATTTTTCGAATTGTCGGATTCCTTCCATTTATTTCTCTCCGATTAGTTTTATATAGAGAATGGTTGCCTAGTTATACTTCCTCTTGAAACAATAATCACCACCACCCCAACCAATTAAATGCCAGCGCCGCGCCATTTCAAGGAGGCGCTATGGACTTCAAAACTGGCGGCATTTAAAAAAATAAAAACTGTTTTTTTATAGAGCGCACGTTAGGGTATTGTTTAGTGTTTTAATCCCATCGTCACCGAGCTCGATAGCTGCAGTCGCTTAAGTGCGGCCAGTATCCAGTATTCGGGAGTTAGTAGGTTCGAATCCCACTGTCGGCAGCCCTGAAGATGGTTTTCCGTGGTTTCCCATTTTCACACCAGGCAAATGCTGGGGCTGCACCTTAATTAAGGCCACGGCCACTTCCTTCCCAGTCCTAAACCCTTTGCTGTCCCATCGTCGCCATAAGACCTACCTGTGTCGGTGCGACGTAAAGCCAATAGCAAAAAAAAAAAAAAAAAAAAATCCATCATCGGTATTTTTCTTGAAATTCACGAAATTTCCCTATAATGTCCCCTTGTCTCCTTAAGAATAGTCATCCAGCTTGGTCTTCCGTAATGTAGCGGGAGTAACATAAATTCTAGGGGTTCTGATGGATCGTACCCATAATGTTTAAAATAAGCAAAACTCGTAGCAGAATCGTTGTGCAGGTCAGACGATACTTGTTAATCGTGTCAGTAATTTTGCTTTCCCACCCCAGTACTGCCTAAAACTCCGGACTCCTAATATAACGGGGCAGAAGATTCTCAAACAACACTTCTACAAAGCGAGAAACAACACGAACAGGTGAGGAGGGAACTGGGGCCAGTAGTGGGCGTACTAGCAGTGTATATGAAATCGTAACCGGTAGTTGTAGCAGTAACTTGGCAAGCCACAAATTAATGGTGCATGCCTGTGTCAGGTCACATTTCAACTCCTCCCTCCACAGCAGCTTCAGCATGATTAATCCCGTGTAACGAGTTCGCAGTTCGAGTCCCGCCTGCGCACTAAGTCAACTTGTTGACGCTTCCCCAGTCCATTGCTCTCTTCATACACCTAGAAACTTCCGTATACGGGGGATCCCACTCAGAGTGCTACCAATGTACAGTTAATGCATGGTATGGGAGTTTTAAAGCTGTAAATCATTTCCCTCACTACTTTTCTTTCTTCATAAATAAGTACGACACGGATTTATGTTACATGCCACATTTTTGCTGGTGAGACCTAGTGTTTACAGTGCACTGTGTCTTATGGTATGGCTTAGAGCAGGTATGGTGAACCCATGTCACGCATGCCACTAGGTGACACGCGCGAACACGACTTCTATGGCACGTTAGATAACATACTAACTAACACATTTTAATGTTTTTAAATATGTACTAAATAGATCGAAAATCTTGCAAACTAGCATATTTCAATATTTAGCTTTAATAAAGAATTATGTGCCTGATGCCATTTATTGATGGATGCAGTATTTTTGTATCCGTCTCTTGGCACAGGCCAGAGCAAAGTGTAGCCTCCACCGAAGTCCCAGTCTCATCAATGGCTGTGACAATATGGAAGCTGCTGGGGTATGAGTGGTGCTGAGTAATGACATTTGGAGCACAAACAGTGTCCAAGTGTTATGAAAGGTGTTGCTCATAGGATCAGTCGTGCTGCAGTAGCACCTTCTGGTCCAGTGAGGAAATCAATGGCAAACTACCTCACTCCTCGTCTTGCCTAGTACGCATCTGGGCTCTGCCATCAATTTTTGTGGTTTTCCTATAACTGCATAGCCTTTGGTGGTGCTGTTGAGGATAAAATCAGCCTCTGGGCTGACGACCTAACAGACAAAGAATTATATCCAGTTAATTCTATGCCGCCAACGGCCGTAGCCGTGTTAAAACACCGGATCCCGTGAGATCTGCGAAGTTTAGCAGCATTGGGCGTGGTCAAGATTTGGATGGGTTGCCACGCGTTGTTGGTGTGTGGGAGGGGGGTAAGGGAATGGAGGAGCGGAAGGAACTGGCCACCCTACCGTACGTAAACTACGGGTCAGGCACACCTCTGCGGAGGTTCGGACCTACCTTCGGGCAGAATATACCCTTACCTTACATTTTACAAATTTTATAAGGTTAAAGCAAAAATGAACATGATTCTTAAAATTTACCTGTTTTAAAAATGCAATTTTCAGTGATGTTCACAAAATAAAACCATGAAACTGTCAGTCGAATGGATTTATATGCAATGCAATTCAATACTTAAACGAAGTCAAATGAGGGGTTTTCATGCCCTGTGGCCTGCGGAGAGGCCTGGTGCGGGTCTTGCGATTTGACTCCCTTAGGCGACCTGCGCGTCGTGATGAGGATGAAATGCTGATGAAGACGGCACATACGTCCAGTCCCCGTGCCAGGGGAATTAATCAATCGTGGTTAAAATTCCCTCTCCTACCTGGAATCGAACCCCGGACTTCAGTGACTAAAGGCCAGCACGCTAACCATTTAGCCACGGAGCCGGACAGTTGCATGCTGATTTTAAACGAAAATAACCGATAGCACACTAAAGAGTAAAAAGTAATAAACACAACCTTAATTGACACGCTACTTGGAAAAGGTTCGCAATCCCCGGCGAAGAGCAATTTTGTTACTTCTATTGATCTGTCACAGTCCTTTTTTTTTTTTTTTTTGCTAGTTGTTTTACGTCGCACCGACACAGATAGGTCTTACGGCGACGATGGGACAGGAAAGGGCTAGGAGTGGGAAGGAAGCGGCCGTGCCCTTAATTAAGGTACAGTCCCGGCATTTGCCTGGTGTGAAAACGGGAAACCACGGAAAGCCATTTTCAGGGCTGCCGACAGTGGGGTTCGAACCTACTATCTCCCGAATACTGGATACTGGCCGCACTTAAGCGACTGCAGCTATCGAGCTCGGTGTCACAGTCCTAACCTTGGCTTTGACAATATGAAAGTGACTGAGGTATGAGCGATGCTAGCAATGCCATTTCTTATTCAGTCACTCCCTGTTCCATGGTGTGAAAATTTTGCTCATAGGGTCAGCTGGTTGCATGCATTTTAGTGGGCTCGGCAGACTGATGTGTAATAGCAACTTCTGGCCCAGTAAGTAAAGCAACGGGAAACTACCTCACTTCTCATTTTCCTAGTGCGCCTCATCAGAGATTCCCAGGCCATCTATGACAGATAATGGTGGAACTGATGAGGATCCAACCAACCTTCCGGCCGAGGACTGAACGTACAACGTACAACATATTTTTATTCTGGTCTCTTTGTACAGACTAGTTAAACACATTTGTAGGTTATTTCGTGAACATGACACATGGTATTATAAGGAAAGATTAACACTGTAGCTTCGTTGAAGAAGCGAATCCCTTAAAATTTTCAAAATTGAGGAACATCGTGCGTAGCTGACACTTGGATTCATTGGTCATATAAATGCACATCTTACTTTATTTTCATCAAATAATTTCTTTGGTAGCCTACTTGTTCAACGTCGCACTAACACATCGAAGGTTTTCGGCGACGGAAGGATAGGAAAGGGATAGGATTGGGAAGGGAGCGGACATGGCCTTAATTAAAGTAGAGCCCCAGCATTTCCTGGTGTGAAAATCGGAAACCACGGAAAATCATCTTCAGGGCTGCCGACAGTGGGATTCGAACCCAGTATCTCCCGAATGCAAGCTCACAGCTGTGCGACCAAAACCGTACTGGCAACTCACTTGGAGGGATCGGAAATGAACAAGAGTTGATGAAGTAAGTTCGGCTAGGTTAGATGAAAATGAAAAGCTGGCATTACCGGTTTTTTTTGTCGCACAGATACAGACAGGTCATATGGCGACGATGGGATAAGAAAGGCCTAGGAATGGGAAGGAAGCGGTCGTCGCCTTAATTAAGGTACATCCCCGGAATTTGCTTGGTATGAAAATGGGAAACCATGGAAAACCACCTTCAGGGTTGCCGACTGTAGGGCTCGAACCCACTATCTCCAGGATGCGCTTAACACTAGCTCGTGGAAGCAACGCCAGGAGTCAGCTAAGTGCGCCGTGATCGCCAAGCCACGCTCTCAAATTAACAGCCCCTCAGGCCTACTTTAGTCGCATATTACGACAGGCAGGGAATACCATGGATGTTATTGTACAACCCAGGGGAGAAAAAGATGGTATTGGTTTTCCAAAGATATACGAATAATGACAAAAGTACGGCAGTAAAGGAAGATGAAGTGATTGCCCTTGTCGTTTTGTATTTTCATGTTTATCCTTGTCCCCTTTTTGATGCTAAATTGTCATTATGTTTATCCTATTATACTGTACGTTCTTGCTCATGTTCCCTTAAATCTACTTCCCGCTAGTTTTTTTGCTATTTGTTTTAAGTCGCACCGACACAGATACGTCTTATGGCGACGATAGGAGAGGAAAGGCCTAGGAATGGGAAGGAAGCGGCCGTGCCCTTAATAAAGGTACAGCCCCAGAATTAGCCTGGTGTGAAAATGGGAAACCACGGAAAACCATTTTCAGGGCTGCTGACAGTGGGGGTCGAACCCACTATCTCCCGGATGCGAACTCACAGCTGCGTGCTCCTAACCGCACGGCCAACTCGCCCGCTCCCGCTGGTTTGTTCCTATCCGTACCTTAAAGTTATTTTCCCATTACATCATAATCTGAATACAGACCTAAATAGTTTTCCTGTTCTGAATAAACCACCACATGAATTTAAAACGCTTGATGCACAGCTTTATATTTTTCGCACCCATCAACACAATCAGATATCGTCCTCGTGCTGACTCGCACCCAACTCGTAATACCAGCAGCGTAACCCATTCCTAATCTACTTTACAATCATGGCCAAAGAAAATTGACGCTCGTTTTCACAGGACAAAGTAATTTCCATGCAAATAGACTGTGACTTTGTTTTAAATTGCTTGTCAGAGAGCTGAGGTGGTAGGCAAATTACACGAGTTACGCTCGGATGTTGACTAACACGAGCTTCAAATCGCGAGGTCTTGGCGATCATCAACCAATAGGCTGATTGGTCCATTCACTTTTCAATTCAAACATCTAGGTTTGTAGTTCTCAAACATGTTTGGCTCATGGCACAAAATTCCTTGATATAACCTTTACGGTTCCCATTCTATCGAACACAAAATACAAATATATGGAAACATAATAACATACTTCTGAGAATATTTATGTAGAACGAAACATATCATTCTATTGTTAATAATACGGTGTTTTTCCCAGATACGAGTATCAATACCTAATACTATAATACTTAAGGCGGTCCGTTCCAAAACTCGTTTTATCCATAATTTTTAAATGCAAGTTTAATTTATTGACGTCCGACTAATTATATTTATAATTCCTCGTTAAGGCGACCGTTTGACCTTAGATTTGAATGCATGATTATACAATTAAAGAAGAGGGATATTACAAAAATTACGTGTCTTCGCTTTTTCTGAAAAGTGACTTGTGGTGGATAAGACGAGTTTTTGAACGGACTGCCTCACTTACTTTGTGTGTGAATTTGTATATGATGATGGATTTCTTGTATTTCTTGTAATATTTTCTTTCCATGGAATTCCTTGTTGCACTCTTGTAGTTTTAGTTGTATTTGTTGTTGTTTTGCTTTTGTTGGATAATTATATTTTAATTTTATTGTCACACTGCTGTAAGCGATCATTGCCATAGGAATATCTTCCAATTGCTGTTGTTAATAATTTGTTGTTAATAATAATAATAATAATAATAATAATAATAATAATAAACTTTAAGTTCCTTAGTCTGACGCAAATCAACAGCTCAACGCTTGAGAGGATCGGACGCAAAAAGGCAGAGTACAATAAATTCACAAAACATTTCCACATTTATTAAGGTATTGAACAAAGAATTTGAACATGAAATAGTGTTGCGCGCTTGTACATAATATGCCCGCCCCCGCGTTCTATGGCTACCGTGCATGCCTTTTACCCGGAGGCTGGGTTCGATTCCCGGCCAGGTCAGGGATTTTTACCTTTATCTGAGGATTTGTTCGAGATACACTCACCCTGCGTAATTACAATTGAGGAGCTATCTGATGTTGAGATGGCGGCCCCGGACTAGAAAGCCAAGAATAACGACCGAGTGGATTCGTCGTGCTGACCACACGGCACCTGATAATCTGCAAGCCTTCGGGCTGAGAAGCGGTCGCTTGGTAGACTATAGCCTTCGGGGACTGTTGCGCCATGGGGTTCATCAGTAACATTTACACAACGTAAACACTATTAAAATGGTACTGTATACGCACGCAAAAGTGATATGATAGAATCTAAACATCTGACGAAACGGATGTCATTCTGTTAATCAAATAGATTTTTTTTAGCTTTCACACATGTACCCCGTTGTTTTCGGCCCTACTATTAAAAATAATTCCCCAATTATAGGTGTTTTATATAAATTAAATAAGCTATTGTCACACGAAATCTTAAAAACATATATTATGTATATGTTCATTCACACTTATTATTCATGTTACCTGTTTGGAGATCCTCCTTTGGGTGTGGGAGATAGAATAACATCCACGGTATCTCCTGGCTATTATAAGAAGCAACTAAAAAGTGGTCCAGGGGCTTTTCACTTGGGAGCGTGGGTTGGCAACCCTGGGGCCCTTAGCCGAGTCCTGGCATGGCTTCCACGTACTTGTGCCAGGTTCTACACTTTCATCTATTCTGTCCAACCCTCCTTCTTCAACTCTTAATATTTTTCTGACCCCAACGGTTTTAGGTTCGAGGCCTAGGGTGTCCCTCATTTTCACGCCCTTCGTGGCCCTTGTCTTCTTTTGGCCGATAACCTCATATTTCGAAGTGTCGGGCCACTCCATTCTTTCCTCTGATTAGTGTTATAAAGAGGGTGGTTTGCTCAATTGTACTTCTTCTTAAAACAATAATCAGCACCACTAACACATATTTGGGGAAGTGTTCCAGAAGTACAATTCATCCTTTATAGATGCTTCAAAACAGGGCTATACGTTCATTATTTCACTTACCCATTGCTACACTATGAGTATTTTCTATTTCAGATTTCTAACATTCTACCTGTTCCAAAGCTCGACTCCATAGCTAAATGGTTAACGTTCTGCCCTTTGATCCAAAGAGTTCCGCATTCAATTCCCGGCAGGGGCGGGGATTTTAACTTTTATTGGTTAATTCGTATGGCTCGGAGGTTTGGTGCGTGTGCTGTCTTCAGTATTAGAATTCATCATAGGTATGGCCCCATATTCACAGGCGCGTAGGTCGCTTATACTAAGACGTAAACTCCAAAGACCTGCACTAGGCTGTTCTGGGGGCCATAGGCCATTATTATTATTATTATTATTATTATTATTATTATTATTATTATTATTACTGTACAATTTTGATTAAGGCCCTAATCTGCACTAATACCTTCAAATTTCTTAAGGGGTTGTCTCACTACAACTTTGTTTAACTTAAAATAGTTCCATCAACAGCTACAACACCAGATAAAAGTATCATCTTAATATTACGACCGGCCCCGTGGAGTAGGGGTAGCGTGCCTGCCTCTTACCCGGAGGCCCCAGGTTCGATTCCCGGCCAGGTCAGGGAATGTTTACCTGGACCTGAGGGCTGGTTCGAGGTCCACTCAGCCTACGTGATTAGAATTGAGGAGCTATCTGACGGTGAGATGACGGCCCCGGTCTAGAAAGCCAAGAATAACGGCCGAAAGGATTCGTCGTGCTGACCGTGCGGTCGCTTGGTAGGCCAAGGCCCTTCAAGGGCTGTAGTGCCATGGGGGGGGGGGTGGTTCATATTACGAAAAATAATTATTCACAGTATGATGCAAAACGTTTACACTGTACAATTCATTACCTCATGTCTTTAAGAAATATATAATTTAAAATTATTCAGTAAGAAGATAAATTCATTGTATTTTATAGAATACCTGTGAATGGGACATTACTTAATCGTATGTATGTGCGTACCTATGAACTGAGTACTTACAATTTTATTTTATTTTTAGCCCACATGTTAGTACGTACAGTTAATTAATGTTATTTTCCAACGCAACCATAATATTATAAATATTACAATTTCCTAATACTTGTAAAGGATGAGTGTATTTTCTACTATGCGTCTCATGAAATTTTCAAGAAAATTCACTAGTATAGTAAGAATTTATTTTATTATATTTTGTTCGTAAATCTTGTGCTCTTATATAAGTCATAGGCCTACAGTTTTACTTAGGCCTATAGCTCATGTATTAGTACGTAATATTAAGTCATTTAATGGTATCAGGAATGAAATCATATTATCATACCTTCCAAGTATTTGTAATGACTGATTTTAGTATTTATTTCGTGTATGATTAGTACAGTTACGAGTGTTATATTATTTTTTAAACTTATATCTTGTTCATAAATGGTGTATGTTTCCTGTTCTCGTATCAACAATAAGTTGCACTGTCTCTTTTGCATGAGCTTTGGCTCGTAAATAAATAGATAAATAAAATATTGTAGATAACAAAGAAGCATATAAAATGTGCAGCAGGATTTCAGATACAATACGCAAAGGAAGGGTCAAATTCTTTGCACATGTTTGAAAAATACCCGAAGACAGACTCACTAGGAATTTTTTAAACCATTTCAACAAACCCAATACGAAAGTCAACTCTTACGACAAATAGTTTGTTAACACCAAGAAGGACCGGCAAGGAATTAAATGAAATACCGTGTGGCCTCCGGAGATGCCTGGTGGTGGTGGTGGTGGTGGTGGTGGTGGTGGTGATTATTGTTTTAAGAGGAAGTACAACACGGCCACCGTCCTCTATATAACACTAATCAGAGAGAAAAAGGAAGGGATCCGACACTTCAAAAAATGAAGGTATAGGCCAAAGGAAGACAAGGGCCATGAAGGGCGTGAAGATGAAAGACTCCCTAGCCCTCCATACGTAATACCGTCGGGGTCGGATAAGAACAAGAGTTGACCAAGGGAGGTCGGATAAGATAGATGAAAGTGAGGAGCTTGACAAGTAAGCAATACCAGGACTCGGCTAAGGGCCCCGTGGTCACCAATCCATGCTCCAAAGTTCATATCCCCTGGGATCCCTTTTAGTCGCCTGTTATGACAGGCAGGGGATACCGTGGGTGTTATTCTACCACCCTCACCCACAGGGGGAGGAGAGGCCTGGTGCAGGTATTTTGATTTGACGCTCGTAGGCGGCCTGCGCATCGTGATGATGACGTCACATACACCCAGTTCCCGTGCCAGGGGAATCAACCAATTATGGTTAAAATTTCTGACCCTGCCGGGGATCGTGCCAGGGACCGCTGTGACCAAAGGCCAGCACGCTAACCACTTAGCAATCCCGAGGTGGTGCAGCTCTTTTCAGGCACACCCACAATGGAGGTGAGCTGCATGTGCCATTTCAACCACATACCAGCGCTCCTGACATTCTTAAATTTCTGGCAGTACCGGGAATCGAAGCCAGGCCCCTTGAGGACGGCAGGTAATATCACTAACCGGTACGCTTCGGAAGTGGACGGCAATAAATGAACATCATGGATCAAGACAACCACAACAGAAGAGCTTTCAGAAACAAGATACACGTATTTGAGGGGTTCCTAGAGCCAGAAACAGAGACCAAGAAGAAACAACATTGGACGGCCGAAAGGAAAGAAGCTAGAAGCAAGAAAATGAAGGAATTGTGGCGCCAATGAAAACTGAAATCATGAAGAGTTATTTACGTGTTCCATAGCTGGCCAGAATCGATTAAGAATGAAAATATTCTTTTCCAACTATTTTCTACTTTTTTCCGACAAACTGAAAAGTGTAACGTTTATATGTTTATATGTTAATTAAGTCGAACTTTCCGAAGGTGAGACCGGATCTCAATGATATCCACAGGTGGCCATTTTTATTGTATGTTAAACATCTCTTGGATACGTACACCAGGTACTGAACACGACCTAACAGGCTGAAAGTTCATTTCAAGTACCAAGGCGGTCGTGAAAATGACATATTCTTCTTCTTCTTCTTCTTCTTCTTCTTCTTCTTCTTCTTCTTCTTCTTCTTATTATTATTATTATTATTATTATTATTATTATTATTATTATTATTACGATCTGTAAAATTTCATTTTTATTTCTTTCTCAGTTAACCCTTTCTTGCATCCCATATCCATTCGTCCACCAGATCTCTGTCTGTCTATACAGCTGCGTTAAATGGGGGTAAATGACTTCCAGTGTTCCTTCCTTCAATCTGTTAACATTTTACGTCAGTATCCTAAGATTTTTGAGCAGGGAGAGAGGAAGGAAACGTTATTCAACCGCTATATGAGCCGTGAAGAACACGTTTACAAGAGAAATGAAAACATGTGGGTATGCTGAAATGGTCTCTGAGCGCTGTTTACCCCATCCGTAAAGAAACAAAGAATTCCCTCCTTGTTTTGATTTTTTTTCTCCGCTCTCGAATGGTAGAAAGAGAGGGACAGGTTTAGAGCGAGACAGAACGAGAAGGAGAGAGATAGAACAAGGAGGAGAGGTTACAAGAGGTACACGCTCCTGCCGTAACTTACCACCCACGTTCCATAGCGAAATACTTTGCATAACTCCTCCTTATCTTCCACATTGTCATCCCGCAAGGAAATCTCTCTTAAGTAGGCTCTGTTCAAATGTGTGTAGCTTCGACTATATGCGTATTTTTTCTTCACAGGTTGCTTTACATCGCACCGACACAGTTAGGTCTCATGGCGACGATGGGATAGCAAAGGGATAGAAGTGGGAAGGAAGCACCCGTGGCCTTAATTAATGTACAGTCCCAGCAATTGCCTGATATGAAAATGGGAAACCATCAGGGCTGCCCAGAGTGGGGTTCGAACTCACTATCTCCCGAATACAACGTGACAGCTGCGCGCCCCTAACCGCATGGCGAACTCGCTCGATGCTTCATCTATAGACTGATTTAGTAGGTTATTTTCTATGCTATTCATTGTAATTGAAAGTTCGGCTCGTTTTATGAATGGTCAGCGTATTGGTCTTCGATTCTGAGGGCCCTAGATTTGAGTCCCGTCTGCGATGAAGATTTTAGCCGCACCCGATTAATTCCTGTGCCTCGAGTGGTGGGTGTTATCACACTATGAAATAAATAAGTGAATATTCTTCTTCTTCTTCTTCTTCTTCTTCTTCTTCTACTCCTCCTCATTCTTTCTTGGCCTTTTGTCATTTACACGGCACCGGTAATGCACGTGGATTCAACATCGCACTAGTAACCACCACAAAAATCCATAATAGTTAATACTTCTCCCCTCAAAGGTTCGATAACAGGGAAGGTTTTCCGGCTGAAAACCTGGGCGTAATTAACATCTGGCACAAACTGCCAAAACGAAGAATAACTTCATTTAATAGAACCAGACGATATTCCCAATAAAACTCTAATTCAAATATTAACAATGTAGCACACAGAAAGTAGAGAGAATGAGAAAAATACCATGCATAGATATATACATACATACTGCACCCATATTTCTAGGGTACAACACATACATACCAGGTGATTAAAATTAGACTTTCCCTACTTAACCGACTATATGTGGAAAACGAGTGATTGCATGAAAAGGAAACGTAGTGGCGTATACGTTGTCGGTGTTTCTTCAGGTAACATAATACAGAAAAATTGGGTATATTCCTTAATACTGTATATAATTTCTATTTTCTATCAACAATTTAAATCCATCAGATTCCTGCAACACTTGTCAGAAAAGATATTGTTGACATCTAGCGCCGAAGAATTGGACTGATACATAGTATATTAAAATTATAAAATTATTTTATTAACAACCACCTACTCAATACAATATAATACACTCATTGAATTATAAAATAATCATGAGGTGTCTTAAAAATGGCTTAAAGGGCCCTGACCTTAGTCTTTGTACTAACGGCTGATGATGTTCGCAATGCCGAACGAAACATGTTCCGTTATTTAAGCCATTTTTTAAGACATCTCATGATTATTTTATAATTCAATGAGTGTATTATATTGTATTGAGTAGGTGGTTGTTAATAAAAGAATTATATAATTTTAATATATTATCCTCAATACGGTTCCATTATGAGATTAATTACATGTAACTGATACATAGTACCCACACAAAGCTTCCTCCTATTTACGCCACTTGTTACCTGCAGCGCTTCAACGGTAAACTCGCCCAGGTTTAACTGCAGGTGACTTCCCACTTGGAAGGCTGAAGTTCGAATCGCAGTCCATCCAAGGTTAAAATTTTGATCTCAAAAATAATATGGGATCATGAAGGGTATCCGGCCATAAACCCAAGGCCAAATCTAAAATGAGCCTGAGTGTGTTTTCAGCGTCTGCAAAAATGTCTGGGATAAGTTGAAGAAATGTTTTTGAAAATATTTCTTTTACAATAAATTGACTTTATAAGCCTCTAATATGCCATCCGTACATTTCAAACTTTACCACTCTTTAATAAATTCAATGGTACCTTTTTATAGTTCTTTTAGAGGAAAACCATGCTCATTTAGGTTTCAAAGGAGAAGTTTAAATAATTTTAATTAGTCTGTTTGAGTTTTGTGTGCCACCTCTAACTTTACGTGTTTTCCTCAATAAGAAAAAAACAAATTAAGAATCACTATATTTATTCAAGATGGGAAGGTTTGAAGTGAAGGCAAAGTGTGTCAAATGTCAACATAAGTGTACGGTGGTGGTGGTGGTGGTGATTATGATGATGATGATGATGATGATTGTAGAAAGTGACTAACATCTAGGTCATCGGCCCCTAATGGTACGAGGTGCAACGAAGTGAAGTGAATTTTGAAACGTGTCTACAGATTATAATTTAAAACTAATGATTTTGAAAAATGATTACGAATTTAAAATAATCAGTGGATCTAATTCGCAATGCCTTATTTTCTGATAACATGATAGAAAATATCCACTACAGTACAAAATACAGACTACGGCCGAAGAAGGTATTCCCTTGAAGTACAATCATATCACCTTGTAAGGCAACGGGGGCAATGTGACAGCATCCTTGGCAGCCCTAAGAGTTAACTCATTTTCTGAAAAGGTTAATTTGATCAAGAATGAAGAACAATGATCCCAAGTGCAACGGACCCGCATTGCTAACGATATCGCAAGCACAGCGATCGCTTCAGAATATCGGGCTGCGGAATACTCTGTTATGACGCCATGGTACATTTAGTGCCGTACAAACAAATAATTTTCATCCAACACATCGCACTGTAAAATAAATAAGTGAATAACAAAGGTGCCGTGAAATGAAAGGGATAAGAAATCGCTTCTGAAGACCCTCGTCAGCGCTGGCGCTAGGTATGGGTGTAAGAATTCCTAAGACCTTCTTATTCTACCGATAAAATTTAAAATGCAGTTAGGTCTGTTAAATATTCAAAGGAGGCTCATAAAAGTGTGAACGTGTACAAATTGGGGTGTCTCGAGTGCGAATGAGGCTGATAAATATTAAATAAGATCAGCAGAATGAACAGGCAGAGAAATGTATCGAGAAGGCGACAGGAAGCAAGGAGTGGAAAGGGTGGAACACACGCCTATTTCTCATGACCTCGTGATCTGGATCCCATGGAAGAGTTCTTCGCCTCCTCAGCCCAATACTGATGTTCGCTCAGAACCTTAAAACTTACCAAGAGAGAGAGATAGAGAGAGAGAGAGAGAGAGAGAGAGAGAGAGAGAGAGAGAAATTCCACCGTGGATAGCTGCCCTTATAAAAGGGAAGCTATGAAAGTTCAGCCTAGCGATGATTCTAAGAAGACGATAGAAGCAAGTATATATCATTAATTTTCATTGGAAAGAATGCTAATCGCAGTTTCCATTGTTTTCTAGCATTATCCCCGGATGGATTCTATTAATTTCAAACGCATTCCTTTAAGTTATACAGGTGGCTCTGTACAATTTGGAGGGAATCATCTAAGATCAAAATGGACATATCTTGCAGAACATTCTTATGGAGTCGAAACCATTTGAAAATATTCACGGAGTAATCTGTGATTTTTTCGCGGGTAAAACACAAACTACCAATAACTACCCACTTATTAATTTTACGCTTGTGTCACAGAGAAAAATCTCCACACGAAGAGAAAGAAACGAAGTTGTAGCGTGATACTTAGTGGTCCGTTCGTAAAAAAATACATATGTGTTCGATTGGAAAAGGAGGAAAGAAAGATCCTGAGATATATATGGGGTACCAAAAAACAGGGTGAAATACAGGTGCCTAGATCAAGGCAGGAGGTATACGAGAAAGTAGAACCAATATCAATTGTATTACGGAAAAGGAGGTTGAGTTTCGTGGGACATTTGATGAGGATGGATGGCAACAGGTTAATAAAGAAGGTAAGGAATGCGACATGCTTAACGGGAAATAACTGGATGAAGGAAGTTAGGGTGGAATGGAAGGCCATTTTGTATAAGAGATAAATATCCACTAAGGACTGTGCAGGATAAATCTGCTTACAAAAGGCTCGTCGAAAGTGATAAATGGACCGATACTAAGATAAGATTCAAATCACAGAAGCGGAGAGAAATCGGAGGAGTTAAAGAATGAAGAGGTATTGGGAATAGCGAAGACGTGCTGAACAATTCACTCGAGATCCTCAGAGTCGAAACGAATAAAATAAATACATACCTAAGTGAAGCCTCATACGCCGCAGAAACTCTTAACCTAGTAATAAGAGATTAGAAATAGTGGAACGAAAGATTCTCAGGAAGGTACTGGGAGCGCGAACAACAGAGGACGGTCAGTTTAGAACACGAGCGAACTAAGAACTGTTTAAGTACCATGATAGAGAAAATCTCGGAGATCATACGGAGAAGAAGGAGTGTGATCTTTGAACACATCCTGAGATTGGACTAGGGGAGGTTAGCACTGCAAATAGTACAGTTTCTTGTGAACAAGAGAACCAAAGCACGCTGGATCCAGGAGGTACAAAGGGATCTAGAAGAAATGGGATTGCAGGAACTAGATATATACAACAGAGTGATTTTTAAATAAAAAATTGCAAAGTATGAGAATGAAAGAATACAGAACACAGGGAAAGACCAGAAGAAACGAAGGTAATACGAATTGACATGGTCCTAGGATGGCTAAAACGAAAATAATAATAAGAAGAAGAGGAAGAAGAAATATGTGATTGAATTAATTCTCGCTGTTGCCGAGCAGTTGAGCGATGTCATCTGGGCCAAAAGACTGTTTCTGCGTATGCAAGTACCGTCAGTAGGCTGTAAGAAGCAGTGTGTGACATGCGATTGGAGTGCAAAGAATATACGTTTTTATAGCAATGAAAATTTCAGGTTTCGTATCAAAGAAAGAGCACTAAGAAAGTATTACATTTTTGAGTTCATCTCAACAAATAGGCTGCTGAAAGTCCTCGCTTGATAGAGCTACCTTGTCAGGCATCTCTCGAAGAGGATTCATATCAGACTCTTAGGGAGCTATTGGAAACACCTCATGTGGGTGAGCCAATCGTTAGTAAAAGTTTAAAGGCGATGGGAATAATACAGAAACTCGAAAACTGTATCCCGCATGATTTGAAGGTAAGCTACTGAACCCTTGAACTTACCATTCCATCGTTGGTCGGCCACGGCTGCTATAGTAGAACAATTTTAGAACTCTTAAATCTTGGGTCGTTGCGGGAATAAATTCGGTCACGATCTTAACCAAACGATGGGGTTCAGAAGAAAGCCTAACTACTTGAAATGAGGAGCAAAAATGTGCTTACTAACTTTTATTTAAACTGAAAGAGCACGATAACATCGTTAATTTAATATGCATTCTTGCCACAAAACATAACGACATTTAATTATTGATTTTTGAAAAGTTCCTAACACAGTCACATTACATAACGTCACTTCGTTTCTTCCAATGTCGAAGAGTTGCTTCAGAGAAGCTAATATGTTAGTGGACAGCGAAACTGAAAAACTGAAAAAGGGAAGACCTGAAAACCGGGCACCTATCATTCCAAACGAGAACTGAGAGTTAATCCACACGATCCGTGGAAAATCTGACTTTCAACACGTAGAACGCCTGATTTTCTCTTAATTAAGGTTATCCACCAGTCAAATACCCTTCACGGATACGGAACATCCGCCGAATGGACCCTTAATCGAACCAAACTGACTATCAGTTGCTTTGGATAGGTTGCGAAATATTATGGGAAAGCATGGTGTTCACTACAAGTTAATGGCATCATTCACAATTGAAATAAAATTCCACCATGTATTTGTCATTCATGACACCCTTAAGTGATAAGGTACCCCCGATGCTAAACGTGCATCACCCAAACAGCTGTTCGGAAGGAACCAACAACAACATGATCCGAGAGGATCTTACGTTAAGTCGTTCTAAAGGAACAAAACTGCGAAATGCAGGAAACATTTACTAATCATGCATTTAGAAGAAATGCCAAACACTGAAGTTAATCAAAAAGTGAAAAGTCACTTGAAAATATTATTATTGAACCGATTTTCAGGTTAGAAATGGGTTTATTATGCTTAATAAATTTACCAGTCCACGCTAAAATTTACTACAATTTTAAGGAATTCTTTCCCTTGACAACAATGCTACCAGTACAGATCTCTCTATTTACTGTCTGTCCCAACACACTACTGGTAAAGTGATTACTTACTTATTCTAACTATGAATACGAATGAAAATACGACAAGATTAAAATATAAAATAAAATTACTGGCTGACGAATCGAAACCGCATTCGCAACTCAAGTCTCATTCCAAAACACTGAGTGTCAATATGCACACTATCAATGAAAACGGACGTCAAGACAAGGAAACAATAAAGTCCGTAAAAAAATAAATTAACATCTCGAAGTCATACAGCTTAACACGCACGAAGAAACACAGAAAAAAAATATAATCTAGATCGGGTCGATGTCCCACACTTGGACAGCCCTCGTTTGTCAACAGCAGTCCCGTTATCTCAATGAGAGCTTCGCATAGACCCTCTACAATAAATCATATCGCACTGTAATGGCTACCTTCAACCAGGCCACTTCACAAAAGAAACAAAAGAAAAAAAAATCTAAACTGAGACTTGAGTGTGTACAGCTACCATCCCAGACCTATCGTCGGGCTCACTTGAAATCTGTACACCCTAAACCTAATCAGTATATACATGATGCCTTCCAAGTCCTATCGTCGGGCGTGACCTAGGACGTCTCATCATCAATGACTCCAAGAATAAACACGTGACGTCCTAAATCTATCGTCGGGCGTCAAAGTGGGTCGCACTGCGTCTCCCTTAACATATCAGGCGAAATGCAATTCTCAAACAACTCCAACAATATCACTGAATCTGGTCAGACAAAATACGCACGACGGAACCAACGTCTCTATTATCAACTGAATGCAAGTCGAAATACAGCAAGTGTCTACCTCTCGAAAAGTACAGTAAGTGTCTACATCATTATAACATGTGCACTCAAAAAATAAATAGACGTGACGAACGGTTCTCCACCTCGAACGCAATCTCAGCCTGTGCACTGACGTGTTAGGGAAGCAAATGAAAATTCCCAACACACGGGTACCCTTTTAGTGGACGCCTTCAAAATAATAATCATCACCATCGCATTCGAAATTCTCAGATCGCCTATCATCAACTCCAACCATCTTATCCATGACCTCTCCAATGAACAAATTAAATATAACCCAACCGTGTGTCCAAAGTGCTCTGTGATCCTGGAGATCGTTCATTATCTTATCATCCATGCGGGCTTTTCGTAACAAAAATCACTGGATGTTTACTACCCAGACTTAACATTTACCAGAGTCGTTTTCACTTGGAATCTTTCTATAAATTCACACCATAGTCGTCTCAAATTCGGATTGATTGCGGAAAACAATACAGCCTGTTTCACACAGCCTGTTTCTAAATACTTCCTCTACAAAAATACAGCTTGTCTCAACACTCTTTCTCCTCGCTTTCCAGCGGTATCTATCTCGTCTCCACATACATATCAATTCATCGCATCTCGATTCCTTTTCCTTCACGACCCTTTTCCATACTTCGATCCCCTGGTGAGAACGACAACCATTATTAGACACATCTCTTACTTTACTATTATTAAGACTTTCGGACCTCAAGAATCCAAGAGCACACACCGACCTTTCGCAATTCAAGTATACACGATGTCTCACAATTTCCTTCCCATTAACGACTGCGACTCTAACAAATTTTATTGACATTATCTAAATATGCTTACGATCCTTGTAAAAATAACTGGTTAAATGTAATTTTACAGAGAGGAATTTCCTTATCCCGTGGTAAACATTATCATTATTATTATTATTATTATTATTATTATTATTATTGACCAACATTTCTGAATGCAACTGACACCTGAAATTACAATATTCGCCACGACAAATTTACACTTATAACGTTCACAAATCCGCACTTGAATGATATCTCATCTCAACACAAAATTTTAAGCGTCGCATTTTACCGTTCTTGACATGAACTTTACACACTGAAATTTTCACACGCTGACCAAAATTTACAACGCCTTTCGCCTGATAATTACGCATATCACCCGACAATCATCTGGAAATTTTGTTTAGGACAGACAGTAACTAACCAACTAACTACAACATAATATAAAATAGACAGACCTGCACATTGGTGACATTCTCAGCATTCTGATTACATCATCTCCAGCAACCTCGTACTTAACCACTCATTTTCACAGACAACATTTTCATTTTCAACATTTCACTCATCCAAACACTACCCTTCACACACACACGAGATTAAAATTACCATAAATAATGCACTTTCTTTGTAACTTGCACCACGAACTTCCCTCGTTCTGCAGTCGACTCTAACTGTCTGATGCGCCTCCCAGAGTGGTTTCTCTCCCCGTTGTTTCAATAAGAACAGGTGTTCGGCCGATAAGGGAGTAGAACTATTTTGAATCGCTTCCCCCAGACCTTCTTCACTTACAAGAGTACAGGAAATGATAAAAATAAAATCTGCTGTGTAATTTTCAACCAGCCTACACCTTCCCAGTTCGTCTGCAAACGTTCACAGTTTCTCCAATCACTTTTCTTCTTAACTAATATATGGACTTTAGCCACGAACATGTATTGAATTATTGTCGGTCAATCTGGCGCGAAATTCTAATGACGGCGGGCACAAGCTCCCGCGGCTTCAAGTTCCAGATCGACACTGAAAAATCTACGGTGGGGGGGTTTCTTTTATAATTTCCAGAAGGACGCTATCCCCTCTATGAGGCTTGGTTGTGAAATCTGCCAAATTTGCTTCTAATAGACCAATTTTGATAAGATTTGTCCCAGAACTCCGGACAGACTTGCACTTATGTTCGATGTTAATTTTATAATTTTCCTACACCCACAACAGGAGAAATAAATTGTTTCTGCCCGTGCGTTTCGCGCGTTTTCTTCTGCCCACGACCTTGGCACGTGTAACTAGCTCGCTGTTCTCACGCTAACACACACTTAGGCTTAACTGCATCTAAAATTGTCCCTGGTGTCGCTACCTTCACAGAGGGTGTATGAATAATTTTGCTTATTTATTTCTTCCTTCACTATCTTGTCAAAATCCCTCGTTGTGCAGAATTCATTAATTTAGAAAATTGTCGGGCACTCGAGTTCCACCGAGGTGTCCCGGCAATCCACGAGCTCGCCTTGCGGGAACCTTCCCACGCAACATCGGGCTCTTGGGAGCGCAAAATGGCTGCCCTCAAACATACAGTAGTTTCTGAATACCAAATAAATATTTGGGAAAAATAAAAATTTTTCTCACCGTAGAATTATGGGTTCATAATCCACCTACAACCACGAAATGTTTACCCAGAAAGGGGAAATATTTAAACAGATATATTCCTTCAAAATTCTAAATTGTACATGGGAATTTTGATACAAATGAACCATGATTCTACGTAAAATTTCCCAGCCGATCTCACTCTTGACGTAGGGCTCTGTTACTTTCACGTATTTCCCTGTTTTCTTCTTCCAACAATAGGATTGCGTTACAGATGTCATCAATAAAATCTTCTCTTAAGAATGAACATTGTAAACATTCAGCGTCTTCCTCTTCTTTACTCCCACTGCTTGCCTGTCCTTGGAGTGGTGCCTCGACCTGTCTTTCTCTCGACGTGACAATCATATTTACGGGTTGTACTTCTTCTTCTTCTTCTTCGGTGACCATTTCCCCAGCTGGTAAGACTGCGTCATCCTGTAGTGGAATTCTTTCTTCGGCTCTATGATAGACCTTTGATCTTCTTATCGGGTTGCGGTCATCATTGAATTGGGAGTTGCCAGGAGTCTGTTTCTTGTTGTTATTGAAGTTACGTGTGTCATTTGGTGGTCTCTGCCGCCTGCCTCTCTCTCTCTCTCTCTCTCTACACCTGCTATCTGCATTTCACTGAAAGGGCTCTCCGGCATATCTTTCCTTTATCAAAGAAACAATGTTGACGGGCTGTAACGTCTACCCACAATAATGGCGCTTTCTCTATGTATCCATCAGCTGTCCTCCATCTACGTTCTTCAGATATCTTGGCCTCCAGGACATCTTCCATCAGATCCTCAAAGAATTCCTTTACAGTTAGGTGCGGGTCTTCCTTCAATTGGCAAAACTGGTCCTGATATCTCCCAGTCATATTAAAGACGTTCGCAATCCTTAAGTTTTGAGATTTTCTCGCCTCAACGTACAAATTCTGGCCTGTAGCCTTTGCGTCATTTCCAACTTTCAATTGAATACCAAGGTCTAGATTATAATCCTCCATAGCTTGGCTCAGATTTCCAACCATCTTTGATTGCCTGTCCGCTGTACTGATCTCATTACTAACTTCACTCTCCTTGAGTTTGACCTTCTCGTCCGTCTGCTCCTGGGCTAAGGTATTCACTCTCGAATCCTGTTCACAATTACTATCGACATCCTCGGACTCTTTGGTGTGGACGGTCATGACCTGTTCATCGTCACCTAAATCCTTTTCTACTTCCACTGCTCCCTCTTTGAATTCTGGACCACCAATCTCGGTCTCTGGAATCTGATTCTCAACTTTCACGTGTCTATCGGTCATTTCTTCTGAGCCTACCTTTGACCCATTATTATTTCTCTTACAAACATTTCGTAACTCACCCACAATACTCTTCAAATCGTTAAAATTATCTTTCAGGCTAACCTTCAACTCATCTATCCCACTCTTTAAATCGTCATGACTTTTTTTCAAACTGGCTCGAAAAGCATCCATACTACTCTTTAAATCGTCCCTAGTGTCTTTCAAACTAGACTGTACCTTCTCCCTAGTGTCTTTCAAGCTAGCTGCCACACATTTACGCTGACCTATCATGTCATCCATTTTACTACTCAAATTCTCATTGAACTTACTATGTAAACTCTCCACCTTACTTAACCGATTCTCATTATGAACCTCCATGTCCTCTCTCAACTTATCATTCTGGACTTTCGTGTCCTTAATGTCCTCTCTCAACTTATCATTCCAGCTATCCAACTTGCTATGCAAACTGTCTAGCTTACTATTCAAGTTCTCATTTAACTTACTATTTAAACTCTCATTCTGAACTTTCATATCCTCCCTTAAATTCTCATTCTGGACTTTCGTGTCCTCCCTAAAATTCTCATTCTGGACTTTCATGTCCTCTATCATCTGCATTAACTTCTCCAAGGTCGCCTGACCTTCCATCTCACAATACCACAAAGAATACAATAATGAGTACGCTGGCTGTTGATGCAACCAGAATACTCCAAACTACTAGGGAAAGAATTCACTACCTACTGCGTTTTCACATACAAACGCTGTTATAATTTAATACCGAAACTGACAACATTCCAACAGTTGTCTCATAAAATTTTGTTTACATGGCTGGTATCACAAACTTGTTTAATAAAAAGAAAATTCTAAAGTTAATAAGTTACTCTGGATAAATATCCCAAATAGTTTCGCTTCCGTAAATTAATTAAACAAAGAACATGTTAACGCATAAACTTTGAATGTAATTCAGCGTTACCACTTCCAAAATTTATATTGGCAACATGACATAAGCTTCAATACAGCTTTAAATACTGGTTTCCTAAAATGCATTGTGACTGTTATTATTATTATTATCTACCAAGTAGTTACGCTCCTCATTAAACGTGTTAATATCTAGCACTCTCATTGGGCATAATTCGTTTAACTGTGGCTCAGCCATAGTTCTCACCCGCTTGTATTATTTATAATGTGGCTTAGGCCTCAACATTATTTTATATTTTTCTAACATTTATTTTCAATGGATAATTTCATTATCGTTATCGTGGCATCGTATCGTTATCGTGACTTTGGGCTCCTCATCGTTATCGTGACATTAAGGCCCCAAAGTTGATGGCGCCACTTCTACTGAACCCTTGAACTTACCATTCCATCGTTGGTCGGCCACGGCTGCTATAGTAGAACAATTTTAGAACTCTTAAATCTTGGGTCGTTGCGGGAATAAATTCGGTCACGATCTTAACCAAACGATGGGGTTCAGAAGAAAGCCTAACTACTTGAAATGAGGAGCAAAAATGTGCTTACTAACTTTTATTTAAACTGAAAGAGCACGATAACATCGTTAATTTAATATGCATTCTTGCCACAAAACATAACGACATTTAATTATTGATTTTTGAAAAGTTCCTAACACAGTCACATTACATAACGTCACTTCGTTTCTTCCAATGTCGAAGAGTTGCTTCAGAGAAGCTAATATGTTAGTGGACAGCGAAACTGAAAAACTGAAAAAGGGAAGACCTGAAAACCGGGCACCTATCATTCCAAACGAGAACTGAGAGTTAATCCACACGATCCGTGGAAAATCTGACTTTCAACACGTAGAACGCCTGATTTTCTCTTAATTAAGGTTATCCACCAGTCAAATACCCTTCACGGATACGGAACATCCGCCGAATGGACCCTTAATCGAACCAAACTGACTATCAGTTGCTTTGGATAGGTTGCGAAATATTATGGGAAAGCATGGTGTTCACTACAAGTTAATGGCATCATTCACAATTGAAATAAAATTCCACCATGTATTTGTCATTCATGACACCCTTAAGTGATAAGGTACCCCCGATGCTAAACGTGCATCACCCAAACAGCTGTTCGGAAGGAACCAACAACAACATGATCCGAGAGGATCTTACGTTAAGTCGTTCTAAAGGAACAAAACTGCGAAATGCAGGAAACATTTACTAATCATGCATTTAGAAGAAATGCCAAACACTGAAGTTAATCAAAAAGTGAAAAGTCACTTGAAAATATTATTATTGAACCGATTTTCAGGTTAGAAATGGGTTTATTATGCTTAATAAATTTACCAGTCCACGCTAAAATTTACTACAATTCTAAGGAATTCTTTCCCTTGACAACAATGCTACCAGTACAGATCTCTCTATTTACTGTCTGTCCCAACACACTACTGGTAAAGTGATTACTTACTTATTCTAACTATGAATACGAATGAAAATACGACAAGATTAAAATATAAAATAAAATTACTGGCTGACGAATCGAAACCGCATTCGCAACTCAAGTCTCATTCCAAAACACTGAGTGTCAATATGCACACTATCAATGAAAACGGACGTCAAGACAAGGAAACAATAAAGTCCGTAAAAAAATAAATTAACATCTCGAAGTCATACAGCTTAACACGCACGAAGAAACACAGAAAAAAAATATAATCTAGATCGGGTCGATGTCCCACACTTGGACAGCCCTCGTTTGTCAACAGCAGTCCCGTTATCTCAATGAGAGCTTCGCATAGACCCTCTACAATAAATCATATCGCACTGTAATGGCTACCTTCAACCAGGCCACTTCACAAAAGAAACAAAAGAAAAAAAAATCTAAACTGAGACTTGAGTGTGTACAGCTACCATCCCAGACCTATCGTCGGGCTCACTTGAAATCTGTACACCCTAAACCTAATCAGTATATACATGATGCCTTCCAAGTCCTATCGTCGGGCGTGACCTAGGACGTCTCATCATCAATGACTCCAAGAATAAACACGTGACGTCCTAAATCTATCGTCGGGCGTCAAAGTGGGTCGCACTGCGTCTCCCTTAACATATCAGGCGAAATGCAATTCTCAAACAACTCCAACAATATCACTGAATCTGGTCAGACAAAATACGCACGACGGAACCAACGTCTCTATTATCAACTGAATGCAAGTCGAAATACAGCAAGTGTCTACCTCTCGAAAAGTACAGTAAGTGTCTACATCATTATAACATGTGCACTCAAAAAATAAATAGACGTGACGAACGGTTCTCCACCTCGAACGCAATCTCAGCCTGTGCACTGACGTGTTAGGGAAGCAAATGAAAATTCCCAACACACGGGTACCCTTTTAGTGGACGCCTTCAAAATAATAATCATCACCATCGCATTCGAAATTCTCAGATCGCCTATCATCAACTCCAACCATCTTATCCATGACCTCTCCAATGAACAAATTAAATATAACCCAACCGTGTGTCCAAAGTGCTCTGTGATCCTGGAGATCGTTCATTATCTTATCATCCATGCGGGCTTTTCGTAACAAAAATCACTGGATGTTTACTACCCAGACTTAACATTTACCAGAGTCGTTTTCACTTGGAATCTTTCTATAAATTCACACCATAGTCGTCTCAAATTCGGATTGATTGCGGAAAACAATACAGCCTGTTTCACACAGCCTGTTTCTAAATACTTCCTCTACAAAAATACAGCTTGTCTCAACACTCTTTCTCCTCGCTTTCCAGCGGTATCTATCTCGTCTCCACATACATATCAATTCATCGCATCTCGATTCCTTTTCCTTCACGACCCTTTTCCATACTTCGATCCCCTGGTGAGAACGACAACCATTATTAGACACATCTCTTACTTTACTATTATTAAGACTTTCGGACCTCAAGAATCCAAGAGCACACACCGACCTTTCGCAATTCAAGTATACACGATGTCTCACAATTTCCTTCCCATTAACGACTGCGACTCTAACAAATTTTATTGACATTATCTAAATATGCTTACGATCCTTGTAAAAATAACTGGTTAAATGTAATTTTACAGAGAGGAATTTCCTTATCCCGTGGTAAACATTATCATTATTATTATTATTATTATTATTATTATTATTATTGACCAACATTTCTGAATGCAACTGACACCTGAAATTACAATATTCGCCACGACAAATTTACACTTATAACGTTCACAAATCCGCACTTGAATGATATCTCATCTCAACACAAAATTTTAAGCGTCGCATTTTACCGTTCTTGACATGAACTTTACACACTGAAATTTTCACACGCTGACCAAAATTTACAACGCCTTTCGCCTGATAATTACGCATATCACCCGACAATCATCTGGAAATTTTGTTTAGGACAGACAGTAACTAACCAACTAACTACAACATAATATAAAATAGACAGACCTGCACATTGGTGACATTCTCAGCATTCTGATTACATCATCTCCAGCAACCTCGTACTTAACCACTCATTTTCACAGACAACATTTTCATTTTCAACATTTCACTCATCCAAACACTACCCTTCACACACACACGAGATTAAAATTACCATAAATAATGCACTTTCTTTGTAACTTGCACCACGAACTTCCCTCGTTCTGCAGTCGACTCTAACTGTCTGATGCGCCTCCCAGAGTGGTTTCTCTCCCCGTTGTTTCAATAAGAACAGGTGTTCGGCCGATAAGGGAGTAGAACTATTTTGAATCGCTTCCCCCAGACCTTCTTCACTTACAAGAGTACAGGAAATGATAAAAATAAAATCTGCTGTGTAATTTTCAACCAGCCTACACCTTCCCAGTTCGTCTGCAAACGTTCACAGTTTCTCCAATCACTTTTCTTCTTAACTAATATATGGACTTTAGCCACGAACATGTATTGAATTATTGTCGGTCAATCTGGCGCGAAATTCTAATGACGGCGGGCACAAGCTCCCGCGGCTTCAAGTTCCAGATCGACACTGAAAAATCTACGGTGGGGGGGTTTCTTTTATAATTTCCAGAAGGACGCTATCCCCTCTATGAGGCTTGGTTGTGAAATCTGCCAAATTTGCTTCTAATAGACCAATTTTGATAAGATTTGTCCCAGAACTCCGGACAGACTTGCACTTATGTTCGATGTTAATTTTATAATTTTCCTACACCCACAACAGGAGAAATAAATTGTTTCTGCCCGTGCGTTTCGCGCGTTTTCTTCTGCCCACGACCTTGGCACGTGTAACTAGCTCGCTGTTCTCACGCTAACACACACTTAGGCTTAACTGCATCTAAAATTGTCCCTGGTGTCGCTACCTTCACAGAGGGTGTATGAATAATTTTGCTTATTTATTTCTTCCTTCACTATCTTGTCAAAATCCCTCGTTGTGCAGAATTCATTAATTTAGAAAATTGTCGGGCACTCGAGTTCCACCGAGGTGTCCCGGCAATCCACGAGCTCGCCTTGCGGGAACCTTCCCACGCAACATCGGGCTCTTGGGAGC
The DNA here is from genome assembly GCF_040414725.1 of Anabrus simplex. Lineage (NCBI taxonomy): Eukaryota > Metazoa > Arthropoda > Insecta > Orthoptera > Tettigoniidae > Anabrus > Anabrus simplex. Next base: position 55,962,157 of record NC_090273.1, on the reverse strand, counting down.
GCAAAATGGCTGCCCTCAAACATACAGTAGTTTCTGAATACCAAATAAATATTTGGGAAAAATAAAAATTTTTCTCACCGTAGAATTATGGGTTCAATACATGTAAACGTTCTAAAATTCATGAATTTCTGCTGCGAAGACCAAAAAACTGAAGTCGTTTTTACATCGAATAGTCACTCGCAACGAAAAAATGCATTCACTACCGCAATTCCAAGTGGAAGAACTCATGGCTGCATAGCAGCGAACCATCGTCCAGGTCGATATCGTGTGTTATGAGCTGCTGCACCCGGGTGAAACCATCTATGTTAAACGGTCCCGAAGACTATAAATTACTGAATTGCGAACGTGCATTCACCGACAAATGTCAGAAATACGTCACAAGAGATGGCAAGGTTATCCATGTCCATAATAACGCCAGACCACATATCGACAAATCCGTGAAAGAAATCTTGATGCCGCTTAGATGATATATCTTAACCCGCCCGCACTCCTGCCCAGATGTTGCTCCATTTTATTACTATTTCTTTCGGTCGCTACAACAAGACCTCTCTGAGCAGCACATACGTTCTTTCGCAGGTATCCGATAGTAACTTAATCAATGGAAATTCATCCATTTGTTACCCGAGCGGTGGTAAAAGTTTTATACCTTCCACAGTACACTACTTTGAAAAACATACAATCTGCTGCCCTTCCTTAATAAACATGAGATTGTATGAAAAAGCCGCTCCCGTGGTGTAGGAATAGTGTGCCTGTCTCTAGCCCGGAGGCCATGGGTTCGATTTCCGGCCAGGTAAGGATTTTTCTCTCGACCTGAGGCTGGTTCGAGGCCCACTCAACCTACGTGATTAGAATTTAGGAGCTATCTGACGGTGAGATTGCGGCCCCGGTCTGGAAAGCCTAGAATAACGGCCGAGAGGATGCGTCGTGCTAACCACACGGTCCCTCGTAATCTGTAGGCCTTCGGGCTGAGCAGCGGTCGCTGGGCAGGCCAAAGCTCTTTAAAGGGCGTAAGTGCCGTGGGATTTGGCTTTTTGTATGAAAAATATAATTAATTCATATAATAACCTCGTAAAAGTTGCCATGCCTGTTGAGAATTAAACCTGGAAAGTAGTCCCAACAAATCAGTACCGCGTTGTACTCGGCTACATTTGTTAGCTGCTCAGGTAATTAGTAGCCTACATTTCAGTTACGCTTACACTCGCTCGAAGTACGAATACGAAGAGAGAAATTAATTATTTTAGCTTCATGTAGTCATTAACGACTTGGTTGATGTCTGTCTTCATATGATCTCTATCAGCACTGTTAGGGGCGCGCTGCTGTGAGCTTGCATTCGGGATATAGTCGGTTCGAACCTCACTGTCGGCAGCCCTGAAGGTAGTCTTCCGTGATTTCTCATTTTTACACCAGGAAAGATCTGGCGCCTTATCTTAACTGAGGCCACGGCCGCTTCCTTCCCACTCCTAATCTTTTCCTGTCCCATCGTCACCATATGACCTATCTGTGTCGGTGCGACGTAAAGCAACTTGTAAAAAATGGAAATAGAATATCGTCGCTGCCGGGACAAAACCTCCTATGTGAAATATTTTAGCTTAGAACTTTGGCCGGTAAAGTTCTGCCATCTAAGGTGCAATTTTGTATGAATGTTGTCAAGGCATTCTCGCTCTTCATGATGTATGTGCTGCGGGTCAGTATATCTCCAAAAATATTATCACATAGAAGGTTTTGTCCCGGCAACGGCGACATACTTTCAGAGAATCTGATTTTTGATTTTTTAATTGTTTTTATTTTGATTATTTATCAGAAAAACTACAAAATAAAATAAGTAATGATATTAAGAGTGAATAAATATAAAACAAATACATAGGTAGTCTGTTTATGGCATGATCTGTCTGAAACCCATGCAGAGAAAAAACTTCCAGTATGGAAAATATACTTCTTTATATGTGCAATTTAAACTCTTTGGTCAGCTGTCTCTCAATATGTCGGTTGTGTGCTTCATCATAATAAGAGAGTTCCGTCTTGTTGACTGCACTCATTGTGGTCAAATGTATTACTGAAGGCAACTAATTTTTAAAGATGTTTCATTGCGTTCTACTAATAAATTTACATTAAAATAAGTCCACGTCTGCGCGATAAAATTAATGTGGTAACCAGACGCCAGACCCATGGTGAAACAGCCCCGAGGGGCCACGACCTACCACGCGACCGCTGATCAGGCCGAAGACCTGCAGATTAGGAGGTGTCGCGTGGTCAGCACGATTAATTCTCTCGACCGTTTTTCTTGGCTTTCTAGAGCGGGACTGCTACATCACCGTCAGATAGCTCTTCAATTGTCATCACATGGACTGAGTGGACCTCGAAACGGGTAAAACTCCCTGATCTGGCCGGGAACCGAACCCGGAGCCATCGGGTAAGAGGCAGGCACGTTACCCCTACACCGCGAGGCCGGCAAATGGAAGTGATACCGATGAAACTGAGGTGACAGGTAGCTGTGACTGGCTGAAATTCCTGATATTTTTATACCTGATTAGCCACTGATTCATTAGTTAAATAATCTACATAAATAGTATTGTATGAGATCAGCTATCCGTTCATTCACTTCCTTTAAAAAAATTGGAATATTTATACGATTTAGAACAAGTCAAAACCTTGGCTGTCGGGACGGAGTGCCGGCCGCTAAGCCGCTGAGATAGGCACCCTTCTCCCCCCTCCATCTTCTCCTATTAAAAATATCAATATTCATCGAATTACAGTATAGTTCTTCTTCTTCTCCTTCTTATGCCATGTGCTCGTAGAACGTTGGCGATCAGTATCATGATCTGTTGATTGTTCACAACTGTTCTGAATAGAGTAACCTTCGTCACCCCAAACCACGCCAAAGTTGTCGGGTCACGGTGTCCTACTTCGCCCCAGACCACGTTCTCCATTAATTTTCCCCCTGCATTACTTGTAGAAGATGATATTCACTGTTCCGCAACATATGACCAAAGTATTCTAGCTTTCTTCTCTTGATGGTAGTGAGGATTTCTGGTGCCTTATTCATATGGTGCAAAACTTTTATATAGATCGTTTTACCTGTCCAAGGTATACAGCATGAATGTACTTTGACATACCTTCTTTATTTTATCTTATTTATTTCGTAAAGGGCAACTAAGCCATGGTTCATATAGGTGCAATACATACAGTATCCGATATACATGTAGTAGAATTATAATAATAAATTTTATTGCGCACAATGTGCAAAATTTACATATTACATCAATTAAATTACAATTCGCTTAAGGAGCACTTTGTTCAGAGCAAAATTGCTTCAGAGAGACTGTTCTCTTCATGCACTTCATTACGTGATATGTATCACACTGTTCTTTGCACAGTACACATACACACTCCTAGCTGGCCCGGTGGTAGGACTTCTTGGCACAGATACGGTGATGAAAGCCGTGTATTGCAAAGCGTGTCACCAAATGTCTCAACTCATATTCCTCTTTCATCCAATCCTTATTTATCAGTGCGTCTGTACTGTAAAAGCTTTCCTCGATCGAGTCCCTTTTCTCCCGTAGTTCTCGTAACAGCTCCTCGTATGCCGGAGTTTGCTGTAGAGGCATTTGTAATCTTAAATCCTCTATCAAGAAGGTTTCCCGTGCTAAGACATATACGTACCGGGATCGGGTGAATTTAGATACCCCTAGGACCCTCTTAAGGTATCTCGGTTTCATGCTTTCCTGATCTCGTAGCTGTTTACATGATAGGTACTCCCATATTTGTAGAATTATGAGATAACACAGAATCTTAAATGTTTTACATGAGAATAAACGGAATAAGGGAGTTTAACTCATCATAAAGGTACGATACATTTAACGTATATCTCAGATGTTCATATCATCTTCTGTAAATATTTTACAAGGTAAGGTAAGGTAAGGGTTGTTCTGCCCTAAGGCAGGTCTGAACCTCCGCAGAGGTGTTCCTGGGCCGGAGTTTACTTGCGGTAGGGTGGCCAGTTCCTTTCCGCTCCTCCATTCCCTTACCCTCCACCAACAGCGCGTGGCAACCCATCCAACTTCTGACCACGCCCAATGTTGCTTAACTTCGGAGATCTCACGGGATCCGGTGTTTCAACACGGCTACGGCCGTTGGTAATATTTTACAAGTTTCTGTTTAAATACAGTAAATGAAGCAGCCTGTCGAATATGTTCAAGAAGCGAGTTATACACACGTGGCGAGTAGTATTGTTGCCATATTTAGTTGAAGTTGATTAACTCAATGTGAATGTTATCGATACCGCTTGTATTGTGTGTATAATAGTAGTAACTGTCCTTAACACTTTTTAACAAGATTATAAATCTGGCAGAAGTAATAAAATCAGCAGTAGATCAACATCTTATTGCAAAAAAATGACAAACACTTGCCTCAATATATAGTGGATTCTCTTCTTTCAAACTCCCATACGGCACTGTCAACTCACCTGAAAAAAAGAAAAAGAATCTGGTTAAGAATCTGTTAAATTAAGGAATCCTTTAGGACTACATGTAACGAAAGCTGTATGAGAAGTTTGCATTCAGAATTTCTACGTCTGTCAACTTTTGTTTCGAACCAATAGTGAGCATCTTTCCCGTTGTAGACACACTGAAGTTGAAAAACAAACTCTTCAGCGCCTACATTTTTCTCCGAACGAGGAGTACCTTCTCAACATCCGCCTGACGTTTACGGAATGAGCTTCGACAGAGATCTTTCGAGAGTTGGTGTAATCTTTCACATAAAAAGCGAAGGAATAGAACCATACAAAGGCTATATGGTGGATGAGTGACAGGAGAGGTTTTCCGTACTCCGCCGGGCTGCGTGGCTCAGATGGTTGAGGCGCTGGCCTTCTGACCCCAACTTGGCAGGTTCGATCCTCCCACAGTCCGGTATTATTTGAAGGAGCTCAAATACATCAGCCTCTTGTCGGTAGATTTGCTGGCACGTTAAAGAAATCCTCCGGGACAAAATTCCGGCACCTCGGCATCTCCAGAAACCACCAGAAGTAGTTGGTGGGACGTAAAAATAATAAAGTTATTTTCTCCCTCCTCGTAGAATAATACAGAAAAATATAGGACACTGATAATTATATCACTTCCAGGGTGGTCATCAAATATGCAATCCAACGTCGCTGTCCAGAATGTTGAGAAGCGGAGACCCTCGGGCATGTGCAGCGTCAGTGTCTAAAGGTAGTATTAAAAAGAAATACCCTACATCACGAGGTATGTCCATACAACGGGACTAGTTTATGCGAAGCCATCAACCGCAGGGATAGGAAACAGTAGACTTTGGGAATACACGGCAGGCTTCACTGGTGGACGTAGAGAAGAAAGCTGCTTATTACCCACGTGTCCATCACTTAAGTGAGAGCTAGAGTTCAACTGGACACTTGGAAAGTCATCAGTTCCTTGAAATTCCACTCGGTCGCTCTTTCGTAGACTAATACTACAAAAAAAAAAAAAAATCAGGAAAATGGACATAATTTTCCCTATTCTTCTACCTCATACTCCTGGTCTTTGTCAACTACCTGGCGTCGGCATTATGTCTAGATTAATTCCAGTTTTACGGCCGGATGCCCTTCCAGATGTCAACCCCAAGTAGAGGGATTTATTCGCTATTGCTTATTTCAGTGCTGGTTTGTAGTGTAACGTGCTGTATGTGGATGTGTATTGCACCCTTTAGCCGTCAATTCGATGGGTGCAATATAAAGACGAACACAAACACTTATCTGCGAGTTAAAGGAATTAGCAGTATGGAATTAAAATCTGAGGCCCGTTCGAGAATCGAACTCGGGGCCCTCTTAACCGAAGACCAGTATGCTCACCATTGAACCAAGGAGTCGGACGCATTATTTGCCCAGTCTGATAAACAAATCATATTAGGTTTATATTGAGAAAGCCCATTCTGCATTCGGCAGACTCATGAATTCGAACCCCACCGTCGGCTGTATTGAGAATGTTTTTTCTATGGTTTCTCATTTTCGCTTAAAGGCAAATGCCAGGAGAGCTCCTATTCACAGGCCACCGCCAAATCCTTCCACCTCCTAACCCAATTTTATTTTCTATCACTCATTTCATCGTCATTAGCTCCTCAGTTGACAGTGGTGTCAGGACGGGCAACCGTCCGTAAAACAAGCCATATAAATACACCTCGTATCATCCCCGACCCCGTATCAAGGAACGGAACTAAACGGTGGACATACATTCATTGAGTACGTTCATGTGGAAAAATTATTTTGTGTACATAAGTATAATTATAGTTATTCCTGGAGTTCCCGTGGCTCAGGCGGCAGAGCTCCGGTCTCTCACCGCTGGGTTCCGAGATTCAAATCCCAGCGAAGACGGGACAGGATTTTCTTCGGGAACTCTGGTTTTCCCTGTCCTTTTTCATTCCAGCAACACACTCAATAACATTTCACTTTATCCGTCAGTCATTAATCATTGCCCCAGAGACGTGCGACAGGCTTCGACAGCCGGCAGAATTTTTATTCTTGCCGCTAGATGGGGGCTTCATTCATTCCATTTCTCACCCGGTCGAATGACTGGAAACAGGCTGAGGATTTTTCGTTGTTATTCCTGAATTACTCTCTCCTACCATCCCTCTGTGGGTGGGGACGGTCGAATAACACCCCTAGTATCCCCTGACAACTTAAAGGAGCCTCGGGGAATCCTGACATGGGAGCGTGAGGTCATGACCAGAGGGCACTTAGCTGAGTGCTGGGCATTGTTCCAATTGTGTCAGGCTCCTCACTCTCATCTATCCTATCCGACTTCCCTTGGTCAACTCTTGTTTTTTTCTGACCCCGGCGGTATTACGTATGGAGGCCTAGGTAGTCTTTCATTTTCACACCCTTCCTGGCCCTTGTCTTTCTTTGGCTGATACCTTCATTTCTCGAATTGTCGTTTCCTTCCATGTTTTCTCCCTAATTAGTGTTACATAGAGGATGGTTGCCTAGTTGTTCTTCATCTTAAAACAACAATAATCACCACCACCATCTCCCCTACCACACACTAAATGCCATTATTAGACCCAGGATTTTTAGGCAGTAATTAGGTTAAAATGCAAACTAATTTGGTTATAAGGAAGTGTCGTCTAGCCCGTTCTTCCGTTATATAGGAAGAGTGACATAAATTGGAGGGATTCTGATGAGCGATTCCCCTTAGATTTATGCAAGGCTCATAACATGACCGTTGTGTGGGGTAGACTATAGCCTACCTGTTACCTACATCAATAAGTTTATTTTTTTGCTAGTGGCTTTACGTCACACCGACACAGATAGGTCTTATGTTGACGATGGGACAGAAAAGGCCGAGAAGTTGGAAGGAAGCGGCCGTGGCCTTAAGGAACATCCCCAGCATTTATCTGGTGTAAAAATTGGAAACCACGGAAAACCATCTTCAGGCTGCCGACGGTGGGATTCGAACTCACTATCTCCCGGATGCAAGCACAGCGCCTCGAACCAAACGGGTCAACTCGTCCGGTTCAATAAGTTTGCACTCCAACCTATTAGGTACTGCCTAAAAACTCGGGAGTCTAGTCATTATGTCTGTTTTTCCGCTCCAAGTGCGACATCTTGTCTTGTGGCCTGAGTCTGTCAGTAGGATTGTTTAAATGTCAGATGAAAATAACGTCCTGCTTGCCACATTAGCGTTACTGCCTCCGCATCTTTCATTGAACCGTGAGGGTCTGCGACATGTCACCCACACCATAAAGATTGTAGGCGCCGCATCGCAGGCAACTGTTTATATCACAGAGTGTAGAAACCCTCTGCTGTCAACTGTATTCCAGTTTTATTGCATAAAACGCTCCATCTGTAAGTGCTAAATGGAATTATACAAACTTGAGGACGAGCCTCCCCCTCTGATGTATCTAAATAGTTACCACTAAAAGGGGATGGCGTAATTTGTTGAGTCAGCCATTCTGGAGTGTTACATTGTATGTCCTTCCTAACGCTCCCAAATGGAGTATAACTGAAACCATACAACTTTCTAAAGGAATGATATGTCAAAAACTGCTGCAGACTGTTCACGTCTTTCTATTACAAAGATAGTGGGTTCGTTCTCGACTTTCGTCGAGAGCGTTGAGGAAGTTAAAATGCTATTATTCCGTGTTGTAGGTTAACTGAACTTTAAAGATGATGTTTGTTGTTTGAAGTGGCCTAACAGCTAGGTCATCGGCTCCAACTGAACTTTAAAGAGCTCCTGTCGATCAATATTCCTACACCTAAGGTATCTTGAAAGTTTCATCAATTGAAGGGATGTCTATCTTTAGCTTTTTATGGAAAATTATTATTTAGAGTTTCCTCTTTAATTTGATGTATGTTTTATTGATTTTGGATGACTGTAAATACTTATAAAACTATAAATAATATGTTACTGCACAAGCCATTTCCCCAGATTTCGTGAATACTTATTCAGTTAAGACAAAATATCTTGCGAACTATTTGCTCTAGAAGGCAGTACGTTATGTTGATATATAACAAACATAAGTTGGCCTCATTGGTTGCTAAAATATTGTTTCATATCTGGTGTTTCTGTGCTAAGAAACATGTTACCACTCATGTCCTGAAAGTGGCATTGCACTTTCCAGTGTGATTTCTGAGAAACTACGTATTTTTTTTTGCGAATGTTTCCCATTTTCTCAGAAAGTCCTTAAGATAGAGCTTTGATATGTTTCCCTTCCATTAACAGCATCATTGTTTTTATATGGATCTACAATGGTAGAGATACGGCACATAGTTTAACACTAAATATGTTTTAAAAATAAATGTTAAAATGTGTGAATTTTAATTCAAAAATCGATATCTTTATTTTTAATAAAGCTAGAACCGGGATATGAATGTATATCTTTGCAAAATTTAGTTTCATTGCCTTGGACAGTTCCAAAGACACCGGGATGTAAATATGTTAAATTTAACATTATCAGGCTGTGCCTTTGATACTCCGTTTTAAGGAAATTTCTTCTTATTTCTTCTTCTTCTTAATTTGATAGCGGCATCGAGGACCACGTTAAGTCTAGTTACCTTCGGCAGTTAACTTTGATTCCTTTTGAGCCCAGAATTCCCTCCTTCTTTCTGAGTGGGCCTGTTTGCGTTCCTCTGTCCAAGAGACACCGTGTCTTCTTTTCGGTTGTTCGTCTCGGTTTATCCTGTTCACTACTATCTGTTTGCAGAAAAGACCTCTGTCAAGGTCGTCTTCCAGTTTGATTTGTAGCACTTGAAGGTCTTCTTTGGTGTTTATAAAGCAAGGCATAGTGGTTTTAGGTTTGAATCAAATAGATGAAAGATCGGTTTGGTCAGCCTGTTTCCGTCCATTCCATTATCTATTATTACTATTACTATTATTATTATTATTATTATTAGTAGTAGTAGTAGTAGTAGTAGTAGTAGTAGTAGTATTAGTATTATTGTTATTCTCAACTAGGGAACACGTTTGAACTTATTTAACACACTGTTTCTTCTTTTCTACCCAATAATTCTTCAATCGTTCACCAAGTTCAATTTTGTATTCATTTGCGTATCTTGTATTGTTTTCGTTTAAGAGAAATCAAAATCCTGAGATTTGCTGATGTTATTGTTACTTTAACTGACTCTGCAGACGATTTGGAGAGACTGATGAACGGTATACGCAGAGCCTTGGGTAGGTGAAAATAAAAACATCCGAAACACAAGTAATGGAGTGCAGACGAAAAAAGTCAGGTGACGCAGGAAATATTAGATTAAGAAATGGAAGTCTCAAAGGAAGTAGATGAATATTGTTACTTGGGTATTAAAATAACGAACGATGGCAGAAGTAAGAAGGATATACGATGCAGACTAGCATAAGCAAGAAAGCTATTTCTTAAGAAAAGGAATGTGCCCACTTAGAACATTGGCATAATTATAAATATGTTTTTGAAGACTTTCATCTTATAGAAGTGAAACCTGGATGATAACTAGTTCAGAAAGAAATATTATAAGCTTTTGAAATGTGGTGTTACTGAAGAATGCTGAAAGTGAGATGGGTAAAATTCCGAATGAAGAGAGAGTGAATCGAATTGGCGAGAGGAGAACGAATTGGAGAAATTTGACCAGAATAAGAGATAGGATGATAGGACACATCTTAAGACACATAGGACTTGTTCAGCTGGTTTTTGAGGGAGGGATAGTCTAGGGCAGGGATGGCGAACCTATGCCACGCGTGTCACTAGGTGACACGCGAACGCGATTTCGGTGGCACGCCACATGAGCATAATATTTTATATATACGTCTTGTACTACAGACAATGCATATCTTATAGTGTTTCACGTGTAAGAAATACCGTAAATATCGAAAATCTCAATACTAGTTCCATTCGGACGTGCAATATGGCAACTGCTACACTGATAGGTCCGGAAGTCAAGTGAGATAGTCTCGTTTTCTGGTGGTTTTGTATACGGACATCGCAAACGTGTTTTCGGTGCCGAAAAGAACAGAAACTTAACAAAGGTGGTGACCGTATTTTTTCAAGAACTCTGGCTAAGGGAATTCGGACTGATAAAAAGATGTGTTGCCTGTGTTCGAAAACAATTGTATCCCCCACATTTAATGTAGAGCGCAATTTCGAGACTGGTCATTCAAATGTTGGTTCCATTTCAAATGAAGAAAGAAGAGAGTTTGTCTCACAAAATATCCAACATTACACAAAAAAAAAACTAGTTCTTTTGTATCATCTTTCCGGCCAAGGAATAATATCAGTGCGGCTGTTTCTATCCGTCTCACTGCATAGTACAACATGCATGGGAAACAGATTTCTGACGGTGAGTTGTTGAAAGAAAGTTTCTTATTGACGTTCGACACATTATTTGAAAATTTCCCTAACAAACAACTAATAATCAACAGAATCAAAGGAATGCCACCCAGCTGAACTGCTGTCAAGGATAGAATAATAAAAATGAGTGAAGTAGTTTCGGAGCACTTGAAAGCTAATTTGGATAACTCCCACATGTATGCAGTATGTTTTGATGAAATCATGAATGTGACCTTACAAATAAGGATGGCTGTTTTTTATTTATTTATAGATTTCCTTATGGAAATGTGATGAAGGAGAAATTAGTTTAATTGTTGAGCGTACAAACTACTACATGGAAAGATAATGAAGCTAATGGAGGTAGTGAAGTCCATTCGCAATATTAGTACTTTTGATTTTTATATCTAATAATTATTTTTTAAATTTGTTTTAAGTGCACCGACACAGATAGGTCTTGTGGCGACGATGGGATAGGAGAGGCTTAGGAGTGGGGAAACTGCCGTGGCCATATAATTGAGGTACAGCCTCACGGAACATGCAATCAAATGTATTTACAAGATATATGTGTACCGGGCGGTACACCTCCACACCGCTAATTTAAAATGTGCGCCTGTTGAAACTCCTCTGCTGGAGGAAGTCTGAACTTTATATACGCTATTAATTCGCTACCTTCTCAGAAGATGTCACCACGTGGAAAATTTTGAGTTTTTGAACTGTGTCATTTTTGATGTGTTTTTGTTTCGCCTGAAGTAAGAAGTGTGGACTTTCTCTCCTAGAGGACACTACGGAAGATCAACAATAGTGCACCCTAGCGCGGAGTCAAAGAACTATTTTGTTGGAGAAATTTTTATTTCAAATGTTTGTTTCTTGTTAAATTTCTTTCTGTTATTGTTTAAGTTGGCTGTATACCCCTCTTTTTCCCCTTGTTTTAGATTTATCCAATCCCGAATTTCTTTTAGTAATTTCCGACCAATCCGATGTATTTCCCCCCCCAACTTGGATATGTTTCTGTAACCTAGCCAATAAAATTATTGTGGGTGGGTGTTTTCATTCCCCTAACGCCTAGAACCTTCCGCGAGAGGATATAAACTGCTGATTTTTGGGTCTCTGGGCCACTTCTGTTCCATCTTTCAGTGTGTTAAGTACATAGCAGGGGGCGGGAAGCGCCTCTTTCTTCGGCAGCGGTCAACAACAAGGTAATGGCCGATTAATAACTTCTTTCTTTGCTAGCTCAGCAGTTTAACTTTCGGGGCGGGTTCTAAGCGTTCACCATGTAACCTTTTCCTAAATGTAACTACTCTTTTCATATATTCTCTTTTAAGGCTACATACTGGGATAGAGAGTGCTAACCCTCTCGAGCTCCCACTCTTATTGTTTTGAGGTGAACTTATTTTTCTCAACCTATTCTTCGATAACGTAAAACAAATTGTTCTCTCCTTAAGTCACCTCTTTAGTATGGGATTAGCCCTTGTATTAACGGCCTAGTGCCAAGTAGGTCGTAATCAAAGTGTATTAGGAGTGCAAGTTCGCCTCCTCTCAAATTGTTATTTTAGAGGTCATTTAATTAACCTGCTTTTCATTTAATAGACCTCAGTAGATTGGGTATTTTACCCCTGTGTTTATGTCCGTTGAGGACAGCTTGAAGGTGGAGTTTGGTGTGGCCTGGGAGAGGCTTAAATTAAAGAGCGAGTGGCTCTTTTGGAAACGGAGTGTTGTATGCCTCGAGGAGGCTTTACTGTGTAATTTGGAGCAAGTGCTCCAGGGTTTGATTGGGGTCTTCTGCCCCTTTGTTAAAATTTGTATATGGGAAAGTTGGGCTAGTTGCTCAAGAATTGTGAACTCAGGGCTCGAAGCCCAAATTCTGTAATCCCTGTAATTGTACATTTCAAATTGTGTTTCGGCTACTAAGTACCTGTTCTTTGTTATTACTTAATCTTGAAAAGAAAATATAACCTTGTTAAATTTTACATTAACTTTGATTCCGTAGTTTGAGACCCATTCACGCCCGCACCTTCTTACACCTCTACCTACCACCAAAATACGGTAACAAGTGGTAGCAGAGCGTGGTTGAATGGGTCTCAATTTAGCCCCTTTTGACGGCTAAACATTGTTTGTTCCGAACTCTAACAATTTTCTCAGTTGCTGGAATTTTTCTTGATTTTGTTTCAAAATTGTTCTATCACCATGCCCGGCCCTCGCGATGTTCTCCATCTTAACTATTTGCGCAAGGAGGAGTTGATCTATGAATTGACTATTAGAAGTGTACAATCTGGAGGCACGGTTGCAGTAGACACAAACAAGCTTAGAGAGTCCCTAGATTTGCCCATTTCCATCCCCAATTTGGGAGAGAAAGAAATTGACGACTCTCTTTCCACGATCACGGAGAATATTACTGGTCTAGCTTCTGTAGTTAGTTTTTTTGATGAAAATGATCCTTCTCCTAATCAAATTAAGCGTGTGCAAGCTAGGCTATATCACTTTTCAAATAGAGTTAACGATCTGTTGTCTCTAAAACTGAATGACGTTCAGAGGAAGGAAGCTAGTACGCTGCTTGAAAATATGTCTGAATTATCTAACAAGGTCACTCAATTGTTAACGGGGGAGGTTCCTCCCAAAACTGATCAACCCGTCACGGTGAATGTAGGTAGTGAGGAAGAACCTCCTAAGGGAGAAGTAAATAGGAAAACCATTGCTGCCCAAACCATCTCTGCCCCATTGGACAACGAATCTGAACGCCGTGCATCGTTGAGTAACATCCGAACCTTTACCTACTATGTCACCCGGGTTTAGCAGCTTGCCTCATCCATTGGCAATGTTGCTCAGAGGTATCTCTAAGTTTTCGGTTAATACCACCAGTGAAGTAATTTCATTTTTAAGATTTCTGGTTGAATTTCAGGATCATGCCCTTGTGTTTTCTCTTTCTCCATGTCAAATTTTGCAAATTATCTATCCTTATGCAATTGGTATTCTTTCTGACAAAATAGTTAGAGCCATAGCCGAACAGTCATCTATTGAAGATTTTCATGCACACTTGCTTGCAAATTTTATTCCCGCCCGCGCGAGGTCTTCTCTGATTCAGAAGTACTATTATCGTGTACAACGCTTGGATGAAAACTTGGCTGATTTCATACAGGACATTAAGTTTTATACTAGGGTGTTTGCTCTTCATTTCCCTGAGGATCAGATTGTACAAGCTATTGTGGAAGGGATTTCACCACCCTATAGGTCATATTTGTGTTTCGCGGCGTGCCCGCAAACTTTCTCTGAACTTGAAGCATTGGCCGTCTCAGCGGAAGGAGTTAGATACGCGGATTCTTTGCGTGTCGCGAAAGAACCCCCGCCTTCCTTTAGTAATACTCGGCCTCCACCTCGCCGACCAGTCAATCCCCGTAAATGTTATGCTTACGGGTCGCCTGACCATCTGCGCAACAAGTGTCCACTGATCAAGTCAAGTGGGACAAGGAATGGAGCTGGTTCAGCACAAGGCTGTTTTAAATGTGGGGCCTTCTCACATATCGCCAAGAATTGCCCAAACTCGAATAGCACCCCCTCCTGCTCAACTTCTGGTGCAAATTCTACCTATGCCAATAATAAAAAGTGACTAGTGGCTTCGGCTGAGTCGGCTAATCCATCTTCCCGAGCCTCAGCCCCTGGTAAACAGGTTGTAAATTCTGGGAACGACCAATTTTCAAATTTATCTTTTGAAGGTCCCAAAGAGTGTCTTAGGATTGCGGCGGATTCCCCCGCACCGGTTCCTTTTCTTAAGATTGAGTTAAATAACGAGCCTATAACAGCTCTCTTAGATTCAGGTAGTGTTTGTTCTATTATTTCGGCTGATTGGTATTCAAAATTGAAATCTGTTTGCAAGCTTCCTAACTATTGTTTGTCGGCGATCCAATACGTTGCGGCTAATTCATCCCCATTAGAAATTCTAGGTTCCTCATTGGTCAAAATTCGTATTTTTAAATTCACTTGGAGAGTTAAATTGTTTGTGGCCAAGCTCTTGTCTTGCCCCATTATATTGGGAGCGGACTTTATTTCTCACACTGGTCTTGTGCTCGATCTTCAGAGTAGGTCTAGCTCTTTCAAATTTGCCTCTAATTGTAGCATCCCTCTATTAAAGTGTAAATCTGCATCATGTTCTTCTATTTCGCCTACCCAGGATGAGATGTTGTTAGACCTTAGACATCTACCTGAGGAGCAGGCTGATAGTATTCGCAAATTGTGTCAGTCGTTTCCCGAGGTGTTCTCTGATACTCTTGGTGTTACTGACCTTATTGAATACAAAATTGAGGTCACGGATTCGATTCCTGTCCGTTTTCCACCGTATAGGCTATCTCCACCTAAAATGAAGGCTCTAAAAGAAATTATCGATCAGATGTTGAAGGATGGTATTATTAGGCCCTCTAAGTCAGCGTATTCTTCGCCTATTTTTTTAGTCCCGAAACCCCAAGGAGGCTTCAGGCCTGTCATTGATTACAGGGCTCTCAATCGGAAGGTGGTGTTACAATCTGTGCCCCTTCCCGACCTTCATTCTTGTTTTTCATGGTTTCGTAAAGCCAAGTTCTTTACTATCTTGGACTTGAATCAGGCCTATAATCAAATTCCCCTTGCCGAAGAGTCTAAACATCTTACAGCGTTTGCCACGGACTGGAATTTATACGAATACAACCGCGTGCCTTTCGGGCTCCCCACGGGAGCAGCTGTACTCACTAGGCTACTAGATAGGGTCTTCTCCGACATCAAATTTGAGTACTTATATCACTACTTGGATGATGTCGTCGTATTTTCAGAGACTTTTGAAGAACATCTACATCATCTGCGAGAGGTTCTCGATCGCCTTCGTAAGGCTGGGTTAACTGTTAAGTTGTCCAAGGTTGCCTTTGCTAAGCCCTCTATGTCTTTCCTAGGGCATATTGTGTCACCTGATGGTGTAGCTGTCGATCACTCTAGAACACAGGCCATCCGTGATTTTAAACCTCCCAAGGACATTAAAGGCATCGCCAGGTTCATTGGTATGGTGAATTTCTTCAGGAAGTTTATTCCTAACTTCGCTAATAGAGCGGCACCCTTAAACCTTCTTCGTAGGAAAGGCATCAAATTCGAGTGGGGACCTTCTCAACAAGCCGCTTTTGAAGACCTTAAATTAGCTCTTTGTAATGCCCCTGTACTTGCTATGCCTGATTTCTCGAAGAAATTCATTGTCCAAAAAGACGCATCGTCGTCAGCAGTAGCTGCAGTCCTTCTTCAAGAGACTGAACTAGGGAGGCGACCCATCGCCTATGCATCTAGGACCTTGTCGGCTCAAGAAGCCAAGTATTCCATATATGAGCTAGAAGGTTTGGCAGTCTTATTCGCCTTAGAGAAGTTCCGTCTCTATCTGGAACATGTTAAATTCGACCTGGAGACAGATAATCAAGCCTTAAGCTGGGTCTTAGGTAGGCCGCGTCGTACTGGTCGTATAGCCCGTTGGGCCATCCGTATTTCTGCCTTCCAATTCGATGTCAGGCATATCAGAGGTACTGAAAATGTTGTTGCTGATGGACTCAGCCGTATGTTTTCAAACGACGTTGAGAACCATGAACCGGTCGACCGTTCATCACCTCCCGAGTCCACACTATTTGATGTTAATGCCATTTTAACTGATGCCCCCATGCTCTTTAGGGATATCGAGAAATACCAACGTGAAGATCCGACGCTGGCTCCGATAATGGAAACCCTTTCTTCTGGGGAACATGTTGTCCCTTATGTTCTGAGGAATGGTGTTCTATGTTGCCCTTCGAGGCATGATAAGATGATGAAGGTTGTTGTTCCAGCGGGTCTTGTACCTATGATCTTCAAGTATTATCATGAGACCCCATTAGGAGGGCATCTTGGTATCTTTAAAACTCGTGAAAAGATTCGTGAAGTGTTCATCTGGAAAGGTATGGACGGTGAAATCCGTGAACTAGTAAAGGCTTGTAAATCCTGTTTGCTTAGTAAACCGACCATGTCCACCAAGGTAGGCCTCTTGTCTTCCCAGCAAGCGTCGCGCCCCATGGAACGCCTGTATATTGATTATGTAGGACCATTCCCCCAGTCAAAGGGTAATGCCAACAAGTTCATCCTTGTGTGTGTAGATGGTTTTACCAGATTTTCCTGGTTATTTCCGACTAAGCTGGCTACCGCTCAGTCTACCATTACTTGCTTAAATTCTATTTTTGCTTCTTTTGGTCCGTGCCAATATATTGTATCTGATAATGCTAAGGCTTTTACATCTAATTTATTTCGTAAATTCTGTTTTGACTTATCCATCTCTCATGTAACTACTTCTGCGTATTACCCTCAACCATCTCTGGCTGAACGGGTTAATCGTAATCTCAGGTCCGCACTGATTGCCTATCATCATGATGATCATTCCAGGTGGGACACGTCCCTGCATTGGTTAGCTTTTGCTTTGAATTCGGCGGTTCATGAATCACATAAATTCACTCCAGCTTCTTGGTTGTTCAAGTTTGTTCCCAACTCGCCGCTCTCTAACCTCTGGTCTCTGAGTGACATTCTACCCGAGACAATAGATCCGGATAATATTAAAGATCTGTGGAAGAAGGCTAAAGCCAATCTTAAGGTATCTCATGAAAAGGTTAGGGAAAGGTATGATCGTGGACGGAGACCCACCACTTTGAATGTAGGTGACCAGGTGATGGTCAAGAATTTTGTTCCCGCGGGCAAGCTTGCCCCCAGATTTCATGGGCCATGCATCATTCTCGATTTTCTTACGCCAGTTACGTTGTTAGTAAGCAATCCAGCCACCGAGAGGATATTTAGGGTTCACCTGTCACAGGTGAAACCGGTGTAATTTCCGTGTTAACTTGCTTCATATTATTTTGAAAGGAATATGAAGGTTATATTTTTTTTAAGTTTCACTTTTAAGGCTTTCTGCCCCTTCTATAATATTTTGTCTTATATGTAAGCCTTTTGTAAAACCTTCCCCGATCCGTTAAACTGCCATTCTGTCCTTGCCTCGGCCATTACCACGCTCCCGTCTCCTGCTTCAATACACACTGTGGCTGAATTATATTTAATGCCATGGATATTTGCACGCCGCTGACCCCTCAACCTCCTCACCAAGCCTGTGCCCTTAAAAAAATGATGATGGTCCAACAATATTCTGCCGCCTAGCTTTAATGTTTCAGTGCCCCCGCAGCCGCGCGGCGCCGTGCAGCAACTGGGTCCGAGGACGGGCCCCCTCGGCCCCAGCGAGGACGACGTGTGCACGGCGAGCCGGAGCTCTCCTCCCGGCCATGGCTGATGTGCGGCGCACGATCTGCTACTTGCCCGCAGCCTGTATATGTTCACCGCGGGCGCGGCGTGCTTCAACACCTCTGCTCCCCTCATAGTGCGGGCGAGCGGTATCTCAGGGTACTTGAGGGGTCCGAGCGGCCTCCTTTGGACGCAAGCCGCAACGGCCGGTCTGGCCATCCCACTTCATCACCATCAACTACATGAACAGTTACTATAAGTAATGACTACACTTGGGAATTTAACTGCAATACTTGGTGGACTATGCAAAATTTTTCATCACTTTTAAGTATTAAAAGTTTATCTTCAGAACTCAACTTCTACAAACATAAAGACTGTACTTCACCTGCAACAACAAATGTTGAAACTGAATCAAACCAAATTAAGAAATCTTATAAATGCTTCTGCAACCAATCTTCATATCCACAGCATAACTTGGACCTTGTTTCAAACAATTTCATGTGTCACCCCTGGTGGAACTTTTGGGGGGGGAGGTCTGTACCGGGCGGTACACCTCCACACCGCTAATTTAAAATGTGCGCCTGTTGAAACTCCTCTGCTGGAGGAAGTCTGAACTTTATATACGCTATTAATTCGCTACCTTCTCAGAAGATGTCACCACGTGGAAAATTTTGAGTTTTTGAACTGTGTCATTTTTGATGTGTTTTTGTTTCGCCTGAAGTAAGAAGTGTGGACTTTCTCTCCTAGAGGACACTACGGAAGATCAACAATAGTGCACCCTAGCGCGGAGTCAAAGAACTATTTTGTTGGAGAAATTTTTATTTCAAATGTTTGTTTCTTGTTAAATTTCTTTCTGTTATTGTTTAAGTTGGCTGTATACCCCTCTTTTTCCCCTTGTTTTAGATTTATCCAATCCCGAATTTCTTTTAGTAATTTCCGACCAATCCGATGTATTTCCCCCCCCAACTTGGATATGTTTCTGTAACCTAGCCAATAAAATTATTGTGGGTGGGTGTTTTCATTCCCCTAACGCCTAGAACCTTCCGCGAGAGGATATAAACTGCTGATTTTTGGGTCTCTGGGCCACTTCTGTTCCATCTTTCAGTGTGTTAAGTACATAGCAGGGGGCGGGAAGCGCCTCTTTCTTCGGCAGCGGTCAACAACAAGGTAATGGCCGATTAATAACTTCTTTCTTCGCTAGCTCAGCAGTTTAACTTTCGGGGCGGGTTCTAAGCGTTCACCATGTAACCTTTTCCTAAATGTAACTACTCTTTTCATATATTCTCTTTTAAGGCTACATACTGGGATAGAGAGTGCTAACCCTCTCGAGCTCCCACTCTTATTGTTTTGAGGTGAACTTATTTTTCTCAACCTATTCTTCGATAACGTAAAACAAATTGTTCTCTCTTTAAGTCACCTCTTTAGTATGGGATTAGCCCTTGTATTAACGGCCTAGTGCCAAGTAGGTCTTAATCAAAGTGTATTAGGAGTGCAAGTTCGCCTCCTCTCAAATTGTTATTTTAGAGGTCATTTAATTAACCTGCTTTTCATTTAATAGACCTCAGTAGATTGGGTATTTTACCCCTGTGTTTATGTCCGTTGAGGACAGCTTGAAGGTGGAGTTTGGTGTGGCCTGGGAGAGGCTTAAATTAAAGAGCGAGTGGCTCTTTTGGAAACGGAGTGTTGTATGCCTCGAGGAGGCTTTACTGTGTAATTTGGAGCAAGTGCTCCAGGGTTTGATTGGGGTCTTCTGCCCCTTTGTTAAAATTTGTATATCGGAAAGTTGGGCTAGTTGCTCAAGAATTGTGAACTCAGGGCTCGAAGCCCAAATTCTGTAATCCCTGTAATTGTACATTTCAAATTGTGTTTCGGCTACTAAGTACCTGTTCTTTGTTATTACTTAATCTTGAAAAGAAAATATAACCTTGTTAAATTTTACATTAACTTTGATTCCGTAGTTTGAGACCCATTCACGCCCGCACCTTCTTACACCTCTACCTACCACCAAAATACGGTAACAATATTTATAATATATAAATAAATAAATAAATACATGAATGAATCAGTAAATGAATAAATAAATAACATATTATGAAACATAATCGGGAATTTAGAAAGGAAGTCTCGAGGGTGGGGGCGGGGGAGGGGGGGGGTTGTAGGTTGTGGACATCCCGTAATGGAAATAAAAAGCAACAAGTGGCACAGTCAACAGATGATAATAATAAACAGGAGTTAAAATGGCACACTAGTAGGAAAAGGTTCGCCATCCCTGGTCTAGGGTATGGATATGACAAACATATTGTAGTAGATGTAGGATGTAGTAGTTACAAAGAAATGAAAATATTAGCTCAGTCTATGGATTGATGACCCAAACGACAACATTCTATTGTTATCCACTGTGCATAGCTAACCGTAAAATGTTAATGCACTTTTTCTATGATTTTATAGACTTCCCGTAATTTCCTTTCCATCCAAATTCACATTTTAATCCAAGGACTTTTCTCTCTCGTTTTTCGATGTTTATCATTAACAACACTTTCACGAAATATTACTACGTAACTGCATCGAATGCCTGAAAATTTGATACATACAGCGAGAAAAGACAGTTTTATACTGATATGAAAATATATACACTGACTGACAGAGCAAATGCAACACCAAGAAGGAGTGGTTCGAAAGGGATGAAAGTTGGAGAAAAAACAGAGACGGCACGGACGAATAATTGATGTTTATTTCAAACCGATATGCAGGTTACACTGCGCACGGCATCGACTCAGTAGGATGTAGGACCACCGCGAGCGGCGATGCACGCAGAAACACGTCGAGGTACAGAGTCAATAAGAGTGCGGATGGTGTCCTGAGGGATGGTTCTCCATTCTCTGTCAACCATTTGCCACAGTTGGTCGTCCGTACGAGGCTGGGGCAGAGTTTGCAAACGGCGTCCAATGAGATCCCACACGTGTTCGATTGGTGAGAGATCCGGAGAGTACGCTGGCCACGGAAGCATCTGTACACCTCGTAGAGCCTGTTGGGAGATGCGAGCAGTGTGTGGGCGGGCATTATCCTGCTGAAACAGAGCATTGGGCAGCCCCTGAAGGTACGGGAGTGCCACCGGCCGCAGCACATGCTGCACGTAGCGGTGGGCATTTAACGTGCCTAGAATAACGCACTAGAGGTGACGTGGAATCATACGCAATAGCGCCCCAAACCATGATGCCGCGTTGTCTAGCGGTAGGGCGCTCCACAGTTACTGCCGGATTTGACCTTTCTCCACGCCGACGCCACACTCGTCTGCGGTGACTATCACTGACAGAACAGAAGCGTGACTCATCGGAGAACACGACGTTCCGCCATTCCCTCATCCAAGTCGCTCTAGCCCGGCACCATGCCAGGCGTGCACGTCTATGCTGTGGAGTCAATGGTAGTCTTCTGAGCGGACGCCGGGAGTGCAGGCCTCCTTCAACCAATCGACGGGATATTGTTCTGGTCGATATTGGAACAGCCAGGGTGTCTTGCACATGCTGAAGAATGGCGGTTGACGTGGCGTGCGGGGCTGCCACCGCTTGGCGGCGGATGCGCCGATCCTCGCGTGCTGACGTCAGTCGGGCTGCGCCTGGACCCCTCGCACGTGCCACATGTCCCTGCGCCAACCATCTTCGCCACAGGCGCTGCACCGTGGACACATCCCTATGGGTATCGGCTGCGATTTGACGAAGCGACCAACCTGCCCTTCTCAACCCGATCACCATACCCCTCGTAAAGTCGTCTGTCTGCTGGAAATGCCTCCGTTGACGGCGGCCTGGCATTCTTAGCTATACACGTGTCCTGTGGCACACGACAACACGTTCTACAATGACTGTCGGCTGAGAAATCACGGTACGAAGTGGGCCATTCGCCAACGCCGTGTCCCATTTATCGTTCGCTACGTGCGCAGCACAGCGGCGCACTTCACATCATGAGCATACCTCAGTGACGTCAGTCTACCCTGCAATTGGCATAAAGTTCTGACCACTCCTTCTTGGTGTTGCATTTGCTCTGTCAGTCAGTGTGTATATATATATATTAATATTATGTATGAATTTGCATAACATTCCAAAGTAGTTTATTTCGAGTAATAGGCTGAGGTACTATTTCTCTAAAAATTATTAAAGTTTGTGTCTTGAACATGGTGGAACAAATATTTATTATATTCAGACTTTCCCACGTCGAAATATTTGCGATATCATATGGCATTATTGAGCAGATTCCACTTAAGTCCTTTGTGAAAGTTCTTCAATTTTTGTGGAACAAAACGTCCAATGTGTAAGATATATTCGTGTTTAAAGGACACGTATAGAAGCAGAGAAAATTGTTAGGATATAAAATCACAGATACGAAAAGATAAAATAAAAATATGGCCTACTATATCTAAGTAATTCAGAAAGAAGTTAAAGAGCCAGAATATATAAGCAGAAATTATCCTCAGGCTACTACGCATTAATAACAAAAAGTGATTCCTATCCAGAGTTACGCTAAGAATAAAAAGTAAGAGGTTCACTATGTTTATAGACACCATAATATTTTCTATACTATGACAAACTATGAAGTGAAAATGAACATAATATAAAACAATATGCATGTACAGTAACATAACTCGTCAAGCCCTCGTAAAATAAAAATAATTGTTATGTTTCGGGCTTTTCACCTTGTTGAGTTCATCAAATGTTATTATATTACATATCTCCTTTCACTCTAAGGTAAGTTCCAATTACATCACATGGCTTCAGTAAGAGTTTTTTCTTTTTTGTTTTTTTGCAAGTTGCTTTACGTCGCACTGACACAGATGGGTCTTATGGCGACGATGGGATAGGAAGAGACTAGGAGTGGGAAAGAAGCGCCCGTGGCCTTAATTAAGGTACAGCCCCAGCATTTGTCTGGTGTGAAGGTGGGAAACCACGTAAAACCATCTTCAGGGCTACCGACAGTGGGATTCGAACCCACTATCTCCCGAATACTGGATACTGGCTGTACATAAGCGACTGCAGCTATCGAGCTCGATCAGTAAGAGTTATAAATGGTCTAAAACACTGATTTTCGAACCCTAGTACGTGTACCCCAGGGGGTACGCCTGAGACTTTTAGTGGGGTGCTTGAGCAGCCTTCAGGAAAAAAGGAAGGAAAATTGAAATATGGAAATAAATAATAAGAAAATTATGTACATATGGAGCCACGCTTCCCTTGAAAGTTTCACCTGAACTACGACACATCAGAAATTTTGATGGTTTGCACTGTCAGAATTTCAGACTTAAGGTCGAAAATGTTTCTTCTTTATTTATTAGTTTCACACTGAGGCTAAAACCTAGCGTTTTGTGAAACTTTTATACATACAGGGTATCCTATGTTTTTTATTGTCATTGCATCATACTTGATACAGACACAAATACTTCAATTTCTAGTGAAGTGTCATAAAATTGTATTTAATTTCACAATCTCGTCTTATTTACGATATGTATTAAAAAGAATTGAAAATAAATTTAAAATGCCTCTGTAATTATCTAGGTACTCATATTTTTTTGAACCTATCATTCAGGGATTTTTTTGTGAGGGCACATTGAACTTTCAGCCATGAGTGAGGGGTACAATCTCATAGTAGTTTGAGAATTCTGGTCTATCGCGTTGACGTGTGACACACAGGGTTGAAAGGGTGAGGGAGAAAGTGATGTAAATTGACCTCTGGAACACCCTGTGGAACGCGACTTGAGACGAAGTGATGTTTGTTCTGTGTCCCAACTTTTTGTCTGAGCCGACTTTACCTTGCCCTTTTTTGCTGGGTGTGCTGTAAAATGGGAGTCCTTTTGGGGTGGCACTGCAGACCTCAGCCCATAATTGGCAGTCATTGGCCTGAAGCTGCTCTTAAAGGGGACAGCTGCTTGCTATAAAAGGCATATCCATTATCTTCCATTTTAAAAGGAGATAAATACACAGAAAGTTCATCAACGTCTGGCAAAAAGAGATACTGCTGTAGCTCCAGTGTTTCAGATGTTGAACGAGTTTTGTTCAATTAGAAGTCATTTATTAAAAATTACTCCTTTAAGTTGTTGGTCCTTCTTAATAGGACTCAGAGTTACCAACAGTTCAAAGCTGTTCTCAACTAACTTTCATTTAAAAGAAATTTACGTGTGTACAAATATTGAGAGGTCTTCCGACGGAGGCAATTGTTTTTACCAAGCGCCGGCCTAAATATGGTCATCCTGCTATTGCTATTAACAGTGTCCAACTGTCATGGTCTAAACAAATTACCTCGGCTTAATAATGGGTCCATGAGACAGAATTTAGAACAGGCCGTAAAGCCCGCTACGGCACGGGAGAAAGCCTTGAGTCCTCTGCTATACACTAAGTATGTGTCTTTAAATATTAAGAGAGACATTTACTTAGCATGTGTCAGGCCCATCATGACTCTTTCCTTTCTTTTGACGATCGTCATTATTATTATCATCATCATCATCAAATTGAATTGAACCAATCTCATTTTCGGTGTCTGTGTCTTGTTCGTCTGCCGGCTTTAACATCCTGCCAGTATCTCCTGAGCTCATCGATTAACGCTTTCTTACGCTCGTCTTATAAATTGCCTCTCTGTCTTCTGGGTTCTGTCCCTACCATAAAAGCCTGGTCGGTTTTCACCATCCTTCTGAAACTTTCCCTGTTATTGATTTTATCCCCCATACCGTCCACCTCTCTCAGATCTTTCTCACACTCATGGAAACATCTCAACTTGGATGTTTTCGAAAAATCCAGATTTTCTTTGTGAACCGCTCATTATTCACACAGAAGATGTGCCACTAAAACAGCAATCTTCTCTTTCTAATTGTTATTATTATCGGTTCCATCTTGCTGTATACTTCTTTATTCGATTTCTGTCGAACCTGCCCTTCAACCAATTTGTTGCCCAAGAACTAGCGTAGTAACCTGCGTTCTCATAAGTAGTTGATTGACTTGTCCTGTTTGATTCATGTATAGGGTCTCTAAAGCATATAAGCCGTCTGGTCTAACAACAGTGTTGTAATGTATTAATTTGACTCCGAAACTCAGCATCTTCTTATTATACATGCTTTTAGTCAATTGGAACGCTCGCTCTAATTTCTGGATACGAATAATGGTGGCTTCTTGTTCTAGCCCATTCTCTTGGATTACTTCACCGAGGTACTTAAACCTCTTGACTCTTCAGATCTTCGTATGGTTAACATCCATTCTGGACCATTACTGATGTTCGTCAATCAATCAATCAATCAATCAATCAATCAATCAATCAATCAATCAATCAATCAATCAATCAATCAATCAATCAATCAATCAATCAATCAATCAATCAATCAATCAATCAATACTGATCTGCATTTAGGGCAGTCACCCAGGTGGAAGATTCCCTATCTGTTGTTTTCTCAGCCTTTTCTTAAATGATTTCAATGTGATTGGAAATTTATTTAATATACCCCTTGGTAAGTTATTCCAATCCCTAACTCCTCTTCCTATAAATGAATATATGCCCCAATTTATCCTCTTGAATTCCAACTTTAACTTCATATCGTGATCCTTCTTTTAAAGACACCACTTAAACTTATTCGTCTACTAATGTCATCCCACGCCATCTCTCCGCTGACAGCTCGGAACATACCACTTAGTCGAGCAGCTCATCTTCTTTCTCCCACTTCTTCCCAGCCCAAATTTTGCAACATTTTTGTAGCGATACTCAGAACATATAAACATATAACACCCAGAACAAATCGGGCTGCTTTTCTTAGGATTTTTTTTTCAGTTCTTAAATCAGGTAATCCTGGTGAGGGTCCGATACACTGGAACTATACTCTGGTTGCGGTCTTACCAGAGACGTATATGCCCTCTCCTTTACATCCTTACAACTCCTACACACCCTCATAACCATGTGCAGAGATCTATACCCTTTATTTACAATCCCATTTATATGATTACTCCAATGAAGATCTTTCCTTATATTAACACCCAGATACTTACAATGATCCCCAAAAGGAACTTTCACACCATCAACGCAGTAATTAAAAGTGAAAGGACTTTTCCTATTCCTGAAACTCACAACCTGACTTTTAACCGCGTTTATCACATTATCGAGGTCACATTGCAGTTGCTCACAATCTTGTAACTTATTTATTACTCTACACAGAATAACACCATCTGCATAAAGCCTTACCTCTGATTCCACTTCTTTACTCATATCATTTATATATATATATAAAGAAAACATAAAGGTCCAATAATACTGTATTGAGGAATTCCCCTCTTAATTATTACAGGGTCAGATAAAGCCTCGCCTATTCTAATTCTCTGAGATCTATTTTCTAGAAATAGAGCAACCCATTCAGTCACTCTTTTATCTAGTCCAAATGCACTCATTTTTGCCAGTGGTCTCCCATGATCCACCCCATCAAATGATTTCGACAGGTCAATCGCGATACAGTCCATTTGACCTCCTGAATCCAAGATATTTGGTATATCTTGCTGGAATCCTACAAGATGAGCTTCAGTGAAATAACCTTTCCTAAAACCCCTCGTCATATACTTCGTCTTCTCAAAAGAGATTTTTAGTCCTACTTTACCTGCTATTCCTTTAAGGAGGTTTATCTCCCTGATTGCTAAACGGATGTAGTTGGCAAATGTGACTAAATAATACGCGATATTATTATTATTATTATTATTATTATTATTATTATTATTATTATTATTACTATTACACTGACTGACAGAGCAAATGCAACACCAAGAAGGAGTGTTCAGAACTTTATGCCAATTGCAGGGTAGACTGACGTCACTGAGGTATGCTCATGATGTGAAATGCGCCGCTGTGCTGTGCACGTAGCGAACGATAAATGGGACACGGCGTTGGCGAATGGCCCACTTCGTACCGTGATTTCTCAGCCGACAGTCATTGTAGAATGTGTTGTCGTGTGCCACAGGACACGTGTATAGCTAAGAATGCCAGGCCGCCGTCAACGGAGGCATTTCCAGCAGACAGACGACTTTACGAGGGGTATGGTGATCGGGCTGAGAAGGGCAGGTTGGTCGCTTCGTCAAATCGCAGCCGATCCCATAGGGATGTGTCCACGGTGCAGCGCCTGTGGCGAAGATGGTTGGCGCAGGGACATGTGGCACGTGCGAGGGGTCCAGGCGCAGCCCGAGTGACGTCAGCACGCGAGGATCGGCGCATCCGCCGCCAAGCGGTGGCAGCCCCGCACGCCACGTCAACCGCCATTCTTCAGCATGTGCAAGACACCCTGGCTGTTCCAATATCGACCAGAACAATTTCCCGTCGATTGGTTGAAGGAGGCCTGCACTCCCGGCGTCCGCTCAGAAGACTACCATTGACTCCACAGCATAGACGTGCACGCCTGGCATGGTGCCGGGCTAGAGTGACTTGGATGAGGGAATGGCGGAACGTCGTGTTCTCCGATGAGTCACGCTTCTTTTCTGTCAGTGATAGTCACCGCAGACGAGTGTGGCGTCGGCGTAGAGAAAGGTCAAATCCGGCAGTAACTGTGGAGGCCCTACCCCTAGACAACGCGGCATCATGGTTTGGGGCGCTATTGCGTATGATTCCACGTCACCTCTAGTGCGTATTCAAGGCACGTTAAATACCCACCGCTACGTGCAGCATGTGCTGCGGCCGGTGGCACTCCCGTACCTTCAGGGGCTGCCCAATGCTCTGTTTCAGCAGGATAATGCCCGCCCACACACTGCTCGCATCTCCCAACAGGCTCTACGAGGTGTACAGATGCTTCCGTGGCCAGCGTACTCTCCGGATCTCTCACCAATCGAACACGTGTGGGATCTCATTGGACGCCGTTTGCAAACTCTGCCCCAGCCTCGTACGGACGACCAACTGTGGCAAATGGTTGACAGAGAATGGAGAACCATCCCTCAGGACACCATCCGCACTCTTATTGACTCTGTACCTCGACGTGTTTCTGCGTGCATCGCCGCTCGCGGTGGTCCTACATCCTACTGAGTCGATGCCGTGCGCATTGTGTAACATGCATATCGGTTTGAAATAAACATCAATTATTCGTCCGTGCCGTCTCTGTTTTTTCCCCAACTTTCATCCCTTTCGAACCACTCCTTCTTGGTGTTGCCTTTGCTCTGTCAGTCAGTGTATTATGATTATAAGTTGGACCTATTAAATTTCTCCTGTGATTATACTTAACAATAAGCAATATAGTTGCGCAGTAGTACTTGGTCTTATAACAATAATCACCACCATATCATATTTGGAACCACCAAGAAGAATACACATATTTCGCTAAGTTCCTGATTTTTGTTTTTGTACTTTGTCTGGAGTGATATAATGTAGCATAAACTCACAGAATGTTTTCGGAGATGGAAGGGTGTGAAAGGGCTAGTTCTGTGAAATAATTTAAGAGAAGAACTTATTTTTTTCAATTTGCTTTACATCGCACCGACACAGATAGGCCTTACGGCGACGATGGGAAAGGCAAGGGCTAGGTTGATTGATTGATGGAAATGGCAGGCGTGCCTTCATTAAGGTACAGCCCCATATTTACCGTGGTTGAAAAGGTGAAACCACGGAATCAAAGGTGGAATTCGAATTTATCACTTCCGAATGAAAGCTCACGGCTATGCGACCCGAATCACGGCAATTTAAGTTTTCATTCGCTGAGGCAGAGAATTAAGTAAGAAAACTGTACTTCAGCATGGCGCATTTTACAACTTTGAATGCATCATCATCATCTAGTTATCAGGTGTTTTGTAGCAGCAGAAGCAAAGGTAACCACCCTCATGTACATCTTTCTTAAGCAAGTCGTTTCATGTCTTGATACTTCATGCAGAGAACATATTTTTGTATTTGTTGGAGAGATGGGCTGCCTGGCCGAGGTGGTGAAAGCGTGCTCGGTTCACCCGGCAGGACGTAGTTTCTATTCCCCGCGAGGAAATCTAAAAGTAAACGAGATTTCCACTTCCGGAGGTGCACGTGGCCCTGAGGTTCGCTCAGCCTACACCAAAAATGAGTACCAGGTTCATTCCTGGAAGCAAAGGCGGCCGGGCGTAGGCTAACCACTTTTCCACTCTTCCCTAACAAGTGTCGTGGTTACGGGTAGCGGAAGCCTTTTACCACCCGAGCCTTAAGGACCTGTACGGAGATGACTTTGCTTTCTTTTTTGTTTGGGACATACGATGATCTTCTTCTTCCTCTGCTCCTTTTATTTTCTACGTGCTATCCCTCTCGTATGGTCAGAAGATCCTTCTGTGTCTCAGTGTATGTCCTGCAAGACTGCACCTTCGTCGGACAATGAATACCTAAATTTCAAAATTCTTTTTCAGAGGATTATAAAAATCATGACATGCAACGAGCAATTATGTTTAGGCAAACAATAGTTACAATGTAAAGTAGCATTTCTAATTTCTTCAAACTTAACTCAATCTAAATCATTTTAACATACACATTCTGCTAATTAGGTAGATTTAGATTACACAGATACTTTTAAATGTCCTCCATGTTTTCCTGATATGTCAAGAACATATACCTTTCAAAATGAACGTCTTAGTTTTCCGATTGTAGGTCACTAGATCTATAATGCTCAAGCACAAAACTACTCCTTCATAACATACATAGAATTTGTAGATTTTAAATGTTAATGTAAACCTTTTTTTTTCTTTTACAAATATATCTCCATACGTTCTACTGATACAATTAAGTAGTTTGCAAAACTAAACTAAAGTAAATGTTAGACCTTGAACTCAAGTATTTATGAGAGAAATGTTCCAAAACCTGTAAAAAGAATTGCCAATAAATTTGAAACTGCTACACTAAATTAGGTAATGTTACTTTAGATTATTTATTTATTTATTTATTTATTTATTTATTTATTTATTTATTTATTTATTTATTTATTTTTCAAAATGTTGCTCAATTTGATGATGATGTTTGTTGTTTAAAGGGACCTAACAGCTAGGTCATCGGTCCCTAAGTTGTTGCCCAATTTGAGAATGAGTGATGGAGAAAGAGCAAGTCCCACATACAAAGAAGTGTCCCCATCTCAGTTTATTAGGTCTAACTTACTGGACATTCAGTCGAAACCGGTTGTAATGGCTCCAAAAGGATTGCCAATTAACGGTCGTTATAGGTGATAGTCGCACAAACCGGTCTTTTTCTTTGTTGCTAAAAGTATCATATCTGTAAGTGCTAGACTGTACACTTACATGGTTAATTAACACAAAGTTAAGACTTCAAAAAGCCTAAGTGAAATGAGTACTGTATTTACAATAGAGTATGTGAGGACTGGGACTGACAGGAATTTTTCTTCTAATATTTACACAGTAGCCTACGTAAAGAGATAACATGCCACCAAAATATAAAATAATAAGTGAGCACAAAGGAAGTAACAATGTAAATTGATCAATAATGTCGTACACTGTCTCACCCAATTTCTTCACGATGCTGATATTTGTCTCCCCATTTTTAAACACTTTTCTTTTTTGCAACAGCTTCGCAGCCATGCTTGACTATTTAACAGAAAGGCTGATTTGAAACCTACAACCTACTGAAAACAAGAGTATGAAAATAAGCTTTACATTGTTGTCGGCAATTCCACATACGTAAAAACAAAATTCAACATTGGACGTTATAGTCGATACATTTCTTCGAAAATATGATCTGAACTTTCCCGTTATATCCAATACGTCGTAATAAGCGATGTAGTTATAACCAATTTCTAAATACAGTGTTTATACAGAATTTAGACGGGCCAGTTAGACTTCGCCGTTATATCCAATACGTCGTAATAAGCCTTGTCGTTATAACCGATTTTCTAAATACAGTGTT
The DNA here is from genome assembly GCF_040414725.1 of Anabrus simplex. Lineage (NCBI taxonomy): Eukaryota > Metazoa > Arthropoda > Insecta > Orthoptera > Tettigoniidae > Anabrus > Anabrus simplex. Next base: position 55,931,290 of record NC_090273.1, on the reverse strand, counting down.
TATACAGGATTTAGACGGACCCGTTAGATTTCACCGTTATATACAATACGTCGTAATAAGCGATGTCGTTATAACCGATTTTCTAAATACAATGTTTATACAGAATTTAGATAGGCTCGTTAGATTTCGCCATCATATCTAATACGTCGTAATAAGCGATGTCGTTATAGCCGATTTTCTAAATACAGTGTTTATACAGGATTTAGACGGACCCGTTAGATTTCCCCGTTATATAAAATACGTCGTAATAAGCGATGTCATTATAACAGATTTTCTAAAGACAATGTTTACACAGAATTTAGATGGGCTCGTTAGATATCGCCTTTATATTCAATACGTCGTAATAAGCGATGTCGTCATAACCGATTTTCTAAATACAGTGTTTATACAAAATGAAAACGGGCCCATTAGATTTCGCCGTTATATCTAATTGACCGTATTAAAATTTGCATGTGTCATATATTTACAATTTTACACTTTAGTATTGCTATGTACACAACTTCTGTGCATGACCCCATTAAGACATTGCTAATAAATGAGATATCATTAAACACACACACACACACACACGATTACTTTATGTACGCACTTTCAATTTACACGGGTTTTAGGGCCCTTTATGGCCTTCACTTTGCGACAAAATTGTTGTAGAAGAAGGTCCAGTGTTACACGAGAAGGGTTAATCCAGAGTCGAGCACAACGAATGCAAAATCTGGATTGGTTGATTTTTACGAAAGGGAGAAGTAATAATAATAATAATAATAATAATAATAATATTAATAATTATAATAATAATAATAATAATTTACGTCTCATTAATTACTTTTTTGACAGTTTTCGGAGACTCCGAGGTGACAGAATTTTGTCCCACAGGAGTTCTTTAACGTGCCAGTAAATCTACCGACACGAGGCTGACGTACTGTACTGAGCAGCTTCAAATACCACTGGACTGATCAGGGGTTGGGGTCAAAAGGCCAGCGCTTCAACCGTCTGAGCCACTTAGCCCGGCAAGGGAGAAAGGCAGAGACACCTTGAGGTCTACGGACTGAGCGATACTGTAGCTGGTGGCGGTGAAAGAGGGCCAGTTTAACAGAGTCACCCAGAGATTTTCGGAGAAAGATTACGTACATTTGGTTGAGCACGTCTATAATAGATGTTAAATGATTTAGTTGCAACTTTATTTCCTTGTCCGTGTAAATGAGTCGCTCTGCTCGATGTTGGGCTGCACTTAATTTCATCATGTTTTCCTGAAATAACTGTCCATTGCATTTTATGATAATCACAATCCTCTGGTAAATGGAAGTAAATGACATAGAATTGTGAAAGATGTATTGAAGATAAACAACCTGACCTGGTTGTGATCTACCAGGGAAAACTTGAATTGCCCTTAATAGGATTCGCATCAATCATGGAAAATGGACTCAATCAATTCATAAGTCGAGCGAAATACCATGTTTTCAGTGAGAATATGTGCTCCCACACAGTCTATTCAGCACCTGTGTCAAGATGCAAGACAAGGACACATCTAGGTGACTTGTCTGACTTTTATCTGGCAACACTTACAGCCGTGAAATGGATCAACATAGTAGATCTGAGGCTCTAAGCCGTCCTTGTCATGTGTCAGTGTAAATTGTTGTAAATGGTTGTGGCATAGATAATATATGATAAATCAACTCCTTTAACACATATTAATGGGAAATGAATGGACCAGTGAACAAAATAGCAGTGTGAATTAGAACTTGACATATCACGAAACGAGCGCTCCGGCCTCTCACCGTTGGGTTTCGTGGTTCAAATCCCGACCACTCTATGTAAGATTTGTGCTGAACAGGTTTTTCTCAAGGTACTCCGGTTTTCCCTGTCATCTTTCATTCCAGCAACATTCTGCAATATCATGCCCTTTCATCTGTCAGTCACTAATCATTACCCCAGAAGAGTGCGACAGGCTTCGTCAGCCGGTACGGTTCCTATCCTCGCCGCTAGATGGGGCTTTCCATTCCTGACCCGTGGAATGACTAGAAACAAGCTATGGATTATATTGAAAAGAGTAAAATGTGTCATGATCACGCACCATTATTCTTGATGAATATCAGGAATTTGAAGGGGCTTACTTAGCTACTCTAGTTAGTTATTCCTAGTCCTATCGGTCAGTCGAACTCTGTTGCAGAACTGCCTTAGGTGATGAATTTTACAGAAAGCCAGGAAATTGCCTCTTCTCCTAGAAAATAACTTTGAAGTGTATACTTGAAGCACAAAGCAAGAGCCTTGCGACCTCAGCGGGCTTCTCAAAAGCGAAGGAATTAATAACAGCTTCGCTCTCTTTCTTCGCTTGTCTGCTTGGAGGTTGATTTGAATCCTGTCAGAGCTTCTCACAGTAGCAAGACGAGCTCTGACGACGGAAACGAGAAATGTTAAAGGTGCACTCCCCTCCTCCACATGCTGGAGTGATCTCGGATACTTCCAGCTACTTGCATCATAGAGGAAATTCTATTATTTATGAAGTATGGCGCAAAAATTAGAATTTTATGGTCTCAGATACCTTGTGGAAGCATTTATATTTGGTGATGTTTAGACTGCCTCCATGTCAATTTAAGGGTTCCATTCTTCGGTCGAGTTTTAATTAAATCCGATTACCTCCGTCAGGTTTGAACACGCGATCTTGAGTCCAAATGCATACACTCTGTCACTGATTCACTGAGGGAGCTACCGTTACATAGAATGTATCCATCCAAAGGGTCCTTCACTAAAGTAGCGGCCACTAAATCTTTCAAGTCAGATAAATTGCTGTAGGCTACACTGTCGCCGAGGTTATCTAGCAAATGGCGTAGAAATTGGAGGGCTAGGTTGTTTTTCACCTCTCCCGACCTTTTAATGTTACCTTCGTTCGACTCGTTGGCCGAATGGTCGGCGTACTGGCCTTCGGTTCAGAGGGTCCCGGGTTCGATTCCCGACCGGATCGGGGATTTTAACCTTCATTGGTTAATTCTAATGGCCTGGGAGCTGGGTGTATGTGCTGTCCCCAACATCCCTGCAACTCACACATAACACTATCCTCCACCACAACAACACGCAGTTACAGTACCTACACATGGCAGATGCCGCCCACACTCATCGAGGGGTCTGCCTTACAAGGGCTGCACTCGGCTAGAAATAGCCACACGAAATTTATTCAATCTTACCTTCAAGTTTGCTGTAAAACAAATTATCCTACAAACTTTAGGAAAGACTGCTGATTTCAATGGTGTAATCATTTTCCATATAAAACCTGAACAGCTAAATGTAAAACCGAAAATTTGTTCGTTTCGTTTTGGACCAGTACGATTCTGTCTGCGGGAGAAATATACAAAATCGCCTGCAATTTTCTTTTTGTGAGAAGCATTAGATGAGAGCCTCCGTGGCTCAGGTGGCAGCGCGCCGGCCTCTCACCGCTGTGTTCCATGGTTCAAATCCCGGTCGCTCGACGTGAGATTTGTGCTGGACAAAGCGGAGGTGAGACAGGTTTTTCTCCGGGTACTCCGGTTTTCCCTGTCCTATTTCATTCCAGGAACACTCTCCACTATCATTTTATCTGGCATTCGTTAATCATTGCACTAGAGGAATGCGACAGTATTTGGCAGCCGGCACAATTCCTATCTTCGCCGCTAGATGGGGACTTCATTTATTCCATTCCTGACCCTGTCGAATGACTGGAAACAGGCTGTGGATTTTTCATTTTCAAGCCATTATATGATGAATCTTCCAGTTTTTCCTGAAGGTCATATATAGGTCGGTAACTGTGGTCGTTCGGATCGGATGTCCGCGAACAGATGACGTGTGATCGGTCAGGCGGGTCGACATCCTCTAGACCAGAGTTTCATGAATTGTTTTTCTCTCAGGTCCCCTTAGCATATCACAGGCATGTTCAAGGAACCCCTTAGCTACAGAACAAAAACAGAAATTTTGATTTTATTCGTATAATTTAGGACTAATAATTTGAAATTTTAATTTTGTTTTTCTTCCTTTTATCGGTTTTGGCCAGCTGTGGACCATGTAAATAACTCCTCATGATTTAAGTTTTCTTTGGCGCCAGTACTCCTTCATCCTCCTGCTTGCCGCTTCTTTCCTTTCAGCCGTCTATTGTTGTTTCTTCTTGGTCGCTGTTTCTGGCTCTAGGAAACCCTTAAATGCGTGTAACTTTTTTCTGAATGTCTTTCTATTGTGGATGTCTTGATGTGTGATGTTCATTTCTTGCAAATCCTTCTTCGTGTTAACAAACTATTTTCATAAGAGCTGCCTTTCCTATTGGGCTTACTGAAGTGGTTAAAGATATTCTTACCCAGTCTGTCTTCAGGCATTCTTGAAATATGTCCAAAAATTTAACTCTTCGCTTTCGAATGGCATTTGAAATCCTACTGCATGTTTTATACTTTCCTTTGTTACTGCGTAATCGATATGTCAGTTCATTTGTTTGGACCGAGGATTTTTCTTAAAATCCTTTCCTTCCTTCAATGTCTTTCCTGGTTGTTAAGCCCAGGAATTCTGAAGCATACAAGCACTCTGGCTGAATTACTGCCGGATAGTGGCGTAGTTTTGTCCTAATCGAGATCGCTTTCTTGTTGTATGTGTTTTTTGTAAGGTAGAATGCAAGCTCCATTTTTTTTTTATTAGGGTTGTTTATAGTCGCTTTAACTCCAAGGTCTTATCGCGACTCTTACATATGATTACAGAATAATGGTAATAATAATAATAATAATAATAATAATAATAATAATAATAATAATAATAATAATAATAATATTGTAATTATAAAAATGTAAAGAAAAAAATAAGTATAATGTAATTACATTTTGGAGTGCAAGCCAGTGTCTTTGAGGAAGTTGATGACTTGATGACTCAGTGCTGGAGAAGACAGTGTCAGTTCCATTCCTTTAGGTATGTTGTGGTGTTGGCGCCAATGGTCATACAGTTGACATTCTGAGATGATATGCTTGACAGTGAGAGAGCAGTTACATTTGCTGCAGGTGGGAGGTTGTTTCTTTTCTAGGAGATAGTTGTGGGTGATCTTCGTATGTCCTATCCTTAGTCGGGAGATTAAGACTTGTTCATGTCTGGTGAGGTTTTGGAGAGGATATGTTCTTGTAGATATCATTTTAATTTTTTGGAGGTTGCTAGTGGAAGTTTTAAGCCAGTTCATTTTCCATTGTTCGTGTAGTTTGATTTTGATATAAGCGATGATATCAGAATGTGGCGTGGCAATTTGACGGTCGTTGATTGGGAGACTAGTAGCTTCTTTTGCTGCTTGATCAGCTGATTCATTGCCTGGTATTCCTCTGTGAGATGGTATCCACATAAAAATAACATTTTTTCCTGCGATCTTGATCTTGTGGTACAGCATTTGAATTTCTTTAACAAGTAGGTGTGTTGTTGATGGATTTTGTATTGAAGTTAATGCACTTTTGGAATCAGAGAATATTATGAATGAGTTGTTGTAGCTTGCTTTTGAAATATGAATCATGGCCTGTTTAAGAGCATACAGTTCACTTGTAAACACTGTGGAAAGATCTGGTAATCTGTATAGCTTACTATAGTCTTTGTATTTCACTGCACAACCATTTCTCTCATTGAATTTTGATCCATCAGTATAAATTGCACTATATGATGAGTATCTATTACAAATTTCATTAAATAACTGTTGGAATTTTGCTGTGTCAGTTTGAGCTTTAAGATTGTTGTTCAATTCCCAGTTGACTGGAGGCAAATGAGTTTTCCATGGAGGGGTATCTGGTGAGTTGTGTGGAAATAAAATGGGTGGAAGGCTGAGGTTTATTTCTTTGAGAAGATTGGATATTCTGATGTTAAAGGGTTGGGGTTGAGATCCAGTTAGTTTTCCTTTATGTCTCTTTGAAATTAGGTGTTTTTTCAAGTGTTGGGTACTTGTACCAGCTATCTTGAGTGCGTATGTCAAACTCAGCTGTTTACGTCTGATTTCAAGTGGTGGTTCGTTGGCTTCAATCTCTATACTAGCTATGGGGCTGGTGCGGTGGGCTCCTAGGGCAATTCGAAGAGCTGAAGATTGGATGGTATCAAGGATCTTAAGAGTAGATGGTCTGGCAGAACAATATACTATACTGCCATAATCCAGTTTGGCTCTGATTGTGGCTCTGTATGTGTTCATTAGGACATGGTAGTCTGCTCCCCAGTTTTTTGCTGAGAGAATTTTCATGATATTCATTCTTCTTTGACACTCGTCTTTAAGATTTTTAAGGTATGGGGTCCAGGTGAGCTTGTTATCAAATAGAAGTCCTAGAATTTTAATAGTTTTAACTGATTCAATTTTATGGTCTTCCATATATAATTCAGGGTTAGCGATAGTATGTTTATTTTTGGAGAAGAGAATACATTTGGTTTTAGTTTTAGAAAATTTGAATCCTGTGGTTTTAGTCCAGTTTTGAATATTTACAATTGATTCTTGTAATAGGAGTTGAGTCGTTGTAATGTTTTTCCCTGGGCAGAAGATTATCAAATCGTCAGCAAAAAGGCAACACTTAACTGGTGAGTGGATGTTAGAGACTATACCATTAATTGCCACAAGAAACAGTGTTACACTGATAACTGATCCTTGTGGGACTCCATTTTTGATTACTACTTCCTTTGACAGCATTCCATTTACTCTAACTTGAATTCGGCGCATTTGGAGAAAATTATAAATGAAATATAGGATATTTCCAGATATATTATGTGTCATTAGAACTTTGATTACATAGTCTTTCCATACCATGTCATATGCCTTATTAATATCTAAACTGACTGCTATTAGGTGTTGGTTATTGAGAAATGCTTCCTGTATTTCAGATTCCAGACTTATCAAAGTGTCTGTTGTAGAGTGTGCTTTACGGAACCCGTTTTGCACATTACTGAAGAAATTTAATGCTCGAGATACCAGCGTAATCTTTTGTTGACTATTTTCTCCATGAGTTTACACATCGCATTAGTTAAAGCAATAGGGCGATAATTTTCTGCAATTGAGTTGTCTTTCCCTGGTTTGGGTATTGGAACTACAATGGCATTTCGCCATTGGTCAGGAAATGTCTTAGAGCTCCATATGTGGTTGAAAATGGCCAGAAGATAATTTATTGCACTTAGTGGAAGCTGTTTTAGAAATTCATAAGGGACCGTATCTGGGCCAGGACTAGATTTGCCACATTTGTCAAGTTCAGTAATTATTTCCTGCAGTTGAAAAGTATCGTTTAGATTATAGTTAGGGTCAGAGATAGCTTTCCTTAGATCAACGGATTCACTGGATTTCTTTGTATGGAGAAATTCAGGATCATAATTTTTGTCACTAGAGATCTCGGCAAATGTGTCAGCTAATTTATCAGCGATGTTTTGAGGTTTGTTTATGAAGGTTCCATCAACAGAGTTTCTGAGGGAAGTAATGTAGAAGTGATTATATTTGCCATTTATTCTTTGAAGTTTATTCCACATTTCCTTTTGTGGGGTTTGGGAACTTAGCGAGGAGACAAATGATAGCCATGAATTCTTTTTGCTGAGTTTAATTTTTTTTCGAGCGATTGCTCTATATTTCTGAAATTGGGCTTTATTTTCAGGTGTGGGTTTTCTTTTGTAGAGGTAGAAAGCATGATTCTTATTCTTAATAGCCTCCTTACAAGTGTCATTCCACCAAGGTACTGTTTTCTTAAAGGAGTTTTAGGTTACTTTTGGAACACTCATGTCTGCAGATTTAACAAGAACTTCTGTGAAATCTTGAACAATGATATTTATGTGCTTAGAAGGGAAATCATTTGGAGGGGTTAAGTCTTTTAAGTGATTATTGACTGTCTGCCTAAATTTTGTCCAATCTGCCTTATTTAAGTTCCATTTGGAGTTGTTAATAAATGAGGAGTTGACAGAAGAATTTTCATTATTGATTAGTATCGGGAAGTGGTCACTATTTCCTTGGAGTGTTGAATAAACAGACCAGTTGAAAAGGGTTGCTACGTCCGGTGTGCAGATGGTTAGGTCTATACTACTATAGGTGCCGTGGGCTATGTCAAAGCGAGTTGGAGCAGTAGAGTTCATTAGAATTAAATCAAATTCATCAAGTATCTTTTCTATCTCTTTTCCTCTTGCATCAGAACTATGGCTACCCCATAACGTGTTGTGGCTGTTGAAGTCGCCTACTAGGATGAATGGTTTAGGTAGTTGGTGGATAAGGTTTCGTAGATCGTCACCTTGAAACAAATAACTGTTTGGAATATAAACATTGCAGATACATAGAGAAGGTGGTAGATGGACTGAAATTGCTACAGCTTCCAAATTAGTGTTAACAGTAATTTCCTTTGCATAGATATTGTTTCTGATATAAGTAGCTACTCCTCCACTCGCATGATTCACATTAGTTCTATTTTTGTGGTAGACACTGTAGAGTCTTAGATTGGCAGCAAAGTCGTTCTGAAAGTTTGTTTCTTGGAGACAGATAACAGATGGTTGGTGTTTGTTTATTAGGAGTTGTAGATATTCTAACTGTGATCGATAACTGTTAAGATTCCATTGGAGTAATGTTGCCATAATAATGATCAAAAGCAGAACGAGGTTTATCTCCATTGTTATACTGGGAAGGAATTGTCGTCGCTGGAATAGTCTGGCGTTACATTGATATGCGTTGGGTCTTCACTTTGACTGGCGGATTTCAGTAGTTTTTTTACTATTCGAGTGCTTTTGTTTTTTATGCTTTTATCGGTATAGTAAGGATAGAGTTTTTGAAGGGCTTTAGCAAGACCTTCTAAGTCTTGTGTGTAGTTTGAAGCAATTTCTGATATGTCCTTGGCACCAACTGTATTTTCAAAGAAGGACTGGAGCTGTAGGTAGCTGAGGGGGAATATTGATGGGTCGGCTTCCAAAACTTGTTTTACTGGCAGGAGCATATCACTTATTGATTTTTGCGTGTCTGTCTTGGGTTTCTTGGAAGTGTGATTTGTCTTACGGTTTTCTATTTGTTCAGGAGAGGCCAGTATGGACTTGTTGCCATCAGGAAGATTTGGATTAGTTGTTTCACTGCTAGCTAGTGAAATTGGCCTTTTACATCCAAGAAAATTCACTGTTGTAGGGGTGGTGTGTGTTTCCATAGGTGCTGCAATTTCTCTCTCAATTTGAATTCTGGAGGAGGGAGGATCATTACAGACTTGGCTAAGTGCTAAGTCAGGGTTGGTCATTGAAGTGGCTTCTTGAGAAGGCCTATCTTTTGGGAGTGAGCTAGAAGAGCTAGAAGTACCGATGTCTGTTTTGGGGTTTTCGACCTTTGTTTTTTGTGAAATCTCTTGGAGCTGAGGAAAATTATTGGAAGAGGATTCATATTTTGGAAGTGATACGTTGTTAGGACAATCTTTGGCCAGATGTCCTTCGGTATGGCAAAGAAAACAAGTGGGTGAGTCGGATGATAGGTAAATCCAGTAGTTTGTACCATCGTATTCGAGATGAAGGGATTCGGGGAGTTTATCAAAGTCTTCATTCTGAATGTACATTTGTCTTCGAAAGCTTAAAATGTGGGAGAATCCAGGAATTGACAAACCTGCTCTGATTGGGGTAATCCTAGACATGATTTTCACACCGAGTTTTAACAATTCCTCTTCAATAACATAGTTTGGGATCACAGGACAGACGTTGGATAATATAATACGCTTGTTTTTTGTTAGAAGGGGTCGTATTTCCAGTGATACATTGTTTATTAAGATCTTAGGGTTTGTCAATATCAGATCTTCGACATTTTTCTTACTAGAGAGAAAGATGCATATCCTTCCGTTCGATATACGTGAAACAAACCGAATGTTGCTAGGGGTTGTAAGTTTACCTATAGCTAGCACATAATCCTTGATACTGATCCCGTCATGAGATTCGATTACAATAGCTTGTTCTTTGGAGGGGTACGACTGTATTGCAGCAGAATACCTTAACCTTGAATTACGTTCGTTACTAGGCCTACTTGTGACGGTTGTCATTTGGTTACCTGATGCACTGTTAGGATGTGGAGGGTTATTTACGGTGTTGTTATTATTATTTGTTGGCTTGCATGGTGTCTGTTGAGGAAAAATATCATTGATTTTTTCATTCATTGAATTCGATAAATGCCGACCTCTATCAAGAGAGGTGGCCATTTTGAGTGGGTCAACAAAGGGTTTTAGGTTATCTCTATAGTTCGTCACTTCACACAAGGACCACGGAAATAATGTCAGGTATCTTACTTACAAGAATGTAGTAGGTGATCTAAATATTTACTTCTGATCACTCTTACACTAATGTAACGATTATGAACATCTATTAAATACCAAAACTTGAGCAAGGTATTTACTCGCGAACATCATCAGTCACTGGCTCCATTTTTGTGGCTCTCTCGCGGTTTGCTTCTTTATCAAGCCCATTAGGTTGTATTATGTCACCAAGGTATTTGAATTTAACAACTTTATTTATCTTATCATTGTTTGTTGTTACTATGTATCTTGGGTAATTTAACTTCAATTAAATAAAGATACTTTATACATGCACAGAATTTATAAATCAGTGTGGCACTTGGCTAATAATTACAACCGTCTGGATCTGGAAAGTTACTTGAAAAAATTCACTTGTTGCGGTTGTTGGATCAATGGGACGGATGGTGTTGTTTTCCAAAGACCAAGAATTTTACAAGCGTAACCACTCGACCCGAAGATCAGCCTCTATATTTGCTCTGTTTCTGTATTTCTTTTTCATTTGTTTGAGAGGAGAAAACTTGCACTAACACAGGTATACTGTCATGAAATGCACTAAACTCAGTATTTCCTTTCTAGAAATTGCAAGTATATGGAATGTCATGACCACAAAAGTCGATCAAAGACGTGGCAGTTGTGTTACATTCATGAAACTTCCTGGAGCTAAACATGCCACTCCATCTGATTCTCCTCCTGTAGCATACTTCAATTTACTTTTTGACTTTCCCTCTGCCAGGATACCTCGGCTAGTTGATCTTCCGGGTTTCTGATCTACGACATTTTCTGAACCAGAGGCGGAAACTATGGTTTGAATGTGGATACTAGCAATTCGAAGTGTATCACAATTACATCACTTCACTGCCTTATAGTATTTCTTCTTCTCCGCTGCTAAATTGTACTATATCTCGGCCAAGTTAAGGGTTACATATACTGTATGTAAGTTATATGAGAGTGAAGACATAGTTACTAAATTCAGTGTGCAATGGTCTATGCATTGTGTGTGTACAGTAACTGTTGGGGAACTTGCCTAGCATCTCTTCTTTTACTGCGTGAACGAAGCATCTTTGTTTGTGTTCATTTGTTTATACAGGGTTATTCACCTAACATGTTACAGGGAAATAACTTCTAAACCATTAAAGATATCGGCATTCTGTTTTCATATTCAAAAATGGTACCCAGGAACTTGTAATATAACGTGCTATTTAGTCTCATGGGGTGATTAATAACCGAGATATTGATACTAACTCCATATTTTTAAATGGAATGGCACAAATTCATACAGCTGATTTAAAAGTTCATCTGCGTACAAGTTCAAATATGTAAGTATTTTCAAAATCGGATAATTACTTTTTGAGATATAAGTAAGAACAGCAAGTGCTGTTTTGCATGCCGCATTAGACGGCGTGAAGGCGGGCAAGGACATACTGAGGCGCAAGCAGTTTCCTGGGAGTGAGTTCAGCCACAGAACGGATACCAGGCATGTAAGCACCTCGTACACATGTGATGGGTTTGTAAAGTGTGTATGGCAGACGAACACATGACAGGACAGAAAGCGTTGATGTGTTTAAAAGGAATAGAATAAGTACTTTGCCTTGAAAGGAACATAACGAAAGCTATAATTGTCACTGGTTTTAGTGTACAGTTCATACTACTCTATGACTTGAGAAATAAACATAACACAAAACACCGGAAGACCTCCTTCTAGAAAAGCAAAATGGCCATAGCTGATCGTGGTGAGATAGCAGCAACACTATTATTTATGTTTTATTTTACGCGCATTAATCTCCGCTGAGCTCCAGCGCTACTGTAGTAGCGTGCATTCGGGAGAGCGTAGGTTCGAGTCCTGCCTCGCCCAACCTGAAAGTGATTTTCATGGTGTCCCATGTTCAACACCAGACAAAAACCGGATAGGTACCTTTGTGATAGGCCACGGCCGACTTTCTTTCCTAATCCTTCTCATTCCCATCCGTCAGAAAAAACGCTAAACTCAGCGCAGCCTATTACATGTCAAAACAAAAGGAAATACAACTTTAATCTCCCTTCCCCGTTGTGTGTTCGCCAGTCATACAATAACGTTGCACACCCAGGGAATGTTACGGTACATCACATTATGTTTACAGTACATGCCTGGTATCCGTTCTGTCGCTGGAATCAAGGCCAGGAAGCAGCTTGCGCCTCAATATGTTCTTGCCCGACTCACGCCGTCTAATGCGGCTGCAAAACCGCGCATGTTGTTCTTATTTATATATCAAAAAGTAATTGTCCGATTTTGAAAATACTTACGTATTTGAACTTGTACGCAGTTGATCTTTTAGGCCAGCTGTATGAATTTGTGCCGTTCCATTTACAAATATGGAGTTAGTATCAATATCTCGGTTATTAATCACCCCATGAGACTAAGTAGCACGTTATTTTACAAGGGCCTGGGTACCATTTACTAATATGTAAACAGAATGCCGATATCTTTAATGGTTTAGAAGTTATTTCTGTGTAACATGTTAGGTGAATAACCCTGTATATTTTCTCCGTAAGTAAAGAGAGGAATTGCTACATAAGGGCGTGTTTCATTAACCTCGCTCTCCCGTCACGATCACGATTTACAACAGTAACATTTCGCTCTTTAATTGTTTGCAATTTATATTATTTTAGCGGACCTCTTGGATTATCATCACGGCCCCCAGGGGTCCGCGGACTACTGTTTGGGAATGGCTGCTCCGGACACCACTGCACAGGTCAGCGTTGCCTCGTTCTAGGACATTTCGTACCACTTGGCCGGCTGATTACCTGCGAAGTGTTAGCTAATGACTTTAAAATATTTAGGAGAGAACATTCCGTACCACTTGAAAGAGTGGGATGTATTGCGAAATTAAAACGATGTCCTAATGAATGTAGTCATTTGTATATCCATTGTACACTACTGGCACAGAAGCCTCCGCACGGTGTGACCACTTCTGTTACCTTTCCGTCGGGCGCAACTGATCTGATCGGCACACGTGTTGATTCTTATCTCGTATTCGGCATTCGCGGAGACCATGCTACATCCACCTTTCATTAGTTTCCTTTCGTCCGCGTGACTTTCAAGCAACTATCGACCAGTACCTTCACTATAGTTATTTCGTTTCGGTGTTTTCCAAATTCGTACGTTCCTCATCGCCAGATGTTTCATTGCAGGCTTGTGTCAATGGCATACACCTGTCAATGTCATATGTTATATGACCCTTTTAGACTGATTCTGATGGTTCGGTCAGCGTCCGCTTCGAACGCTAGCGCTGTGCCACGTCCGGGGAGCCATCTGGTGACGAATGAACGTACCATTTCCACTACTATTTAAACGTCTCAATTTCAAACGTTCATTGTTTAAGAAGCCTTTCTCGTGGACAGCCGAGATTTTCTTCTGATGACGCAGAGCACAGTTCTCTGCGAAACGTAAAGGATTTCACCTTATTTTCTTAACACGGCATAAGCCCAAAAGCCTGTACAGTATCATGCCTAGAATATTTTATTTTACTTGATATTGAAATAATGCAGAATTTTCTAAATATTCACAATAATAGCAATAATACTCGCCAGGCACAATGCGCCGGAACACGATGTATTTTATTGTTTTGTTTAAGGATTTATATTATAAAAATTTACTTTCTTATGATCATATTTACGTAAAACTAAGTGATAAATACAGTTTAAAGGGCAATTATTAAAACTATATAGACGTTTTCTTCAGCAAATGAAAATTGTTTTTGTTTCTGATTTCTAAATTGTGTCTTGTCAGGCCCATACCGCCCGCTGGCGTGGAAATGGAATTCTAATTTGATAACAAGTGCTACGGATTGTCCTGGCGTAAATATTTGGGGTTTACGGGAAAACCGTTCACAGGTAGATAACGACCTAGGTGGTACGAAATGTCCTCAAAAACCAAGTGGTACGGAATGTCCATGGTACGAAATGTCCGGGCACCGCGTTACCTGACTGAGTTTTGTCGCCGCTATTTTGGCTGTCCATCATATCTTTTCACCAGCGTTCTAGCAGACGGCTTCTTTCACTCAAGCTCGTTCTTGTCATTTTGCGCTATAGACACATTTTTCTAGCTTCAAGCTGGCCAGTGTCCTGTTTTACTAATGCACAGTGTTTACTTCCATAAAGGAATGTGCTTCACAAAAATGGACTGGCGGGTGCTGAGTACTTTTAAATCTACAAGTAGCCACGACAGGTCCGTGATCCAACAGCTCTGCATTTAGTCCGACGAACCCAGCAAAGGACGGGTGGCGGCGGCTCTACCATGGCTCTGTATTCGGGAGACGGAGATGGGCTGGTCTCCACAGTCGGCTGTTCTGAGAATGGGTTTCTGTGGTTTCCCATTCTCCTGCACTAAGGCGAATGCCGGGACAATTCTAGTGTAGACAACGGACGCCGACCTCCTCATCTTGTCTGAGCATCTTCACCGTTCGCCTGAGAGACGGCGTTACTGTCTAGGAGACCCGCTGTCCTTGTGTAGACAGATAGATGCAAACATGGTTTTGCAAAAGATTATGAATCTCTATGTGCTTACTAGTCAAAATATTCTCCTTCGCCATATACGCCTGGTTTGCCAGGGCTCTTCTTCCCTTCACTTCCATCATAGCATCCCAGACAACAACAGTTCCTTACCCGATCAATTTTGGTGCGATACATCTGTATATTGGTTTTCAGTTCTTTGATATTTTCCCCAAATAAATAAATAAATAAATAAATAAATAAATAAATAAATAAATAAATAAATAAATAAGACATTAAAAATAAATATAAAATATATCCAACTTTACATATTGAAGGCATGTTAGCTGGCATATTTATATGTTAGTCTCGAAGCCTCAACCTTACATGCGTCTGGTACAAGACGTCACATGACTGATGATGATTTATTGAGTGAAGACAGGGGATCACAGAACTATATAAAGTGGAATATATATTACGTCCATTAGAATAAATTTATTTTTCATATTACTTCCTCGATTTAGAAGGCTTTAAACTAGAAGAGAACAGTCGTTCATCACAGCAGTGATTTGTGATAGAAGATTTATTGCGAAATAAGGACAACGGATTTTTCCTCTTTAAACATACCCATGCAAGGTAGATCTCATGAATTTGAATATCTAAGCCTCTCTTCTATTTTATCAAACGATTAGGACTATCTCGTGGTGTGAACATGCGGGATGAAATCCCTAATGACATTTCACCAAATTATGAGTGTAACACTTCTTCTTCTTCTTTCCTGGCCATATCTCTACCCATAAAATGGGCACTCCCGAGCTCACTCGGGGTCGGCTCGTCAGACTCGGAGAGAGTATCTCCGACTTTCTTGCACCAGATCTACTGGCACTTCACTTATCCTTAATGCAGCCTTAACGTTTCATATCCTGCGACAGGCTTCAGCAGCCGGAACGATTCCTATCTTCGCCGCTAAATGGGGGCTTCATTCATTCCATTTCTGATCTAGACGAATGACTGGAAATAAGCTGAGGATTTTCATTCATGAATGAAGAAATAATGATAGCTCACATACACCTCCCTACGGGAGTGGGATCAGCCAAAACTGACATCAGAACAGTGATCGTTCTAGGAAGAGACAAAACGAATTCACAGACTTTCTTCAACTTAGGAACGGTTATGTCTCGATTCAGTTCCTTTACAACCACCTTCAAGCCTGCCGACAGTGAGGTTCGAACTCTATCTTCCGAATGCAAGCTCACAGCAGCACGCTCCTAACCGCACGGTGAACTTGTTCGGTGGAGGGCTGTTTAGGTCTAATTAAGGTTCCGATACAGGCGCGCGTACACTCTCCTCTGCTGGACGGTTTCTTTTTGTTTTTTTTACAATTTGTTTTACGTCGCACCGACACAGATATGTCTTGTGGCGACGATGGGATAGTAAAGGGCTAGGTGTGGGGAGGAAGCGGCCGTGGGCTTAATTAAGGCACAGCCTGGTGTGAAAATGGGAAACCACGGAAAACCATCTTCAGGGCTGCCGACAGTGGGGTTCAAACCCACTATCTAACGAGTACTGGATACTGGCCGCACTTAAGCGACTGCAGCTATCGAGCTCGGTGGACGGTTTGTTAAAAATAGATGTGAGAGTGATAATTTTTTAATGTGACGTATTAATAGCAATTCTCAGGTGTGTTTGGTATGTTCGTTTGATTTTTAGAGGTTATGTTCATTTGAGTTTGAGAAGTTTTTAGCGAGAAAGTTTGTTTGATGATGATGATGATGATGATGATGATCTATCAACATTAATCAGAGAGAAAAAATGGAAAGGGTTCGATACTTTGAAAAATGAAGGTACCGGCCTAAGAAGGACAAGGGTCATGGCGGGCGTGAAAGTAAAAGATTCCGAATGCCGTCGAGGTCTGAAAAGAAGTATAAATGACCAAGGGTGGTCTGATAGAATAGATGAAAATGAGGAGGCTGGCGCAAGAAAGTGGAAGCAATGTCAGAACTCAGCTATGGGCCCCGTGGTCACCAACCCACGCTCCGAAGTTAAGAGCGTCTGGGGCGATGCTGATGATGATGATAATGATATTTAGAGTTTCGGTAGTGATTGCAGTGAAGCTTTTGAATTTGGGCTTGCTTTCCAGAACGCCTTGCACTGCTCTGATGCGCAGTGAGGCTGACACAGTTTTCTAGATGCGGAAGCCACCGGTGTGTGCTACACCTGAGTGGCCACCGTTTAGTAACAAAAATTTCGAGTTAATGATGAAATTCTTTAAGTTGGAAAATAAGGGGACAGCGTTGTGTTACGCCATCCCTCACCCAGTTTTCCCGCGTGTTCTATTACGACAAGATATGATACAACCATTATATTTGATCATGGTGAGACTGACTATACTAGTAGTTCTTTTTGAACAGCCTGTAGTTGGTAAGGGCAGGGGGTGGTGCAGCACAATCAGCCTGGGAAAGGTCAGCCTGCTCTTTCGAAAAATACACAGTGGCAAGTAATTAGCTTTGTTCTCTGATAGGTTGACTCAGATACTGGAAGAGACTCCCATTTCACAGGGGATAAATAAATAAATAAATAAATAAATAAATAAATAAATAAATAAATAAATAAATAAATAAATAAATAAATAAATAAATAAATAAATAAATAAATATTGTTTGATATGACTACAAGGGAAATTACATTGTTCACGTCCGTATTCCTGGCGTGTGTGAATATAAACTCCCCTCGTAATCTGCAGGCCTTCGGGCTGAGCAGCGGTCGCTTGGTAGGCCAAGGCCCTTCAAGGGCTGTAGTGCCATGGGGTTTGGTTTGGTTTGGTGAATATAAACTCCAGCAACGGATACAAGTAAAACTACAGTCGATACCGGTTATAACGACTCGGAAGTGACCAAATTTTTTTTTATTTTTTTTTTTTTGCTAGTTGCTTTACGTCGCACCGACACAGATAGGTCTTATGGCGACGATGGGATAGGAAAGGCCTAAGAGTTGGAAGGAAGCGGCCGTGGCCTTAATTAAGGTACAGCCCCAGCATTTGCCTGGTGTGAAAATGGGAAACCACGGAAAACCATCTTCAGGGCTGCCGATAGTGGGATTCGAACCTACTATCTCCCGGATGCAAGCTCTACGCGCACGGCCAACTCGCCCGGTGAGACCAAAAATTAATGGTCGTTATAGGTGATAGTCGCACAAACCCGTCTGTTGTTGTTGTTGTTGTTGTTGTTGTTGTTAACAGTGTCATATCTGTAAGTTTTAGGCTGCCGACTTACATGGTTATTTATCAGAATAAGTCAAACTTCAAAAACGTAAGTGAAATTTAAAAAATGTATTTGCAAAACAGTATTTCTGCAGTGGGACTGAGAGGAATATTTATTCTCATGTTTAATCAGTACGTGCATCAATAACATGCCAGCAGAATATAAAATAATAAGTGGATCAGTGGCAGAATGTCGGCCTCCAGATCCGGATAGCGGGTTCAAACCCGGTAGAAGTAATCGGACATTTGAAGGGCGGAAAAATTCGACATTCCATGTCGTACGATGTCGGCATGTAAAAGATCTCTGCTGACACATTTGGTGTTTACCCTACAAAATTAAAACTCAGTCATAGACGCCCAAGAGAGATTCTGTTTACTCTGCCATCTAGTGGGACTAGAGTAAAACGGAACGTCGAAATTGACGAGCAGACAGCCAGATGCCGTCAAATTAAAATGACTGCATAGGGTAGCTGAGGTCAAACGATGATGTTTAGTAAGGAAAGAAGTAGCAACTATATAAATCGATCAATAATATCGTACACGGTCTTGGCTAATAAATGTTCTTTCTGTAATTCCATAGTGTAGAAATCCTTTAGTGTAATACACCCAATTCCTTCGCGATCCTGTGGTTTGTTTCCCCATTTTGTGATCGCTATATTATATGCGACTTTTCTTTTGCGGCATCTGAAAGTGTTTGAAAAGTTTTACATTGCTGTCAGCAATCTCCAAACGCGTAACAAAACATAAAAATCAACATTGGGCGTTATTGTCGATTCATTTCTCCGAAAATGTGATTTTTTAAAAATACGCTGTTGTATATTATGTCTTAATAAGCGCTGTTTTGAATACAGTGTTTATATAGGATTTAGACGGGACGGTTAGATCTCGTCGTTATATCCAATATGTCGTTTAAAAGCTATGTCGCAATAAACTGCTTTCGACTATAATTCATTACATTGGATGGCATAGAAATTTCCATCACATTTGACCTTCGTTCCATTCCATTCTGTGACACGGATTTGAAACACTTTTAAGGGATTGAATTAACAATGCAGTAGGTTACTATACCACTCTAAGCGCAGTGATCATCCTACAAAAGATCTTTCAGCGTTTCCCCACCGCAACGCTGGGATAGGTTGCACTATAAGTAGAAATAGGGCGACAAGACTACTCCTCTCTCAATGGAAAATCAGAATTCCTGACCTGCTCGATTTTACCTTGAAAGTCCTTGCAGAGCTGTTAGGCCTACTGTCTAAAAATCCTGGAGTCTATGGAACCATGTACTCTAAACCGTTAGATAGGGTTTGTCAGCAGCTGATGGAAGGATAAGTCTGCTATTCTGTTTATGTGCGTATTTGTGTATGTGAAAAAAGTTGGGGAGAGTGAGAGGGGAAGGGGGAGAACGCAAGTATCAAAGTGAAATTCTGCACACCCGTTTGAAAAGACCAGTATTCCGGGCACGACCGAAAACTGGTGACATGGGATCTAGAACAGGGCGTCTCGAACGCCCAAAATCTCACGCATGCAAACCGAGGCGCAGAGGTTCTGTGCACCGTGCATCGGCCCGACTCGTCTCTGTCTGGAGCAGTATGTTGTCTCGGGAAGACTCGGCTAACCTCGACTTTACTCTGCTCGGATGGTGGAGCGTCGCTGAGGGAGTGGGGAAGGGGGAGTGAGATATTGGTATTGCTCAAAATCTAAGATCGGGGGCTCTGCACTCTGGTCATCCTAGTGAGGTCCTCTGTTGCACCTTGCGCACTGCACTGCACCGGTGCATGTACCCTGAGAGGCCCTGACCTAGAGCAATCTGCAATAGATCCACATTCTAAAAGCTTGCAGTCGATTCATTGACGAAGCCTTCAGTGCCCTACTTCGACACTGATGGCACATAACACTTCACGAACCGCCTACAAATTTCAAAGAATTTTCAGTTTCAGAATATGGGTTTCACATACGGTACACATTTAATAAGCACATGCAGCAGTATCGCGATTCCCCAAACCTGTCCGTTTAAAGAATAATAACTAAGATATAGAAGAAATTAAGTATTTCACTTGCCTAGGTCAATTACAGAGGACAAAAGGTGCACCATTGAAATTAAATCTCTTATTGCTCAGATCAAGACAGCTTTTATACAAAAGACGAGATTACTGAGAGCCAGTCAACTTAGTATTTCCCTCCGACTGCGAATGCCTTTGTATGGACAGATTCAGTGTATGCCTCTGAAACATGGACACTAAACAAAAATGAAAAGAATGAAGCCGAGAAGCGATAAATCGTCTTGAAGCAATAGAAATGCAGTGTTATCGTAAAATAATAGATGTGACATGAAGAGAGAAGATTTCGAAAGCCAGGTTTCTAGACACTAAGACCCAACGATGGGCAATCCTTCGCACAGTCTGGGTCTGGAGTACCTCACGGTGTGATCACACAATGTGCCACTCAAATTCAATAATAACTATGGCTTCAATGAAGGGAAACAACAACGGGGAAGATCTGAGAATATACCTTCCTCAAACAAATACTAAAAGAAATCCAGGCACAGAATTATGTATCCATGAAGTAATCCGCAAATAACAGAATGATCTGGAATATTTTAACGGCAAATGATCAGGTTTACGTCTGGAAACCAATGATGATGACGATGAAACGGTTGATCACCGTCTACTATGAAAACAAGTAACAGCAGTAGGGTACCTCTGTAATGTCATCTAGTTCTGAAAAGTCGATCGTCTCTCCCGCAGAGATACACAGCTTTCTGCTCACCGAGCTAAGAATGAATTTAATACAGTCCGTCCTCCAGGGAAACAGTTAATTTGTGATATTCTTCCCTCGAAGAAGTAATTACTTTAACCCTTCACCGTAAAATAAAATGACTTACTAAAGCTTTCCAGAAGAAAGGAAAAGAGAATTCGCATCTTTATGTCTTCCTCTAGTAATGACGTATACCGTCCGAACGTCGTTTAAGTGGAACAAGTTATTTCTTCCTGGTTGCTCCTTTCATCCTTCCAAACGTCGCTTTGAACTTTGAATTGTTTCTTTCTAGCATTAATAGAGATAAGGGTAATAAAATCGAGAGCACAAAGGAAATAACATAAGAATTACGGTAATTCACTAAAAGACGCCCTTTATGCGGCGCGAATAACCTCAGACAAGTCAGAGATCTCGGGATTTTTCTGTACTTCATCTCGTTAAAGCTTGACATTGTTATTACAAAATATAAGGCGAATTTTATTTATATTCATGGTATGAAATTATGAAGCCGACGGCGCGGTGTAGGGGTACCATGCCAGCATCTTACCCGGAGGCCCAGGTTTCAATTCACGGCTACGTCAGGGATCCAAGGGTTGGTTCGAGGTTGACTCAGCCTACGTGATCACAACTGAAGAGCTATCTAACGATGAGATGGCGGCCCCGGTCTAGAAAGCCCAGACTAACGGCCGAGAGGATTCATCGTGCTGACCACACGACACCTCATAATCTGCAAGCCTTCGGGCTGAGCAGCAGTCGCTTGGTAGGCGATGGCCTTTCGGGCTATTGCGCCATGGCTTTTAAAACTGAAATTATGAAGCTTCTTTGTAAATCCTGTTGTAGCTTTGGGCCCGTTGTTAACGAGCTGGTCTTTATGCAGTTACAAAGTAATGCCATATAGCAGATATGAGTGGCAGCAGAAGAGAGAACAGCACACGTCAATGTACAGAAATCAATCAGTCTAATGTTATCGTTGATTAGTACCACGGGATTTCAGTAATGATTAACGGTAGACTGTCAGTTTTCGAATCCCAAGATCACAGGTTCAGAACTGAGTTTTCTATGTTATCCGCAATTATGTCATTCAGCGTTGGCTCTTTTTTAAAAAAACTTAATGGCTTAAAAAGTTTTAAAGATTTAAAGTAAGTTTTGTAGGAAATATTTACAATCGAAGCTATTTTAAAAATATCAGCAAGAAATTGTTCTAAACACTCGCCCCCGCTTCTTTTCAGTGTCATAACGTCAGTCAGCTCAAGATCTAACGTAACACGATTGTAAAATAACGGATGAATCAGCCTAAATTTCCTTGAACACATGCAACCTGCTAGGAAACAAAGTTCTCTCACTAGAGGAAAATAGAAAAATGTAAGGGAAGCCGTAAAGGCCCAAATCGACAAATTTTGACATTTTCACTTTTTCACATTTTATTAACATGTGAATCATTCTGTTTAATGTGGCATTTGTTTCATTCGACAATTCGAATATTTACTAAAATAATATATTGTTACACTTCTATTTCGAGACGCGGTTTGTGCAAAGCATCGCTGATTTACACATATCTCAGGGACTATTCACTCTAGAAGGCTGTGGTTTCGAGGGTTTTAAAGAGAAATATCTGTTTTATTATTTAGGTACCCTTTTTGAGCTGCTATCGAAAGACGCAGTGTTGTTTTGACGAAGGATTTTAAAGCTTCTACTCTCTAACTTTACCGGAATCTTTACTTTTAAATGCAATTTACTCAAAATCACTTTTTCCGAAACAAATGCTCCCTTTTCTCAGAAACTGCTGGGTGCATTTCCATGAAATGTTTACCAATTTTTTTGTGATACTGTTGTGGTAGTGTGGATCTACTTTGGTTGACATTTCTCGAATAGTTTATTTTTACAATAAAATATCTACATTAAAAAATAAAATTTGGAATATTTTTTTAAAAATATAAATATTTTTGTAGCACATGTTTTAAAGCTGTTCTAGATCAGTGTTTGCAAAAGACATGAGTTAACATTATATTGAAAACACCTTTCTACATTTAATGGCTATAGAGAAAAAACTTCATTTATTCGGCTATTTTAACACTGACGAGATACAGAATTACGACTCCCCTTAGGTATCTGGGTGCAATCATTATGAAAAAGTGGACTAGGCAAGGAAGCACGTAGGGAAGGAATAGGCAAATATGAAATTGCCTACCAAACGTCACGCACGATCTACAACAAAAAATTCCTTTCTCAAAATATTAAGGTACGTCACTATGAAACAGTTTTAAAGCCAGTAGTTTTGTATGCAACCGATACACTGACCCTATATTTATTTATTTATTTATTTATTTATTTATTTATTTATGTATTTATTTATTTATTTATTTATTTATTTATTTATTTATTTATTTATTTATTTATTTATTTATTTATTTATTTATTTATTTATTTATGCATGCATGCATGCTTGCGGGCGAAGTCTGTGCTGGCCCATTTAAGCCCCGGGACTGCCTGCATTGCAATCTTTGCAGGCCCCAACTTTATGCTCCTGCAACCACTAAGTATTCCGTTGACGAGTTCGTCGATATGATATTACTGAACTTTTTATTATTTAATTGATCTTTGTTGTAACAACATTTGGTGATCCTCCATGAACAATGAACACTCACAGCACATATACAAAAATATGAATTGTCACTGCAAAGTACTTATTAGGAAATAAAAACCAAATCGTCCACTTTCAACAAGTACATAAAACCACACTGAATCTCTTTTCCGGGAACGGAGGGGGGAGAATATATTACTGTACGTTGAAGCATACGGTAATGCATGGAAAGCACGACGCTTCCACATAGAGCACTTAACTGGACGAAGATACAACAGCTTCAACCCAGTTTCTGATGAACACAGATCCTTATATGGAATGTATCAATAACGGTTTAATGCCTCCACACAAGTCCAGTTTTTCATCAGTACGTCGAAATGATGCCGGGAAATCGTATCAATGGAGAACCATAGAGTCGAGGTTTGTATGAACTTCAACAAGATGACAGGTATAAAGTCAACATTCCGCCCCCTCGATTGGAAGGGGACACATTGCATGTGAAATTCTTCTTACATGCAATGCTGTCTCCTAGTTGGTGATGGATGTGTAGACCTGTTAGATTAACAGGGACACACTGATTGATTAAATAAATTACATGCCTTCAAGATCCTAGATAAACATTTTCTAATAATTTACGAGTTGTTGAACGTGAATTACATGCAGAGAGCATAGTGGTTATCAAATTCAAGGTAGTGATTGAGTGGAGATGGAATTCTGTGGGGGTGGAGCTGAATAAAAATATTATATAGACAAATGAACAAGGACCGGTGGAGTTCGTTTCTCGACCAAGCGTGGACTAGTGGGTAGCAGTCACGAGTCGTAGCGCCTCAATCAGTAACAGAACCGAAAGGAACCGAAGTTCAATTCCCGACAGGAGGGATTTTAGAACTGTCTGCCGTCGCTGATTTGCGTAAGGAATGATATACTGCAGGATTAGGCCTATCTCTCCTGTTATACTCATGTCTATAAAAAGCAAAGCAAAGCAATCTCCGTACAGGCCATGAAGGTCCTTGGAGAGGTGGAAGATAAAGGCTTCCACTATCCGTAACCTCGCACTTGATGGGGTAGAGTGGCTAGCTCTACCCCAGCCCGCTTTTGCCCCCAGGAATTAACCTGGTACTCATTTTTGGTGTATGCTGAGTGAACCTCAGGGCCAACTCATGTCTAGGGCCCCAATTTATATATAGTGCAAAAGTGCCAAATATGAAAATAAAAATGTAGTAAATATTAGTGGAATATGTAATTAAATATGTCACATCCACAAAATATATATATTAAAAGAGTTTATTAAAAACCGCTTTGGCAAATCCGGACGTCCGTTCTACTGGACCGGTTTCTTTCAGTTTTGCTTTACTCACTCTTTAATTACCTACCGGTGAATTATGAGACATTGATAGGTCTCTAAGTTCAGCCGGCTTTGAGTAATCATAAAATAAAATGATTAAATGGTCACTCCAATAATTGCAGGTAAAGGCTTACCCGAACCCGCAATACATTTTGTACTCAGCAGGTTGCTAACCGACTAACACTTTCATTAACATTAGGACATATGTTTTTCATCTTTAGTATTGTCATTGCATGCAGCCATGTTTGATTACTACCTGTCAAGCCAGAGAGTATACACTTCCTCTGATCACGGAATAATACTAGCCTATTCCCGGCTTGAAACTCTTTGATTCTCCAACCATTCCTAGCTTCCAAGTATATTCAACAGATGGCAGAGCTTTCCTAATAACTTACATACTGCTAAGAGAAAAAATTCTACGTACAAACAGACCCCATCATGACATACGCCTTAGACATTTTCTTGGAACACCTATCGAAAGATAACCTAGCTGCACTAGAAAGAGTGTAAGCACTAATCATAAAGAATTGCTCTGCGTGGGAGAAAACGCTCCTTCGAGACTAACCTATGAGCTCACAAGACATACGTACTATATAGAAGAATTGCAGGATTTGAAAGAGAATATATGGTTAGATTTTTACCAAACAGACGGCATGATGGCGTCATAATGGATGAATTCCTACTACGAACTGAGGCATATCATAACGCCCTTCGTATTAAATGTTCATAAAACCATTGAGAAGGGCAGGAAAAATAATATGATCACGGCCGGCATATCAAGACGAATTGTTTCACCTATTTATAACGAATGCTGCGTAGCAGCAGGGGTCCTCTAGGATGTAAATAAATATGTAATATTCATAAAATATGTAATAGCATTACTGCAGTAAATTCACAAAAATGTTCGCATATTTCTTTTGACTTATGGTTAAGACATGAAATGTAAAATTATTTTAAATACCTCCACATTTTATGACAAAATCATTGTTGTTGCTTTGGATAATTTATAGTCTACTGTTTTATAATTTTGAAATTAGAGGCATAATCAAAATACTTCAAATGTTTAAAACTAATGTTATGCATTATAAATCCCAGAGTATCATCATCATCATCTGTTTACCCTCCAGGTTCGGTTTTTCCCTCGGACTCAGCGAGGGATCCCACCTCTACCGCCTCAAGGGCAGTGTCCTGGAGCTTCAGACTCTTGGTCGGGGGATACAACTGGGGAGAATGACCAGTACCTCACCCAGGCGGCCTCACCTGCTATGCTGAACAGGGGCCTTGTGGAGGGATGGGAAGATTGGAAGGGACAGGCAAGGAAGAGGGAAGGAAGCGGCCGTGGCCTTAAGTTAGGTACCATCCCAGCATTCGCCTGGAGGAGAAGTGGGAAACCACGGAAAACCACTTCCAGGATGGCTGAAGTGGGAATCGAACCCACTTCTACTCAGTTGACCTCCCGAGGCTGAGTGGACCCCGTTCCAGCCCTCGTACCACTTTTCAAATTTCGTGGCAGAGCCGGGAATCGAACCCGGGCCTCCGGGGGTGGCAGCTAATCACGCTAACCACTACACCACAGAGGCGGACATCCCAGAGTATACTACACAATATATTGCTGTGCCCAATTTCCTGTTGCCCTGATGCCTTAAAAATGAAACACAAAGTTAATCAAGAATTTGTCCTTAAACACTAATGATCTTGCAAACATATAAAGAGCTTGAATAACCTAGATTTCGTTTCTAAAACTGCATGGAGTTTGTTAGAAACTCTGACCAATAATAATAATAATAATAATAATAATAATAATAATAATAATAATAATAATAATAATAATAATAATAATAATAATAATAACGGCGTGTGGCCTCCGAAGAGGCCTAGTGCAGGTCTTTCGAGTTGCCGCCGTGCACGGAAGTCAACGACATCTGTATCTTCGTCCTTCCCATACCTGATGACAGCACAGTTTTCCTCACCTGACTTACTTTTGTCGCCGCTACTTTGGCTGCCCATCAGACCTTCGTCAGCGTTCTAACAGACGGCTTCTTTCATTCCAGCTCGTTCTTGTCATTTTGCGCTATAACCACATTTATCTTGTTTCATGCTGGCCAGTGTCCTGTTTTACTAATGCACAGTGTTTACTTCCATAAAGCAATGTACTTCACAAAAACTGATGGTCTGATGCAGAGTACGTGTCGGCCTACAATGGCCACGTCTGGTCCGTAAATCTGTGAGGATGGTGCCCTACTTATAATGAATGCCAATGCTGCACGGTGAACACACCCAACCCCCGAGCCATCGGATTTAACCAATGAAGGTTAAAATCCCCGACCCGGCCGGGAATCTAACGCGGGAGCGCGTGGTCCAAAGGCCAGCACGCTAACCATTTAGCCATGGCGCCGGACAACTCTCACCAATACAAGGCACCTACCATCCCAGATTCTGAGAAGGAATTTGTGCTGTTGCATGCAGTTGAGTTAATCGAACCTACTGCATTTCACACACAAAGGGTTAGAAATCCCAATTTTAAAGGAATTTTACAGCCAGCTTTAGGAATTGAAATATATTCTATATGAGATGAAATTCGCTAACGATTTTACTATAGACTGAAAATTAAACGATCCGACACAATTTTTAATTTTTGTAATAATTACCTACATTCTTCATATAATATGTAATATTACCAAAACCATGTAAAAATACGTTAAATAAAACACAGGTTTAACCATTTCAGAATCAGAATTTCCGACATTTTTCATATTCAGTTGTATACAAGTAAAGGAATGCAATATGTAATTGCACAAGAATGCGGGCTGTACTCATGTCATCTCATTCGGCTTTCCTTGAACTTCTCCGTGAGAGGACTTACTTTAGAAGAGCCTCTTATACTCACTGCGGATGTTATTAAGCCGTTTGCCACTTCCTACCCAACTTTACAGTTTCATTTCAATTACATGAAATTTACAGTCATCTTGACTGACTGATGACTTCGTTATCGTGCTGTCCCCGTGGTCTAGCGGTAGCGAATCTGCCTCTAACTGAAAGGTGGTGGGTTCAATTCTCACGTTGGATCTGAGGGCTAGTGAAGGTCCACTCTGCCGACATCAGAAAAATTGAGGACCCGTCTGACGCTCAGTAGGCCGAGGTCCATCAGGGCTGTTGTGCCACGCCTTTATTCTTCTTCTTTTTCTTCGGGGGACATTCATATACAATGTGCAAAGTTATATAACTCCTCAGTTACTTTCCGCCAATATTCAGGCATGCTCTTTGACATAGATCGCAGCACTAATCCCATCTATCGGAGATGAGTGGCAGCAGAAGATAGAAATCATATCACAGCAGTGGTAAATGCCATGTTATTGTTGATCAGTTGTATGATCTTTCGATATTGTACGCCTTCATATTTAGTTTTCTTCCGTGCCTGGGATATTAGAAAATGTAAGGCAGGGCCACTCAAACGCCCAAAATCTTACCCTGCAAACTGAGGTGCAGAGTTTCTGTACACAGTGCATCGGTCCCACTCGGCTCGGCTCGGACCAACGCTTCGTCTCTGGGCTACTCGGCTAAGCTCGGCTCAACTCGGCTCGGATTTGAAGCGCTACGGAGGAAGTAAGGAAGAGGGAAACAGGTGGAGTGAGAGGGAAAGAGAGTGAGACAGAGCTATTGCTCCAAATCGAGGAGTGGGCGTCTGCACTCTGGTCAGCCCAGCGAAGTCGTCTTTTGCACCGTGCACAGCGCAATGCACAGGTGCATGCACCCTCAGAGGCCCTGATCTAAGGTAAAGGCAATCATTCCTTCTTTCATGATTCTCTCTTGTCTTACTCTTCACGCGATCGTTCATTTACGGTTTTTATCAATTTTATTAACATCTTCATAAATTTCCTTGTCAATACGAACCGATGACCTAACGGTTTTCCACCTCAAGACAAAAGCTATCGCCAGTCAACACGACTGAACAATACTTTCACGTTAGCAATGCTCAGCGTTTATATGGACTAAGCAACAAAAGCCCAAATTCATGAATTCTATTATAATAATCGGTATGGTTAAACTGTATATGCCACAAATGATTGGAAGAGATTCAAAAAATTAATTTTAGGCACCTTCCCCTAAATTACTATCTGATCCAGCGTGAATAGAAGTTATTTATAGCCTAGACTGTAGTATCATACTCCCAAACTTACATAAAATGAAGAGCCAAGGGAATTGGGGGGGGGGCAGTTTGGATCATTTATCAGGAAATTATTTCAAAAGTTTAAAACAATATAATTCAGAAGCTAGTTAAGAACAGTACCTCATATTTATTCTGTGTATGAACTATAATATACTGAACTATGGTGAAAAGTTGCAAGGACAATACTTGCTTATTAGAAGAACAATAGTTGGAAAACTCACTTAACATTTCACTCTAAAGGGTAAAAGGGAGGGTTCTTTCACCAGACCAACAATGAATAAACGGGGATCACTGTACTTGAAAACATAAAACTCACAACGTGCCACCTATAAAACATGACCTACTATTACATAAAGTATTGCGAAACAAATCACATCACAACATTACTTCTGAAATCACAAAATTATCTACTTTATACAACATGTTTTACAGAAATAAAGAATGGTTCTCTTTTCGAATGCCTCATTTCATGAAGATTCACTTTCTTGGCAATTCTGCGTAGAACTCCTGGGATTCAGCTCCACACAAAACCTTTAAAACTTGCAGATCTCGCCACTTCTCTTGTGTTATCAGCAAATCACCTGAAATGCAACAAACAATATAAAGTCATGTCTGAAGGTCATATGAAGTTACAATGTAAAATAAAGTAATATCCGTACCATTATACGCTCTGTCAGAGTACAGGAGTTCTCCTTCTGATAGTTGTGCATTCATACGGTACTTCCTTCGCGGGGGCCGTATCACAGAAGAGTACCAGGGACCATTGTAAGTGTCCCTATGAAATATCATTCGTGAATTGTTCTCCTCTATTCGGAACCCTCTGATGGGCCTTGATTGAAAAGGGCACTTCTTCAGGCAGAATGATTCTATGTACATAGTCCAGTCTCGGACTATCGAATAGTCAAATTCATTAACTCGAAATGGTGTTGGTTTTGATCGTGTACTCCTGGTTACGTTGCTCAAGTCTTCAGCTATTTCAATTCGTGATTTTTAATTTATTAGTCCCATGTTTTTGTTAATTCCAGGTAGGAATGACACCGAATCGGGAATGTGACACGAACAGATCTGAACCTCATTTCATACACCATGTGATGGAGATAACTTTTCAAGGTGTAATTCTTGTTTTGGCCATTGCACGAGTCAGGGATAATTCGACCTCAAAATAGTGGTCCAAAAGGGATACTACTTATTTAGCACCTTTTCTAGCTGTAACTTCTGTGTACGTGTAGAAAACTGATTTAGAATCCGAGAACCGGTGAATATTGAATGAGTAGAATGCCACCTGGCGCTTGTAGTAAACTGTGTTAGACGAGATGTTCGGCAAAGGAAGATTCTTCCGGTAGTCCATCGCTATGCTCTCGTCCTCTTCCGACTTCCTGCTCCGGATTTTGGATTTGCATTTTCGATGATAAAAAATATGTGCTTTTAAAAGGTGTACTTTCTTCTTGACTTCTAAACATTTCACTTTCCTTTCAATTTCGGCTTTCCTGTCCACCTGTGCCACTGACAGGTTGTTGAATTTTGCACTTAATGTTTTTAATTTTACTTCGTACTCGTGGCAGGTACTGCATGTGTCCGATCTAGGGTAGTCAAACGATGTATTAAATTCAATAGAAAATATAGTTCTATAGGTTCCGTAACTCACCCGATTCGCACTGAACATCTCGCAATCTTTTTCATACATTTTCCTTATAATAGTACCTAAGGTATCCTAGACAATATAACTCCGTTGAAGTCTAGAGCCATTAGGTGCATAGGCTTAAGGTATAGTATGGAACTACCTTGTTTCAGTAGTTCTATTAGACTGCCGTATTGCCGAATACTTTTCAAAATGCCATCTATCAACGTAACTCCAACATTCAGTTTACATTATTCTTTCTCTGTTCAATCTCTAACCATCTGTTTTATATTAATAATCATCGAATGTACCAGTTATTAACATAATTCTCAATACTTATCTCAAGTTACTCCTCCTAATTTTGTATACTGCATGAATCACAAATTGAAACGGTTACAATAAATAATACCCTCTCCCTAATCTATGGTTTTCGAGATTAAGGGAGACGGGTATCTTTGACTTTGACATTTTCTTTATGTTAAGATCATCAGGAAGGTAAACCTTAGACGTTTTCTCTGCTGAGTAGTGGCTTTGTAGGCCCTTGAAGGACTTGTTATGCTCGCAAATTCTATCATGAATGTCCGCTCGAAGCTTATGTGGTCGATTTCTGTGTTTCCCTCTGCCATCCTTAGGTGTTAACAAATAAATTTTCAAAGAGCGTTGAACAGTTTGCAATCTTTTTCTTATTCCGTGAATGGATAAGAAGTCTTTCTGACATACCAAAACATCAGCAACGTTTGCATCTTCGTCAGTTCTCCTTATTCTGTAGCATCGTAGCTTTGGGCTTCATCCTCATTCTTCCTGCTCCTTCGTCGTGTTATCCACTGGACTGTAATCAGGCCCGCCAGGTGTATTCCAGTCACCCAACGCATTAAAAATCACCAATAATACTCTGTATGTCACAAGTTTGTAACTTACTGAAACACTTGTTTTTGCAGCTGCATTCCTCACCAGTTTCATAACTCTGAGCTCTTAATTTCTTTGAAGCATCACTGACAACGTTTGCATCTTCGTCAGTTCTCCTTATTCTGTAGCATCGTAGCTTTGGGCTTCATCCTCATTCTTCCTGCTCCTTCGTCGTGTTATCCACTGGACTGTAATCAGGCCCGCCAGGTGTATTCCAGTCACCCAACGCATTAAAAATCACCAATAATACTCTGTATGTCACAAGTTTGTAACTTACTGAAACACTTCTTTTTGCAGCTGCATTCCTCACCAGTTTCATAACTCTGAGCTCTTAATTTCTTTGAAGCATCACTGACACGTTCATACTTCTTCCTCTTCCTGGGTTTATCACCCACTCAGTTACTTTGTCACACACCATTTCGATTCAACAGCCAGCCAATAACTGAGGTATTGCTACCGTAAGAGATTGTTGAAGACAATGCTCTGTTAACAATCGGCAGAGGATTTATAATGAAAACTTGTTTCCCTCCAAACTAAGCACAAGGAACAAAGTATGAGTGTAATCCGTGACCACCTTCTTTCATTGTTCACAATGGACTTGCCCCCTTTATTTCCCCCTGTCCAAGGAATCTCCTTCTAGTAATTGCAAGAAAACTATGAGCCTTCTTCCCCTGTGTCATAGCGAGCATGAAACTACTCAGCGTCTAGTATGTTATGGAATCAAAACGTGACAATCGACAAAAATTGGACATTGCCCCTTATTCTCCTGGGGTCTTCATATCGATTTTCATTAAATTCTGCTCAGCAATTTTCTCGTGGTTCGGCATTGATATGGACTTAGCAAAGAAAAAAAACCGACAAAAATCGAAATCCATGAATATCTGTTATAATAGTCGGTACGGTAAAAATGTGTAAGACAAATGATCGGAATTTTAATTCTATATAACGTTGGTTATGCAGTATTTATCGATAGGACCACTAATAACATTAAACTAAATTTTAGGTCTTCCCCTTTATTACTATTTACCACTACGGTACTCAACGCCCTTGAAACAGCCTTGGCCTGCCCAGCGACCGCTGCTCAGCCCGAAGGCCTGCAGATTTCGTGCGTCGTGTGGTGAGCACGACGCATCCCCTCGGCCGTTATTCTGGGCTTTCGAGACCGGGGCCGCCATCTCACCGTCGGATAGCTCCTCAATTCTAATCACGTAGGCTGAGTGGATCTCGAACCAGCCCTCAGGTCGAGAGAAAATCACTGACCTGGCCGGAAATCGAACCCTACAACACGGGGCCGGCATATTACTATTTCACTCGGCGTAAATAAAATTATCTATAGCCTAGATTGTAGTGCCTCCTTCCCTGACTTTACATAGTGATTTTCATTAAATTCCCTTCAGCCGTTTTCTCGTGATGCCCATACATACATACATACATACATACATACATACATACATACATACATACATACAGAGCTGACGGAAAATTAAGAAGTGCATATCCTTGTTAGTAGCGTCCGTGACTCAGACGGCAGCGGGCCGGCCTCTTACCGCTGGGTTACGTGGTTCAAATCCCGGTCACTCCATGTGAGATTTGTGCTGGACAAAGCGGAGGCGGGACAGGTTTTCCTCCGAGTACTCCGGTTTCCCTGTCATCTTTCATTCAGGCAACGCTCTCCAATATCATTTCATTTCATTTGTCAGCCATTAATCATTGCCCCAGAGGAGAGCGACAGGCTTCGACAGCCAGTAAAATTCCTCTTCTCGCCGCTAGATGGGGCTTCATTCATTCCGGTCAAATGACTGGAAACAGGCTGTGGATTTTCATTTTCATTTTTTTCATATCCTTGTTACTGTCGACACGACTGATACAGAAATAACATGTCTTCAAAATTCTGAGCAATGTACAGACAAAATTATTATTATTATTATTATTATTATTATTATTATTATTATTATTATTATTATTATTATTATTCAGGTGCATTTTTGGCAGTCTAACAAGGTAATCTATGCAGCACGGCAGATTTAGCATCATTCTTGTAGATTTTGTCTTCGTTTCTTATTGATCTTTTGGGACTGAAGACAAACATGACAGGGATCACCGTTATTTTTAATCCGGCAATGAAAGCAGAATAAGAAGGTGGCCAGTGAGTAAGAAATCCTACCGGCATTTTATTAGGCAACACAGACGCTAAAAAAAACCGACATAGGACCAAGCGGAATGCCAGGAGGAAAAAATCAAAGGAATTAACGCCACACTCACAGAAAGCAATCTAAATAAACAATATCACTAAGTAGCGAACAGAGCAAAGTTCTGTTATTGACCTGAAGAATTCCAGCAGCATTCCAAGCTGGCGCCGGTTGTCTCGTGCTATGCGCGATGCTCATTGGAAACAGTTCACAGTGAATGAAAACCTGACGAAAAGCGAATCACCTTGTTTTTATCTACTTATGTCACCAAGACGTGATCAGAATAAGTCGATGAGAACATGGGCTTGAGCTGATCTACTACGACAGCATGGTCAGTGGCTGCATGTTCCAAACTGAGCTCTCATCTGGTCCTTGTTCAAAATAACGAATATTCTTCCTTCAAGAAGTATATTTTCCAGTTTCTCTTTATAGCCGCGGAAGCGTATAGTTCCAGCGTGACCTGATAACAGCCTGCAATCGTAAAATCCAGGTTCATAATAATAATAATAATAATAATAATAATAATAATAATCACATTAAAGCTACTTCGTTTGGATATTGCTAGCCTGGTCGGCATAAAACTCCAAGAATAAGAGCCGAGAGTATTCGTCGCACTGACCTTGCTTCACCTCGTAGTCTGCAGGGCTTCTGCTGGCTGAGGAGCGGTTGCTTGGTAGGCCAAGACCTATCAGAGCTGTAAGGCCATGGTTTTTCTTTATTGCTAGCCTGGAGCAGTCCTTTTATGGCAATCCCTCTAACAAAGGTAGCCGGCGTTTGCCTTGTATAAATGTTTGTGTGGTGGAGGATAGAGCTCTGTGTGGTGCATGAGTTTTAGTGATGTGACGAGTCGAATATTTCAACTCGTTTAACTTGAGTCAAACATGTATTCGAGTCAACTCGAGTGACTTTCTGTTGTAACTCGAGTAAAGAAATCGCCGCATGTCCAGATGAATCATGGCCGACTGCGATAAGACCTCACTTGCTAACGCGCTCCCGAGTTAGAGACACGAACTCGCCCGAATCCTCCCGGGTGAGATCGAATGGTTTCTGTTCAATGACTTATCGATTTTTAATAAATGCCAGGAAGGGAACTGAAGTTCATCTATAGAGTATTCATTCAATTATAAAAATAATAGTTGTTTACTTTTGCATCCTATCTCATTCACAAGACATAGCGATGGTTGCCAGCTCGAGTTGGCAGAGTTTCCGAACACGATTTACTTGACTTGAAGTATTCAACTCGTCATTTGCTACATGAGGGCAAAGTTAAGAAATGTCCCGAATAGCCCCGAGTTCGGCCGAGTGCTTTCTGTTCTTTGATCGGTTCCTAACCCAAGCAAGAAACCAGTAACAGCATTAACTTTATTTTTTAAAATTATTAATTTTTTCCTTAGCCTTAGTGAAATGTGTTACAGAATTAGTTTCTTTACAGAGGATTGAGACTATTATTATTTGGTTTATGTTTGAGAAGAACTCACTATTTCTGGTTTCTTATTTATTAATGCTTTCTTCAGCTGCCAGCCAGTGTTAAGTTAACAAGTATGTGATTTTTGGTAGAGAATACATTACTTTACTATTACTAATACAATTGTCTTCGTTTTCATGCCTCAAATGTGCAACTCGCACAGTCATAACATAGATTAGAGTAACTTCTGCGCACACAGAAAGCACTCGGTTTCCCTCACTCGCCTCTTTTACGAGACATAACGATGGTCTCGGCGTCTCGTCTCGCTCCCCCTGCCCGACTCGTCATTTCGAGTTTCCTTACTCGCTTCTTTCACGAGATATTCCGATTGTCTTGCTCTCCCTGCCCTACCCGGTCAACTTGTCAACTCGAGTCCAAACTCTAGTTGGTATTGTTTCCGAATGCGAGTGACTCGAGTTGAAGTATTCGACTCGTCACATCGCTAAACTTTGGAACGGCGCAAATATTGCGTCACCAATCCTAAGAATTTAGCTCTCTAAAATTAAAATCCAGACGCTGCCAGGAATCAAAGCGGAGACCGCATAAACCGAAGACCAAGACGTGACCACTTAGCCATGAATTCCGACGTGATGATGATGATGATGATGATGATGGATTACTTACTGAATAGTACCAGAACATGTTGCTTTTGTCGTTGTTTGGGTCATCGGTCCACAGACTGATTTAATGCAGCTCTCCATGCCACCTGCCACTATACTGATCTTTTCATTTCTGTGTAACTACTGCCTCCTACACCTACTCTGATCTGCTCGTCATATTCATGCCTTGGTCTACTATTACCGTTCTTACCTTCTACACTTCCCTAAAAAACTAACCGAACAAGTTTCTTCTTCTTATTTTCCTTCTTCTGGTCTAATTTAGCCAAATCATTCTCCTCTCAGCAATCATATTCACTACTTCTTCATTCGTGATCCGACATTGCTTTTTACATCGAGTTCTTAGCTGTAATTCTTATATTTTACAGTTCTGATTATTATTACTCGTATTTCGTTTCTGATTAATAATGCTTTCTTAAATTCAAAGGAATAGCCTATCGGAACTTCATTCAGAGTTCACTGGTTTTCCCACTACCCATTTGCTTATTAAAAATATATTCGTTGATGAAAGGATTAAATTGTATTTTTTTGTTCAGCGATCACATGATCACATTTAATACAAATTTCACTTCATAAAGTGTAAAATTTGATTAATGCTTTGGAATTTGTTACGGCGCTGAATGGACCTCTCTTAAGGTAATAAAACACAGTTCCTTCATGGCTGAAATCCCAGAGGCGACGGATGTTTTATGTATTTCTTCAGAATTTAGCTATTGTACTCATTTCATAATTATAACACTACATCCTACTTACAATACGAGTACAAGGGAATGAGGAAAAACATAAAGCCAATAATTACAAGCCAGTCAGCTTCACGTTTGTTGTTTGTAAGCTGTGGCAAAGCATTCATTCTGATTAGTATTTAGACACGTTTGCGAAATTACTAACTGGTTTGACAGAATGAATTTCGGGTGTAGGAAACGTTATTCCAGTGAGACTCAACTTTTAGCATTCAAGGAAGATTTTTTTTTTTTGCTTTACATCGCACCGACACAGATAGGTCTTATGGAGACGATGTGACAGGAACGGCCTAGGAATGGGTAGGAAGCGGCCGTGGCTTTGCCTGGTCTGAAAATGGGAAATCACGGAAACCCATCGTCAGGGCTGCCGGCAGTGGGATTCGAACGCACTATCTCACGTACAGCTCACAGCTGCGCACACCTAACCGCACGGCCAAATCGTCCGGTATTCCAGGAAGATAGAGCAGATATTGCACCCATAAGCGAATTTACCTAATTAATTTACAAATTAAAAGTTGTATATTTCGCATATGGGATACTACAGTTGGCTGGGAAACTAGCAGTCACAAAGGAACTTTCTGGCGCCGGTGTGACGGCGAGTAGAATCCTCGAAACTCTTCTTAGAGCACGACCAAATTGTAAACCGCCCTGAGTACTCCTTCCAATAAATTTTATGATACCGCCTAGGAGTGGCGACTTTCTGTTAGTTCTCACGAGAAAATCACGCGTTGAGGCCTGACCTACTTAGCTAGGACAAAAGGGACAACGACCATACCCGCCAACTCTTAGGAGGAAATGGAAGCATCCACGCTACGAAGAGCGCGAAAGTCTCAGCCAATCACAAAATTCTAAATTTGAATGAACTGTCATAGCGGGAATCTACAGTCAGTATTTCGCTATCTGAAGCCCAGTGTGGTGGTGAAAAACAGTGTCCTGATTTCTTTATAATATTTGGAAATTTATCAGTGCGAATCTGTGGTTAATAAATGCCTAATTAATAAAATTTAACTCCACACGGAGGGGTAGTAGTCTCCAGGAGAATGAAGTGTCATGGCGGGATGGAGCCATTCACCGGAAGAAAATAACACCAGTGACGCGCGCCGTCGTGTGGATTATCCTGTGATCATTTCCCACGACGCAATCTTACATGTAAGTCAGACCGAAATTAGGAAGTTGTGTACATAAATTTTGAAAACTTTAACCTACGGATGTACGATAAAGCGCTCCCGAGGGCTAGATCACTACGCCACATCCCTTCCACAGAACTATTTTCAAGGTGGGGGGGAGAACTCTTTACAAAACCCAGCGACCAGGGGGTAGAATCCTCAGTGTGATTCTTCAGTCCCCTCAGTGATTCTTCAGAATTCTCAGTGTGATTCTTCAGTCTCCTCAGTGTTTCTTCAGATTCTCAGTGATTCTTTAGTAGTCGCAGTGATTCTTCAGTATTCTCAGTGAAACTTCAGTTTGACAGTGTGAATCAGAGCGACAGTGTGACAGAGTGCGACAGCTAATTCAGTTAGTCATTTTTACTTTTGGCTGGTAGGAAAGCGAGTAG
Organism: Anabrus simplex; assembly: GCF_040414725.1. Classification (NCBI taxonomy): domain Eukaryota; kingdom Metazoa; phylum Arthropoda; class Insecta; order Orthoptera; family Tettigoniidae; genus Anabrus; species Anabrus simplex. The sequence goes on along the minus strand of NC_090273.1, from coordinate 55,893,403 downwards.
AGACACTTGTAGGCATTTTGAGAAAGCCTTGTATTATTTTACTTGGGAGAGTAACATTTCAGAAATGAACACTTTAACAGACTTTTACTATTTATGCAGGAATAACAGGCAAGGGCTACACTTTCAACACTTGACTTAAATGAACTCACATTATGAGTCGAGAGGAACAAGTCCATGTTTTCAGCATAATTACATAAAACCTCTCTAACCCACGGGTAGTTTCACATTTGTTATCAGCATAGACTTCTCCACAACATTTGAAACTTTATTTTAGCTTGCTTTTACCACCTAATAAACTGTTTGGCAAGCGAGATGTTTACGGGGAGAAACTGGTAAAGGCAGACAGGGAGGAGAATGACTTTTCTTGAATGAAGGCCGCAGTGGTAGACCTTGAGCAAACAGCTATGTCCCGTTGGGGTTAATGTTCGATAAGCCCTATGTAAACAAAAGCTGAGAGACCAGAGTGCAGACCAACAGGTGATTTTCAGGTAGATAGCGGAGACGACCGGCCAACTTCACGACAGGAGTCTGCAGTGGTATCGTCTAACCTTCACTGGAGTGCGAGAAATGCGAGTGTTTTATGTTAACGTAAGCGTGTGTTACGGCATGACAAAAATGTGTCAAATTTGCGCGTGTGGAAATTTGGAATACCACAGCAGCTTCAAGATGGTATTCTAATTCACCATGACCGAGTCCGGAGGGTGAGCCAGCATGCCTCCATCACCCAGGTATGAGCATCAATAAATAATGTAAATAAACATGTAGGACCGTGACTAATCGATGATCAAATGTAGTTTAGAGTATTAGGTAGGATTGTAAATAATTCACAGTTTTATAATACTACTATAATAATAATAATAATAATAATAATAATAATAATGTCGCACTTTTCAGCTAGGGTTATTTGTGCATTTTTGTTGAGGTAGATGTTGTTTGCGTGTTGTCATGGATTATTTTTGTAGGATGTCACTTTGACAATTTAGGAAGCTGTGATATTTGATCTATGAGTGTAATGCCGATTTATAATTTTATTATTATATTCATCATGTTATTAGATCGTTGGTTGTGAGTTATATTTTGTTGGTGTTTTGATCTTGTAGACGCCGCCTCGTTGTTTTTAATGTTTATTTTTGCTTTTTATGCGCATTCAGTTTGTTTATGTTGTGGGATCATCCTTCAGATGACCGTTTCTGGTAGTACTTATCCCGTGTATTTTTGCGACGATTTTTGGTAGACGCGAGTATTTATTTCTGTGTAGTTGCGTTACACATGTTTCAACACCTGTGTTTTGAGAGGCAATCTCGTCACTTTTTTTTAAAAGAAACAGTGAGTGCCAGGAAGCCATTGATGAGTCAGTTCTGATATTTTGTGATATGTGAAGCAGAGAATGATCGAGAGATCGAGCTAGATGAATAATATCCCTGATGACCTACGTTGATAATGGAAATGTGATATTTGGACCATGTCATGAACTGTCGTAAGAAATCGTAATATGCACGACAGATATTTCGCCCGCCGGATACGAGCGAGGCCGTATTGTGAGAATAATGAATAATGATGACGTCGAGAATTAATGAGTAAATAGAATTGTGAAATAAATATTGTAACCAAGAGTGTTAAATGTCTTACGACATGGGTTATGATTGTAGGCAGGAGCCTGTATTTGTTTAAATAATTCCAGGGAAAGTAGATGCTCGGCAAATATGCTAGCCATTGTACAATGTGAGCAGAGCGACGAGTCAATGTGTTTTTCGATAGTCATGTAAAGTCATGGATGACATGAAATAACTGTAATTATTGTCCATAAAGTTTAAATAGTATCATGTCCAGACATTTGTCGTCTGAGGTTAGAGATTGCCGTCAAATTCGCAATTTTTGCTACTTGCAGCGGGATATATTTTCTGGAGACTCCGATTTTATTTTGCGCATTCCATCCTTATTAATTTCCAGTAGGCCGCGATGGTGGGATCTAGTTTTGCTTATTTGTTTTTCTTTCTGAGTGTACTTTATTACCGTTTAGTTTGTAGGACGTGAGCGTATGTGAATTATTTATATTTGATCTGATGTAAATAGATAGGAGTAGATAGGCTAGTTTTCATTTCTGCATTTTCTTTGTCGGAGCAGTGTTTCACCGTTAACAGATTTAATGATGTAAATAAGATTTCAGATGTTAGGTTAATGGATCATCGATTAAGTCACAGTCGAAACCATAGTAGTGGTATGCTCATACCAGATTTCAGTAATTACCAAACCTTTTAAAATCCACTACATTTTATTTAGAAAGTGAAGCGATCTTTAATAAACCAATTGTATAAAAACTGCCGCAATGAATGAGGTGAACAAGATGGCATCTGCCTCCATCTAGTAGTGGTACCACAAATAATGAGTTGATAATGAAATGCAGTTAGCGGCAAATTCAATAGAAATTTTAATGTACAAGGATCGCTGTCATTTTGAAATATTAACGTAAGGCACTTGGCCTAATCTTTTGGATTATTTTTAAGAAGTCCAGTCTATCACAGGCAAGCAAGTGAAGTTTTAAAATTAGATGAGTGGTTATGACACTCAGATTTATGTTTCAATAATTTATTTTGTTTAATCATGAGGTGTTTGAATAAGACAGTGGTTATCTGGTAAATGAAGGGTGATGTTCATGGCTGTTTTCTTCGAATTATTCCTTATGTGATACACTTGGTTAGTGCAGTCCATGATTATTTTAAAGTTGGGTGTTTTCCCAAATGAGCCACATGTGTTAATATTTGATAACTCCTCTGAGACAGTGGATTTGATGACGTAACTAATTACTTTATTATGATTCAACTACTTTTAATTTATTTGAGAGATATTTTTCTACGTAATATCATTCTGTAGGTCAAAGTAGGTGGTCTTTCTGACCAGAGTTTAAATTGATTCACGTTATCAACTTGAAGACAGTGTCAACATAGTCTGGAATATTTTAATTAATGTGATTGACCATCAGTCAGTTTATTAGGCAGATAATGTGTTATTTGTAAGGCAGATCCTCAATTTATTTTAACTTTTCTTAATCTCATTTATTTCATTTTGTTTACATTTTCACCAGTCTAGTTCATTTACATTTATTTGGCATTTTGCATTTATTTCAATAAATCAGTCTTTTATTTAAATTTTTAATTCAGTCTTTGCGTACCGTCATTTGTAGTTAGTTTACCCCATCTTTTCATTCCCTCACTCCTTGATCGACGGGTGGCCTCTCTTCGGGGATAGCGGACGGTCACGACTGAGGAAGAAGAGTCTACATGCAGCGGTGAGTATCATTTACATGTCATTTATTACAGGAGCAGCCGGCGCACAGAAGAAGGAAGAGTTCACCGCAGTTGTTGCCTTGAAAAGGGCACAATATTTTATATTCAGGAGGTCGTATAGACTATCAGTATTGACCTATCCAATGCTTTTTATAGAGTAGCTACTCACGAAAATGATGGCTATTAAACTGGACAAAATAGTAGTTGCGTGGGTGGCTAAATTTCTAGAAGACAGCACTGAGAGAATTAGGTTAGGTGAAGTGTTCTCTGATCCCGTAATTATTAAGAGACGGGTCTCGCAGGACGGTATTATTCGACCTTTGTCTTCTTATATAATTAATAAGGCTATTTCCGAATTATGTTATACTGTACAGAGTAGTAAATGAGTTGAAGGATTTTGATTGACTGTAGGGGAGCCTAGACAATGTTGTGAGGTGGATCACGGATAATGCTATGATGGTAAATGGGATAAAACTCAAGTTGTAACTTTTACCAAGATAAAAAGTTATCTCAGTTTTAATTATTGTATTGAAGCGGGTGATAGTACCTCATGGAGAACACCGTAAGTACCCAGGTGTTATTATACAGAATGAGGATGAAGCACGGAATGGTTCCATGGCTCAAGCCCAATGGGACGGACCATTTGATTGACGAGTATCAAGCGTGTTTCAGGAAATGTTGATCGTGTGCTGAACAGATATGGAATCTGAAAACGATATTAAAGACCCGCAGATTCAACAAAACGATCGTCACCATCGTCGACTTTAAAAATGCATAGGAGTATGTGTTCGACACGCTAGAGGAGTTCAGAGTGAACTGGAAGAGGAGAAAAATGATCTGTGCGACCGTCACGAACACGATGTATTATGTACGATTAGTTTGGTCAGTCTCCGAGCACCGAGCGAGTTGGCCGTGTGGTTCGTGTCGCGCAGCTGTGAGCCTGCATGCGAGAGATAGTGGATTCGAACCCTACTGTCGGCAGCCCTGAAGATGATTTCCCGTGGTTTCCCATGTTGACACCAGGCAAATGCTGGGGCCGCAACTTAATTATGGCCACGGCCACTTCCTTCCCAATCCTCGCCCTTTCATATCGCATCATCGCCATAGGACCTAAAAAGCTCTTGAGCCTTTGGAAGTAGGTAGCGGGTGCGACAAGGAGATTGCCTCTTCCCTCTTCTGTTTAACTTTGTATGTCATCAGAGAATGGGCGTTAACGCAGCCGATACACGCACTAGATCCCCTTTGTGCGAACTATTTCAGAAAGGTCAGAGACTAAAAGAGGCGGAGAAACTTCCTCGAGAGTAGAATTTGGTTCACATCCCGATGTCCGTCCCACATTCATGTCCTGGGAAGCTGAACAAAACATATCGTCGCTGCACCAGCAAAACCCCGTATCGTACAATGCTCTTCCTATCCCTTATTCTCCTTGAGAGTGGTCAGCTCTAGCCACGTATGGATATGCAGTCCATCAGAACAATTTTCGTTGTGTTCATTTTCGTATGCCAAAGTATAAAGGAAATTGAACTTTACTGTACCGCGCTGTAGGCATGCATTTAATGTTCATTTTCGTTTACGCGTCAGCATAGGAAAACGAACTCAACGAAACTTGTTCTAATGGACTGAATATCCAGCTGTGACTGCGAGGCGTGATCAGTCCTGAGGAGAATAATGAATAGGAAGGGCATTGTGGGATACGAGGTTTTTCCGGTGCAGCCACGATATTAACAAAGGACTTGGAATTGTTGATCACCACGTCCCAACCCCTTGTAAGCAAACTGGGCCGATAATGATGTTTACGTTAATCTCGGGAACAAAAAACTCCTCAGCTATTCTCACAATGTCTAGCGAGCCAATGATAAAGAATTACTTCTTACTACTTCTTATAATTATTTCGATCCTTAAACATTTTATTTAGCTAATGTGAAATAAATGATCACTTGATGAGAGATGACCGCCACAGAAGGACTTACAAAATGTTTGCCTCGCATATCGCGACACATACATTGTAGATAGCACGATAATAACGCAAGAAAAACATATTTTACTACTTAACGCGACTCGTAAAGTGTGTCATGAATCACGGAATACACTAAAATAGTTTACATAAAAATAACAGTTAAGGGTGAACATGAAGCTCTGTTAATTTCTTTGAAAGTGACTTTAACAATTACCATGGCACCACTGAGTCATCCTAAAATACGAGGTACTTTTTCGGAGGGCAGCTGCTCGGTAATGAAGTTTACGTGATTGATTCTGAAATACTAAACGTAAACTTAGATAATGCGTGGACCATTTGTAAGCAATGTATATACCGGGTGAGTTGGCTTTGCGGTTAGGGCCGCGCGGCTGTGAACTTGTATCCGGGAGATAGTGGGTTCGAACCCCACTGTCCGCAGCCCTGAATATGGTTTTCCGCGGTTTCCCATTTTCATACCAGAAAAATGCTGCGGCTGTACATTAATTAAGGTCACGGCCGCTTCCTTCCCACTCCTAGGCCTTTCCTGTCACATCGTCGCGTAAGACCTACCTGTGTCGGAGCGACGTAAAGCAAATTTAAAGAAAAAGGAAAAAGAAAGCAATTATGTTTTATTCCCATTCTTTCCACAGAAGATATTTGTTTTCCATCAGCTTAAAGCTCTGTTACCGGCAAGGACTACATTGTTCGAACAGCAACGAGGGTGTTAGCAGTCGGGACTAGGGTATATAAGAAATTTTCAGTTAGGTTTATGAAACTACGATGGATATCCTGACTTTCTCGTATTCAAACAGTAATTCATGCCCAAATTTAACAGTTATCATTCGCACAGAAATAGATTATAACTAAAATATTAGTTGTGTAGCTGTGATCAACTATGATCATGATTATCGTATGATTTATTTTTATGCATCACGGACTCAGAAGTATTTCGGCAAATCATACACATGCGGTTATACAAGAAATGTGAATATCATATGGTGCAGAGGCACCAAACCAAACCAAACCAAACCAAACCAAACCAAACCAAACCAAACCAAACCAAACCAAACCAAACCAAACCAAACCAAACCAAACCAAACCAAACCAAACCAAACCAAACCAAACCAAACCAAACCAAACCAAACCAAACCAAACCAAACCAAACCAAACCAAACCAAACCAAACCAAACCAAACCAAACCAAACCAAACCAAACCAAACCAAACCAAACCAAACCAAACCAAACCAAACCAAACCAAACCAAACCAAACCAAACCAATCAATCAATCAATCAATCAATCAATCGATCAATCAATCAAATCATTTTTTAACAATTTTCTTTACGTCGCACCGACACATGTAGGTCTTATGGCGACGGTAGGACAGGAAAGGCCTAGGAGTGGCCTTATTTAAAGTACAGCCCCAGCATTTTCTTGGTGTGAAATTGGGAAACCACTGAAAACCATCTTCAGGGCTGCCGACAGTGGGGTTCGAACCCGCTATATCGCCGATGCAAGCTCACAGTTGTGCGACCTTAACCGTGGGGCACAATTAATTGATGGATCGATCGATCAATCAATCAATCAATCAATCAATCAATCAATCAATCATACCGAGTGATTTGACGTTCTCCCCTGTATTTCTATTCATTCATTTTCGATATTTCAGCAATTTTAATTTCCGTTAGCGCGTAAGTGGGGAAAGAACAGTAACGTAGTTTTACCTCAAATTCTATAGTATCAGTTAACCTGTAATAATTAGAATACAACTAAGTATTGTTGATGATTGTTCTTTATTTATTTTACTACATAGAGTACAGTAGTATCTTGCCTGCTATATTCGTGTGTGTCCATATAAACCTACACAATTTTGATAGAAGTTAACGTAAACTTGAGTTATTTTTAAGGATCTCAATGGCTCTGGGACATCTCAAACTTCTGATATTAATGCGGCATTAACAGTCTCTAGTTACCATACAGATACCTGTAATCTGCAGGTTTACAAACACTTGGAAACCTCACTAGAACTAAATTTTGAACTGTCACTACTTTGTAATGGGGATACACAAAACTGGCTTACAATGAACCCTGAAAAGATCCAGATCATCACAATAGGCCAGGAGACAGATTTATGTTGTATTAAACGTGGAAATCTACTTGACGTTGCGTTACCTGACACAAAAGTTGCACAGGGAAGAATAGTAGAAAATATCCGCCAGAGTATGTAAAATGTACCTGTTCGAGAGTGTATCAATTCTTCCATCCGTTGTAAAACGCCAGAAAATGTCTGCCTCTATCAACAAAATAATACAGCCAATACTCGATTAATTCTCTTATTTGACCATCTTATTTGACCACTGTGATATTGTGTACAGCGACCTTAACCCATAGTTAGCCAGTAGACAAAAAAAAAAAAAAACCCACAAGGATCCGACTCAGTACTTTTCCGTCTCCATAACTTTAATCGGCCATCAATTCGGTATGCATTTAAGTGTGTTTGTCGAACCCTTGACCCGTTTCTCTACGAGTTTTTAATCACCGGATGCCCTTCCTGACGTCAACCTCATCAGAGTAACGAGATGAAATGAATGACGTGATATATGATAGTAGGAAGGGAGAAGGTGAAACCCCGTGCCGGCACATAGCCTCCTCCTGTCGAATAGCACCAAGGGGTCTGCTCAAGGCTTAACGTCGCCATCCGACGGCCGAATCACCATCAACAGCGTCATATACCCTCACTCCTTATGAGAAATGCGTAGGGGTTTGGAATTTCATCCAGACTTTTGGCACGCAATCTAGTGATTAGAAATTAGAAACCACCACCTCCCTTAACCTGCCGGCCAACATTCTGATGGTGAAATCGAACCGGCTAACCGCGATGTCAGACCGTTTAGACTTCAACACCTTTACGATCATAACGATAACGTAGCAGTAGAATCACTAAATAATACATAATTCCACCTTCTGTGTCGTGCAATTCAACATTTAAAGCTGCATAACCATAGATTTGAATACTTCTGTCCGCCTCTGTATGTCTTCCGGTCATGGCCAACTATCAACGGCTCTCCCATCAATAAACTGAACTACAGTATCTGGCTGGGCTTGCTCCATCTGATATCAGAAGGGAAGTGAGTGCGAACGATGAAAGCAGAAAGTCATCTAATATGACCTCTCACACACTCTACGGATATCATCCTGCTGAAAGGAGAATAAAATCGAGAACGGGCTTCCTAACAACTACTCAACCACTGCGAGGAACAGTTGCAAAAGCATTAGTTTCTATGGGGAAGGAGAGACCTAGTAATTTGTCTGAATGGACGGAACCGAAAGAATCTCTACCTCCCGGCCACACAGAGAACTGGCCAATCTGAACTTGTGTCGATTTTATGCTTATAATTTTTTAATGTTTGATTGTTTCATGTTTTGTACCCTACTTCTGACACGAATAAATAAATAAATAAATAAATAAATAAATAAATAAATAAATAAATAAATAAATAAATAAATAAAATAGTAAAGAAAAATGGAGCTTGCATTCCACCTTACAAAAAACACGTACAGCAAGAAAGCGATCCATGTTAGGACAAAACTACGCCACTATCAGGCAGTAATTCAACCAGAGTGCTTGTATGCTTCAGAATGCCTGGGATTAACAACCAGGAAAGAAATTGAAGAAACTGAGAAGAAGAAAAGAAAGATTTTAAGAAAAATCCTCGGTCCAAAGAAATGTACTGACACATATCGATTACGCAGTAACAAAGAAATATATAAAACATGCAGCAGGATTTCAGATGCCATTAGAAAGCGAAGAGTTAAATTTTTTGGACATATTTCAAGAATGCCTGATGACAGACTTGCCAAGAAAATCTTTAACCACTTCAATAAGCCTAATAGGAAAGGCAGCTCTTATGAAAAATGGTTTGTTAACACGAAGAAGGATTTGCAAGAAATGAACATCACACATCAAGACATCCACAATAGAACCGCCTCCAGAAAAAAGTTACAGACATTTAAGGGTTTCCTAGAGCCGGAAACAGCGACCAAGAAGAGACAACAATGGGCGACTGAAAGGAAAGAAGCAGCAAGCAGGAGGATGAAGGAGTACTGGCGCCAAAGAAAATTTAAATCATGAGGAGTTAATTACGTGGTCGACAGCTGGCCAAAATCGATAAACGAAGAGGAAGAAGACATAAATAAATAAATAAAATAAATAAATAAATAAATAAATAAAAAATTCCTGTAACTTCCTTATAATATCCGTCCTTTCCACGCCCCCCCCCCCCACCCTCACACATACCTTTTTACTTCCTTTCCGTTTTTACTCAATTTCGTTCTTATTTTGATCTTTTTTTATTTGTCTTAGTCAGTCCTTGGCTGTCTTTTTTTTTTTTACGTATTTATTCTATATTATTCCTCCTGAACGCCTTTGTTCATTCTCATTTCGCAACACACGGACAAACTGCACAGGAAACATCTTACTTTGAGGTAAGGCGGCATCGTCATTTCCCAATGGTAAGGTTGGCGCGCCACGGTAAAGTATTTTTAAGTTCAAATCGCCATTGTTAGAAAATTATGATTCCTCTTCTGAAGAAGAGGAACAAAGTATCAATCGAACGTACAGAATTTTCCTTTTGTTTTCTTTGACACGGCAAGAATCCCAGAAGATTAACATGTCTATCAATATGGGCGGTGCAGACATCAAGCTAGTTGTACCTTCTTGTTTTGGTCTAGTCGCACCTAGTATCTCGTTTTCATGTGATGATTTTCTTATATTTTATTATTATGTATTTTGGGTTTAAAATTAATTCATTTTGTGTGCTACGGTTCGCATTAAATATCTCCGAAATGTAATGTATGCGTTGTTAATAATAATCAGATTCCTTGCTAGGTATCCCCCTCCTCACAGCCGAATCGAACAACATATTCCAGACCATTCCGGTCCTATACCAATAAAAATTGAGGACTGCCTGTTCATAACGCGCTATTTTCACCCTAAGAAAGTAGTGAAAAATCACAAGGAAACGTATAATAAAAGGCACATGATAGGGTATGTTACTACTTGTAAGGAATTACAATTTCCTGGTCTGGATTACTCATGGTATTCAATAGTATTTGGCTACTGCAATGTGTGTGGACGAAATACTTTTTTAAGAAATGAAATGGAAATAGCACGTTTTGAATAGACACTCCTCATCTGTGCTTTTCATTAAAAATCCCTGTAATGAAAGACTCTCTGACACCAAATAAGGACTGTCGGGACAGAAATGAACACTGTTGGTGGTGTTGGTTCTTAGAGAAGCAAGTTTAGTAACTTATGTACAGAAGCTTAAAACAATACCAGTGAAAGGGGTATCATGACGTGATTATCATTTATTTGTCTCCGAAAAATGTTACGAGGAGTTACTAGAAGAATTGCAAAAAATTAATTCACTGAATATTAGGGCCAAGAATGTTAATACACTCACTTGAAGATACGATAAAATTGCCTTAGTCCGAATAAAAAATGAAATAATTTCATGACTATCTTTACTGCACTCGGTTTTACGTCGAAATCGGGTACGCAAGGACATAAACCAAAAGTTTTAAAACTCGATAGATATCGGTAACGACTGAACCGTGCAGCACGCTTTCTCCGAGGTGTTGATGTGCTCTCCACGACCACAGTAATAAAGGCAGTAAAGCACTTTATTGGAGCAACCTTACAGTATATAAAACATAGGTTTCTGTCAAATATCACCAGATCCACCATGAAGTCCTTACTACTTCTGCTACTTCCAGCTGCACTGGGTAAGTAAGACAACAAGACTAGTTGATTCAAATGTCAAGAATTTTTTCAGTGTTCACTCTCATTCGCGAATTCCTCGCAGAGATCAGAGACTGATCATTAACTCGTGTTTATAGATCAGATACTAAAAGATTCATTCAGATCAAAAACAGGTAGAGCAATTACCAACAACTGCCGAACATTGATGACCTCTTCGAAATTGTAGTATAATCTTAAATCATACTACTGAGAAGACATCAAGAGTATACAATTTCATGTATGAAACTACCTATACTCAAATAATAGCAGCAGAAGAGAATATCACCTGTATGAGTATGTAATAATAATAACTGTCTGAATTCCCTGCACCTGATTATATCTCATCTAAATTAACAATGTTGTGAATCAAATCTCAGAATATAAACCGTATTTTTCCACGGGCTGTGTTGTAATACATACGTTTTCATTATAGAACAAAGATGCTCAGCTGGGCGCCTCTTGAGGCTAGCCCAGTGCGGCCGGGCTGGCGTGACGTAAATGCGGCAGCTTACGTAGCAAGCATACGTCACAGTCAAGTGGGAGACCGAAACACCTTGCACGGAATCGAGGGAGCATTGACGTTATATTGTAATTTCGACGCTCTCCCCCATTACTCACCAAGGTGCTGATTGGGATACATTCTTTAAAATAAAATTCTATAATAGCAACAAAAACTGAATTTTTCAAAATATTCTGGTTTGATTTGTACTGCGCTCGATATAAACAGTCTCTTTTATTTTCTTATATTTATTCATTCAAAGAAAGCTGACACATTATAACATTTATGTTACCATCCACAAAGGTACAATGTTCAAGCGTACAAGCTACGATTTACAATTCCTTGCATGGGAATGACTGTATTTTCATTTTAAAAATTCCTGTTGTTCATTGAGCAAAAATTAATATACAACCCGCGACAAAGTTGGGCGAAACTTTGCAGAAGGGTTCCTTTCGGATGGTGTTCAAAAGCCTCCTCACTTTCCGTTGGATGTCAGGAATATCGTCAAATCTCTTTTCTTTCAAAGGGATTTTGAGTCATGGGAATAGAAGAAGTCTGGAGGATTGAGATCTGGCAAGTATAGGGGATGTTTCGTTTCATGGTCGTACCTGAGACACCAGGTTTCATCCTCAGTGACGATACAGTTCAAGAAATTTGGTGTCGCATCCACCGTTCCGACAAAATCATGTGAAGACTCTAAACGTGCCTGCTTCTAATCGTCAGTCAAGTGATGTGGCACAAGACGAGAACACGTTTTCCTCTTCCCTAACTCCGGGTAACGATTTGTCACACGGATGCATGGTTAATCTGCAGTTCATCCGCTATCATGCGCACAGTTAATCACCGATCGTTCGTGATTAATGTCCTCACCTTCTCAATGTTTTATTCACTGACGGTGGTCGCCGGTCTTCCGCTACGGGGTTTGTCAGAAACACTTTCCCGGTCTCCTCAAAAACGGGCGAACCACTCGTACACACACTTCAAGGACAGTACTTGATCTTCATAAAGACGTACCAGCATCGCATGCGTTTCTTTCGGTGTCTTGCGAAGCCTAAAACAAAACTTTACATTGATCTTTTGGTCGTTCATATTCCTGTTCGCAGTTTAGAACCACCGCACTAAACACGCACTGTATCAAACAGGTCTTACACGATACACACACGATGCTCAACTGAACAACGTTGGGAGCAGGTGGTCAAAACCGGTAAGCATGAATGGATTGCTAGTGAGTTTATCAGATAATTTAAACCCAAACAACCACAAGCAACCACCGTAACTCCGTATTGTATTAAAACTGTTTCTAAAGCACCTGTTGAAATATAATAGTGAAAACTGTAATTCATTACGTACATTAAAAAATATTTGAGGTTGGAGGCCTAACTCTTTATTGTATCAGGTAAAAAAAAAATTGCAATTAATATGATTGTTTTCTTATAACGTAAATTGGAAATGACATGGATTTCTTCCCTCTATCTTTCATTATTTTCTGACTCCATTCCAAAGTCGGGTATCGCAGCAATGATCGGGAGTAGTCACAACGTCACTGTGGTTGAATACTGTACGCTGCGCTCATCGCCTACCAGTCCGCCCACTTACAGTGCTGGTTGCTCGCAGGACGAAATACCCACTGTGTGCACCTCTGTTTTAGAATGCTATGCCTTTCAGAGTTTAGGGGAAGGCGCAAAATTTAACTCTCAAATATTTATATTATTAGTGGTCCTATCGATAAATATTACATAACTAAAGTGATATATAATTAAATTTCCTATCATTTATGTCTTATCAATTTTTACCGTACCGGCTGTGATAACAGAGATATTCATGAAGTCCACATCAACGCCGAGCCACGAGCAAATGGGTGAACAGAATTTAATGAAAATCGATGTACTGGGTTGACGAATAAGAAACTACAGTCTAGGCTGTAAATAATTTTATTCACCGTGGATGAAATGGTAGTTTAGGGGAATGCGCCTAAAATTTAATTTTTAAATACCTGTTGGTCCTATCGATAAGTACTGCATAACAAACAGTTATGGAGAGTACAATTTCAGATCATTAATGTTCTATTCAGTTTTAACGTACCGACTATGGTAAGAGTTGCATTTCAGAGTCGGAAGAAAACTAAATGTGAAAGCATACAATGTAGAAAGCTCATAAAACGTATCAACAATAACATTACATTGACCATTGTTTGCTGTGATGTTATTTGTCTCTTATGATGCCACTCATCTCCTATAGACAGGATTACTGCTGCACATCGAATATAACAGCCTGCCTGAATATTGGCGGGAAATTGCCGGGGAATTAGATAAATTTCTTCTTTAGTATGCCTTTCCTGAATGAATGAATAAAAACCTACAACCTGTTTTCCAGTCAGTGACCGGGTTAGGGATGGAATTAATGAAGCCCCCATTTTGCGTCTAGGATAAGAATTGTGCCGGCTACTGAAGCCTGTCGCACTCCTCTGGGGCTATGATTAATGACTAACAGATGAAAGGGTAATGGAGAGTGTTGCTGGAATGAAAGATAACGGGGATAACCGGAGTACACGCAGACAAACCTGATTGCTGGTACAAACAGGTAGGGACAATGACAGGAGGGTACTCGCAATGAGGACATAAAGGCTAAGTTAGGAATGAACTCGATGGATGAAGCTGTACGCATAAACCGGCTTCGGTGGTGGGGTCATGTGAGGCGAATGGAGGAGGATAGGTTACCTAGGAGAATAATGGACTCTGTTATGGAGGGTAAGAGAAGCAGAGGGAGACCAAAACGACGACGGTTAGACTCAGTTTCTAACGATTTAAAGATAAGAGGTATGGAACTAAATGAGACGCAGCACTGGTTGCAAATAGAGGAGTGTGGCGACGTTTAGTAAATTCACAGAGGCTTGCAGACTGAACGCTGATAGGCATAACAGTTTTTAATGATAATGTAGGTATGTATGTATGTTGAAAAATCGATTCGTCACTGCTAATCCCACACTAGCGCGGAAGTCCAGTAAACGCTTCCCATTCACATTACCTCCCATACCCTCCTACATTTACCTATCGCCTTCTCATATCCTTCAGCTATATTTCCAACTTGCACATTAAAATCGCCAATTAGCACAACCTTGTCCTTTCAGTTGACCCTGAATACGATATCTCGCTGTGTTTCATAAATCTTTGGCAATTTCATCCTCTTTTCCACCCTCATATGGTAAATAGACTCAGATTGTTCTCGTGCTAATTCCTCCAAAAACCAAATCTATCCACATCGTTCGCTCATTTACGTGTCGAACAGAAATTATGTTGCGTGCAATAGTATTCCTCTCCCTACTCCACACTTTGCCCTTCCCTTCTTAACACCCGTCAAGTACACTTTATAATCTCTTCCTCGTTATCCCAACTTACCCAAATAACTTATTATTAATTACAAACACATTGTTACACGTTGTAACTATCCACCTATTTCTATTCGCAGGTAATAATCTAAAACCTTTTTGTCAAGTCAATAATCGCATCCTTGGAGGGGTGAAGGCTGAAAAAAGTGAATTTCCAGGACTGGTAAGTTTTAGATCCTTGGATTATTATCTCCAATCCGTAGTGGTTTCAATGGTGGATGCCAAACAGTTGCATATATTTTTCTATTTCAAATGTGGAGGTTATCCGCAGATGGTCACTGATTACTTAAGAAAATAACAGGAAATTTTACTTTTATGAAAGCCTATAGATTCTTTTAGTTGCGCTGAAGCACGGAATGTGTAAAATTATATTCTATTTTTTTTTTTACACTCCGATATTCCGGAAATAACTGTGATCATCTTTAGTTATTTGTTACTAACAAGACATCTCAGGATGTAGCACTGTATTCTTCTTCTTCTTATCCTTTAGTCTGATAGAAATCTAAACCCAACATTCGTAGATCTTCAGAATTATACTGCTAAAAAGAACGGTGGGTTAGAGCAAATTTCTACTTGTGTGGCACCCAGTGGAGATTCCCTGATAACTTCATTAATGATGTTATCAATTTTCCTCGTATTGTTTTATGTAACGGTCATAGGCAGACATTGTCCGTGGTGTAAACAGAGCAAAATACAATCCGATAACTTTCTTCGTGTAGACAAATGGGGAGTAATCAGAATTGGAATAAGGCGAATCATCACAGAAAAATGGGAAGAAATCCAGAAGAAAACTGAAAATAATAACAAGGATGGCAGCTAAACCATTTCGTTATTAGAAGGATCCTAGAAAAGGAAAATAATATTGGTCTTCATAAACTAGAAGATTCCTTGTATATCCCAGAGACGAAATGGAAATATATCAAAATCTCCCATAGGAATTAAAATTAAAGCGAAGATTCGCTAGAGCACGAAGAGAATAAACTAGTACTAAACCAATAAACGATGACGAAATAAAAAAATAGGTATCATATACTTGATGGAAAGACGGGGAATGGATTTAGTGAATGCAATAATGTATGATGAGAAATTTGGGTTTCGAAATTTTTCCAAATCATTTAAGAAAAGACTAGGTAAACAACAGCAATAGGAAGCCTGCTACCCGGTCTACGAGCCTTCACATTCCAGTATAAACACTACTGAAAACTCGCTGTTCCTTTATTTGTCAGGGTTGCCGACCATAACGTAAACATGAACGGGAAGAATCTTCAACTAATCAGCTAAACTTATGCTACAATGTAGGCCAAGAATAACTGGATTCAAAAAAAAAAAAAAAAAAAAGAAAAAAAGAAAGGCCTGAGATAAAGAGAAAGGGATGCTGAAAGCACCCAAGCGATTGCCCTATGTTACATAAGAATAAAACCTAATGGGACATGAAGCCCAGACACAGATGATAACCCCATTCTACCTTGTGACTAGGAAGAGAGAATTTCAACCGCCCAAAATTTGAAAATCTTAGTCACAATAAAATTATGAAAATGGAAACGAAGGTCCACACCCGTGCTTGCTTTTAGGATATTACACCCAGTAGGGTGGTTATGTTCACTGCTAGAAAAAACTAAAAAACCTACATGATGGAGAAAATTATGGATTCGTCATTAATATCTGGGTGCTCGGGTTTTCTTGCCCTCACAGTTGTTTTTCGGTTTCAGATAGTAAGTCGAGCGTGAATCAACTTTAGTTGAGAGCTATGCTGGAACATATATACTTTCATCCGTAATCCGTAATCTCGATTATTTCGGACATATTTTTTTCCGCCCCTTCTCACCGCCGTGCCAATGGGGCTGACCTTGGACTTAAATTATATCTGGAGTGTGACTATTCCCCTCCCGGTTACGGCAGTTCATTTCTTTATCCGATTCCTAGAGCAGGGGGAGTGTGGTGCCAATATCTCCATAACGGTTCTTTTTAGTTCCTTAAAACATGGTTTTTGGGCCCGTAGGGCTTACCGAGTTTCGTTCTTTGCGTCAAGGGGCTTAAAATGAGCTTTGTATCGTCCTAGTACGACAAAATCAACATTTTGCCTATGCTAGCCTAGTATTTTTATATCTCCCCCGTCGCCACCAATCGAATTGTTTTGAAAATAAAATACAGCCAATGCCCCTCAGGAATAATGTATATTTACATTAGTAAAATAATTTTTAGGATCGGTCCAATAGTTTCTGAGATTACACTCCAGATATACACAAACTCACAAAATTCGCACTCTCTATTATATTAGTATAGATCATTATTACTTCGGAGTATACAAAAATATTCATTTACAGGACGAAGAGTGAACACATCATTAAGGGTAAGGTTCGATAATATTCCAAGTTATTTGAAAACTTTTAAGGATATGTTAGGTAAGTAGTTGATAGGGAATTTGCCACCTGGTCGGAAGCCCTAAATGCAGTTCGGAGGGTCCAGAAAAGTATAGATATTATTTGATAGTTAATATCTTTGGAACAAAATGACATATAGTTGCAATTCTTGCACGGTAGCGTTGTTCATTGTTTTCGCAACAGATGATGGAGGTCATGTGAATGGCACGCAATCTTGGCGCACGTTTTTCAGCAATGACAATGAAGTAAGATTGTCGTTTGAGCAACGCAAGGCCGTACTGAAGTGGTCCTGTAAGTACGAACACATGATGGAGGTACAACGGCACTGGCGTAATGTGTACGGAACTCAGCCACCAACACGTACAATCTGTGGTATTCGGGATAAATTTGAAGCCGACGGCACTGTTCAAGAAGTGCACCACGGGGCCAGCTTCCAACCCTGCTGTGTTACAAAATTTTACTAGGTCACCTTAAAAATCTTTGAATCAGGGTGCACGAGAAAGTGGGGTAAACCGATCAACCGTACGACGAATAATGAAGGCTGCAAAGTGGAAAGTGTACATACTAAGATCGCCGCACGCTGTGAACGAAGACGACCCGGATCGAAGGATGGAATACTGCGAGTGGTTTGAAGACACGGTTCGCGAGGACGAACGGTTTGCAGGGATGGTTATCAGGTCTGACGAGGTGCAAACCAAACTGAATGGTACTGTAAACTGCCACAATTGCGTGTACTGGGCCCTGAATGTCCTCACATTTACGTGGACAAACCTGTCAACCTAACCGGTGTTAATGTATGGTGTGATCTATCATCACGCTGTTTGATTGGCCCATTCTTCTTAGAAGGTACCACAACTGGTAATGAAATGGCGTATGGCTATTAATGCCGGGAGATCCCAGGACGGGTTCGGCTCGCCAGGTGCAGGTCTTTTATTTGACACCCGTAGGCGACCTGCTCGTCGTGATGAGGTTGAAATGATGATGAAGACAACACATACACCCAGCCCCCGTGCCAGGGAAATCAACCAATGGTGGTTAAAATTCCCAACCCTGGCGGGAATCGAACTCGGGACCCTTGTGACCAAAGGCCAGCACGCTAACCATTTAGCCATGGAGCCGGACACCATAACTGATGAGGTGTACCTTCATATGCTATATCGATATTACCTGCCATCCGAGAGGTGTTTGGAAATGAAAGATGGCGCTCCGCCTCATTACAACAGAGATGTCAGAGTCTACTTGGATGAAAACCTACCTGGACGAGGGTTAGGTCGAAGAGGAGCTGTTCACTACCCATCACGGTCTCCAGACGTTACGCCTCTTGACTTCTACCTATGGGGACCTTGAAAAATGAAGTTTATCAACAGAAGTCAGCCACACTGAACGAGCTACGAGATCCAAGCGTCCTATGCGGCTATCACACCGGCAACACTGACAGCCGTAGTTCGGTCAGCAGCTCAGCGGCATCGACGCTGTTTGGCTGCTGATTGGGGTCACTTGAAACACATAAAATATCCCCCCCCCCCCCCGCCACGACCGCAGTGCAAGAATTGTAACGGTATGAAATTTTGTTCCATTAATATTCACTATCAGAGTGCGAGTACATTTTTCTGCCCCCCTCCTGTATTGATGATTCGAAAACTTTATGGAAACCCCAATTAGCAGAATGTCGCAAAACTAATGTGAGTTTGGAGATAAAATATGTTTTATACACCTTCAGGGCCTAAGTTTTTGTACACTTGGGTGAAGAGCTCGGAGTATATAGCTACACGTTCTTCAATGAGGTTACGTAGTACGACCCGAACGTTGAATTTTGGGTGCTTTGGTCATGGCGCGAGCTACATGTAAACAAAATGTAACCGGATTCCAGTGGTTACACGATACACCGTTAAGAAAAGAGGAAAATAAATCAAATTACACGGCACTTTAAAACCTTAACACACAATAAACATCAGACGAACTGCGCCAATACCCACAAATAAATATTAGGTTGGGCAACTTGACGACTATAATAAAGGAACGTGGAGCGGGTCTGGGAAACCTACCAGGGCCATAGAGATACGAAAGTTTCGGGTTTCCAGAAAAATCAACGGTGATCCCTTGATTCAAGATATTACAAATAATACTGTATAACAATACTTCCATTCTTGACGAGACGAATGCAATTTCTCGAATTTCAAAACATTACGAATTGTGTTTCCGATTTTATGTATGGAATTTCTGGTAAAAGGAGTTCGTTTGGATTCCAGTAATGTTTATCTTGTTTCATGACTTCGCCTACGGCGGTATGTGTTCGTCTCCTCTACCGTATTGATGGCAATGCGCATTGCTTCTTCATTTCAGGTATACCTCGAGAAACATTATTGGAATGGTACTAATAAGGGAAGGTCTCAATGTGCAGGATCCATGATCAGCGAACACTGGGTGCTAACAGCAGCACACTGCCTCGTTTCTAAGTATGTTTATTCATTCATTTAATGAATACAACTTGAAGTAACTGGTATCTATTGAGAGTTCGTATTGTAACATTAATTCTGATTACATTTCTCACTATTTTAGTGATCCTTCTAAGAAATTCCTTTTTGTGCGGGTTTTTCCTACCGAGGGACATCCTTACTTCCTTGATTCTACAGATGTTATTACACACGAGGAATACCAGGACTTCCATAATGACATCGCACTAATTAGGGTGAGTACAAAATATTAGCAATCTAACCACTTGTAAATCCAGTATCTTGTGAATAATCATCCTGGGAGGTAAGGGAGATGCTTACCTAAAATTCGCCTTTTCTAAGGCAAATTCAGAGAGGATTGGTGTGTTGTGATATTTATTTTCCGTTTTCTGGTTTCTTTGTTCATCAGTGTATAGAATGTTTTGATACCCCTGTTTGTCTCTACGTAAATGATGCTCTATCATCCACTTCCTTGTGCAGAAGTATGTATCACCGTTTCTAGCCTTTGTCATTTCATCGAACTGCATTTCCTCTACGGAACTACTTCACTCCCCGTTGCATATTTCCGCCCTGTACCTTTTGAGCTTGTGGTTCTCAATCTTCCTGCTTTCTTCCCATCATCCTCATAATCCCAAAGATTCTCGGCTAATGCATGCACATTTCTGCAATCAGAATCTAAATGTACAGCGTACCATACCCAAGTGAATTTACCGATCATCATTCGAAGAGAGTTAAAGAATTTATATTTTCATTAAGCATTTTACATATAAAATACATTGCCAAGAAACATATATTATAGATTCTTCATAATACATACTATCATCGTCATCATCATTGTTTACTAAAGCCTCTGATTTGACACTGCAGCCAACTTTCTATACACATTGACAGCATCTCCTCATACGAGCTGAATTCGTGATTATATTAAGGTTATTGATGTATGAAAGTCTTGCTCTCCCTTTTCCCATTTTACCAAAAACCTTCCCTTCCATGATGTTCCATATGATGGTGATGATGATGCTTGTTCTTTAAAGGGGCCTAACATCGAAGGTCATCGGCCCCTAATGTTCCATATGAAAATGTTTAGTCTCATTAAGTGGTCAAACAATTTCACATAATCCAAAGGCAGGCATTTATGCAAGTGAAGGATCTGATTAAAATTAATTTTTATTCACCTCCCTTGGCACTGAAGTGTTCGTTTTCTTTCAGTTCAGCTTGTTCGGTTAAATCACATCTCAGTTGCTTCTAGCCCGCCCTTTCCTCGTTTATCCCAGGGTGTATGTTTCGCTCCCTTTGGTTAGTACTGTACACTCACACTATCAATATAAAAGTTTACTGGTTGTTTTGGCAGGAGCTGCAAGGAAGTATGTAAGTGTGCTCCCAAGAAGTCCTACTTCTATGCAGAGACGTGAATATAAGTACCGAATGTACTACAGATGGGTGTAGCTGGCACAGATGTAAACTTTATGGCACCCAAAATGATGATGGACGCCATATTGTACCCTCCCCTACCCAAAGGCACCGACAAAATGTCTACAGGGCGTTGGCGGGTCGAAAGAATAATAAAATAGGCTCTTAACTAAGGAAACCATACAGGCATACAGGCATACTTTAACTAATAAAACCGGTTTATTCAACCTTAATGATGATGGGGATGACGCATTTATATTCACAGATAAATTACATTAATTGTTTATGATCGTCGTTGTGGATTATTCAATGGATTTTTGTCCTTCGTGATAGAAATGAGTAAGTTTATCGCAGAGCGATATATCGCGACATGAAGCGGACGGAAATATTTACCATAAACACTGAGGCTATAACACATTATTAACAAATAAAACAAACATGCATGCAACAAGTCTGAGCGATCCCTATTCTAATGCACACACAAAAACTAATTCCCGATGAAATACGATAAAAAATATACAAATGTGGAACGAACATCCGGGTTCGAACCAACCCTCGCTGGGATAATTATAGTCACAGCATGACACATAAAACAACATTTTAAAAAATCACACATTGTATGCAATAAATACGTGAGTGAAGCTGAATATGAGGAAACAGGCTGAAATATGGGGAAAGGAAGAAAAGAAAAAGAAACACTGGTGGTGGAATACGGACTGTGAGGAAGCGGTTGAGAATCGCAGGAAAGCCTGGAGCGACTGGAGCATTAAGAAGAACCTGGAAAAATGGGAAGTTTTCCTACGAGTAAGGAAGGAAACAGCCAGAACCATAAGATGGACCAAAAGACAGAGGATGAAGCAGGAATTGGATGAAATTGAAAACAACTTCAGGAAAAACAATAGTAGAGACTTTTTTGGGAAATTCAAAAAGAGCCTGAGTGGATATAAAGGCAGAGAACTCTTTATAAGAGATAAGAATGGGGATCTGGCAGTTAGTGCGAAGGAGAACTGTAGGATACTTGCAGAATACTTTCATGACCTGTTAAACTGTGAACCACCTGAAGAAGAGCTGGAGCTGGGGACAAACACAGAAGAGAGAGAGTCATGTCCTCCAACTAGAGATGAGGTCGCGCAGGCCATAAGCGATCTAAAGAATAACAAAGCAACCGGAGAAGATGGAATATCAGCTGAGATGATTAAGTGGGGAGGTGACAAGGCAGTAGACAACATGACCAACATCATCGGCCAGATTTGGAGAACAAAGAAGTTACCAGAAGGATGGAAGAATGCGATCATAATACCAATACATAAGAAGGGAGACAAGAGGGATGCAAACAACTATAGAGGAATTTCGCTACTAGAGATTGGCTATAAGGTGTTGTCGAAAGTCCTGCTCAATAGACTGGAAGAACAGTTAGAAAGTACAATTGGAGACTACCAAGCAGGATTTAGGAAGGGAAGAGGATGCATAGAACAGATATTTATACTGAAACAACTGATAGAACATAGGGCCTTAAAGAACAAAAAAACGGTGGTAACCTTTGTAGATTTCACTAAGGCATATGACTCCATCGACAGACAAACTCTTGGAAGAATCCTGAAGAACAGAGGATTAGATGGCACTACACATGAACTCATAATGGAAATTCTATCAGACACAAAGGCAAGGGTGAGATTCAGAGGAGTACTCTCTGAAGAATTTGATATCAACACTGGTGTAAAACAAGGAGATGGATTATCACCAATGTTGTTCAACATAGCTCTGGATGAAGTCATCAGACAGTGGAGAACAATGAATGAGACAATGGGAATACCAAAGACGCATGTTGGGGACAAAAAGGACAATAGGGCCCAAGTAGATTGTCTAGCCTTTGCGGACGACATAGTTATAGTAAGTGAGACAGAAGAAGATGCAAAGACACAACTCAACAACTTAAGCAATATAGCCGGAAGGGTAGGACTGAGGATCGCCTACAACAAGACAAAGACATTGAATACCACTGAGGATTGGACAACACCGGAAGGCACCGTGCAGAAGGTGGACAAATTCAAGTACCTAGGAGAATTTATAACAGGAAGGAATAGGAGCAATGAAGGAATAACAGAGAGGATAAAAAAGATGCGATCAGCCTTCTGTATGACCAGAGATATATACAATAAAAAGAATATATCTACGGACGCAAAGATCAGACATTACAAGGCAACGGTGAGAAATGCTGTATTATATGCTGCTGAGACTATAGCCCTAGGAAGAAATGGTGCGGAACAACTAGAGAAAGAAGAGAGAAAAATATTGAGGAAAATACTAGGCCCTAAGAGAGGAGGTGAGAGATGGATGAGGAGACCCAGGGAAGAACTATACCGGAACATGAGGACAATCTCAGAAGAAATCAGACTGAAAAGAGCACGGTTTGCGGGACATGTAATCAGGATGAATATGGATAGAATGACAAAAAGAGTATGGGAAACAACAGCGAGGACACGAGGAAAGACAGGAACCAAGTGGGTAGTTGAACTCCGGAAAGATTGGTCAGAATTGGGGATCAAGGTGGAAGAAAAGGAAAATTGGAAAAGGAAGTACATACCGACTAATATGCCAGAGATCAACGATAGGGATGGATACAGGAAAAGGATTGAGAGTCACCAGTGGAGTAGACAAGAGAAGAGGATACTGAATATCTCGGAAGAAGAGCGGGAGAGAAGAAGAGAAAGGATGAAGAGGTTCTGGGAGGAGAAGAAGAAAATGCAATCCATGAAGGAGCTGTCCGTGGTCCTACAGAGGCCGTAACGCAAGAAGAAGAAGAAGAAGAAGAAGAAGAATAAATACGTGAGGCACTCCAATCTTCCTTTCAGCATTGTAAACTTCCAGTGCCTGGTTGAGCATCGAACTGACAACCCCTTGGGACGAGTACATGGTACTGAAATCCCTGGCTATATTATATTCAAATAATTAACAATGATTCTCTAGCAAACATTAGCATAACCCACCGTGTCATTTGTCAACGCATACATCATTCTGGCGTGTTGAATATTTCACTTTCTTAGCCGTTCAGACAGGCCTACTTCGCTTTACTTTTAAAGCCCCTCTTCTCACAGAGATGGGACACTCACACAAAAAACACCTCTTGTAGCAGGGTCAGACGGATCCCCCCTTCCCACAGGCGGTCAACAGCCCCTCTATTAGTGAGCGTAACATTTCCTTTCATAAGAAAACAAGACCACTTCGCTCTGAAGAACGTCCACAATAACCTGAGGTCTATTCCTCACAAATCGCGCCAGCTTCCGATAAATCTCCTCGAATTCAACACATATATTTCATGGCCAAACCATGACTCCAACATCACATCAATCTTACAACACGACACCGGTTTTACGATGCTAATATTTATATGACCACCATTATTATTATTATTATTATTATTATTATTATTATTATTTTCATATTTAGACTGTCATTCCACATGACTTACCTGGTGCTTAGGTCATACCGGTCTTTCGTGAGGAATCTACTTCGCAATTACAATATAATTACGTACTCAAACGGCAATTCACACCTAATTAATAACTTCTAATTAATTGATGGTTAGCTCTTGGTTACTTTATCTTCACACGGCAATACAATAATCAATTCGATATTCACACTATATTTATCTCACAATCGAATTGTAATTAAATCCTGATAAATTAAATCAAATAATCCGATTTAAATTATAACAATCCCTAGCTAAGTATTTCAGGGGAGGCCTTGGGGTATCAGTTCTGTCGACAATTCTCGTAGCTTTGTGCCCTCACGTAACATAATACTTACCCTTTTACCAGTCATGCACTTATCAATATTAGACTAACTATAATCTAGCTTGAATTACCCTAGACTCATTACTACTGGTCTTCTGACGCAATAATCGACCAAAGGTTCCCCAAGATAAAATTAATAAATCTCTACCACATGCAAGACTAACAAATTATAGTTATTAAATTATTTACAATTAATCACTCAGACCCGCTATTGACTACATGAAATAGGAATTAACAACTACGTGCCCATTATGGCACTTCATATTAAAATGAAATTACATCCCTAACCTTTATAGCGTCAGCTTATGATAAACCTTTCCCATCACCTCTAATCAGGCCAGATAATATGATTCATACTCATCTCTATCACTTGATGACACATTTGTCAACTGAGGAGATCCATCCTGGGTTTACTGTTGATCCATGGACACCGCGGTGATCAGTTGCAGTTCTATTCCACCTTTAGGCTGGGAGTCCATAGTTTCTTGCTGGTGGAGCCGCTGGCAGTAATCCTGTGTACATACCGTTGCCTACGCTATAATACAAGGCCTTGAAATGCACTAATGAAAACGGGTGCCACCTTAGTTCACCGTTCAGCCACTAGGATCGCGCTGTTGCCCCCTTGTGTTCGCATGGCCGTGTATGTCTATAAGTAAATTATATCCTAAATAAAGAGAGCTGAATGTTGTAGGTGTCTACAGTTTTAAAACTTTCCTACTCAGGGGCTTCTTATCGAGTTTCAAAACTTTATCACTTCTACTTGAGTGGCTCGAAGCAATGTTGTCTAATAGAGGTCTCAGAAATTTTTGGAGTAGAAAAAGAGGTAGTTTGTCGTCTTTACACTCTCTACACTTAATTTCACTGATGAACCTGGTTTTCAGAAAAAACGTACACATTTTTAGTAACTGTCGTCGGGGTAAATACTGCACAGCAGAGGTAACAAATTCCGTCATGCGCTGCAGAAGAGCCACAAACGATGATTTCGGGTATCTGAGGGCTCCTCGATCTTGAAAGCGAATAAGACACAATGTTGGACTTTCACTAGCTGGAGAAGTGATATGTTCTAAACAGCCTTCACAGTCTGTTTGTTCTTCTGCCACACGCACTAAGTAACCTGCTACCATAGCTAGAGAAATACCAGGTATTGTAGCTGTTGAATCTGAAACAAATTAATCATATTTATGTACTAGCGAACACTTAAATAAAAAAGTATTGTTCACACAGATCTGATGTAATTTACCTTGCAAGGGTTTTGCAATGATGGACATTACGTGTTCAGGAAGCTGCGGAATTTCCACATCATCGCGACTTTCATTCCTTCTATATCTTTCGTCCATCTGGCACATTCTTGGTTGTAGTAAACTGGTTCGTACATTGCGGATCTTATTTTCATCCCTCAGCTCAACATTGCCATGTTTTGATGCCGCAATAATTCCTGTATGGAGCGTTGTTTCGATTGCGTTAAGGCATGACCTTGCGTCCATTGTGTCATTGTATCCCGCTTTGCGTCGTAGGTGGCTAAAGAAAAGCTCGATATCATCGCTTGTTAGATTCCTCGTCAAGACATAATGAAAATTTATACTTATGAGGTATTTTACGCAGGCCACAGTGGATTGGGTAGTCAAGACCAACGCCTGATACGTTTCCCTCGTGAATCTTTTCTCTTTCTGTGGATGCATTTGAATGTTCTTGATATATGACAGGAAATCATTTATTAACCAACTGAAGGCGTTCATCTTCAATGCTGAAAAATGCCAGTTTGTTCTCATTCCTGGAATATGTCCCATACGAGGTGTTGCAGACATCATGGGCATCGAACCACTTCATAAAATGCTCCATGAAAGAAATTGGTTTTTTTAAACTGTTCCTGTCTTTAATGCTCTCGGGACAAACCACCTCCATACTCTTCAAACCAGCGATTGTTTCAGGGGAAAATACAATTTTGGCTCTTGCTACATTAATTTTCTCCAAATTTGTAGGGTAAACTATTTTTCTGGTTAGTTTCCTCACCGGCTTCATAATTGAAGATTTCTGGAGTTTGAAAAAACCTCTCAAATGATCGCCGGTCACGATAGCATTGTTTACAAAAAAGTCTCGTGACAAATGTTGGGATCGCACGTTTTTTATGACGTGACTGGGATCGAAACTTAGGAACAGAGGCCTAGTTTTATCAGTTGGATGTTGTATCTCATGCGTAATGCTTCCTCCACATAATGTTTCGAACATCGTAACATTTACCTGAGAATTGTCGGTCACAATTCTGATCACTCTGAAACCACACTCTTCAACAGCATTTAACGCATCCAAGGTTAATTTTGCAAGTTGTGAGCCCGTAACGGATAAAGTGAAATAGAAAGACATCGGTATTCTGTAATATGTAGAGAGTCCCTTGACCAAAATGCAGAGTAGTTTATTGGCCAACCTACCTTCGATTCCAAGAGCGTCAATGTCAATGTCATTCAGTCCAATAAACATATCTAATTTCCTGTCATACATAAGTTTCTGCTTAATGGACATTTCATCTATTATAAGGGAACCAACCTTTTCGTTATCGTTCACTAACGACAGTTTTTCTACCAGTAATCGGGCTTTAGTTAGCGAAGTTATGCCGGTCTCCCCTTTTGAGTATCCAACATACGATTTCAACGTTCTGGGATGAGGAAGATGCAAAATATCGATTCTGAGAAGCCGATAACCAGTTGGCGACCTTGAAGATAATAGCACACAAATTTTAACTGTAGTCTCCTGGTATTTACATTTCTTTTTTCCAAAGCTCTGAAGTTGTTCTAACAAAAAGTTTGCTTTCATATTTCCTCCCTCAGCTTCCTTCTGAATTTTAGAAACCCGATTTGCAAGATTTCCGGGATCCTTCTTTACCTTACTAAGTTCTGCTTCCAAGTCACGAATTTTTACGCGCAACTTCTTAATAATTGTCACGTGCTTTCTATTTCTTCTGATCTCCTTCCTTAATTTCCTGGTAATGTATTTTGGTACTGTTGATTTTAGGACGGGAGAAAACTGTGTACCTACTGTTGTGTTGCCTACATTTATCAGGTCAGATTCTCCAGTATTATCAGGCACAGGAGAATCCGATTGTTCCACACATTTTCTCTTATTTCTTATATACTCATTTTCACTGTCCGTTTTTTCAAGCTGTCTTTACTTAGGAGCTTTCCTACATTTTAAAGTGACTTGTTTGTGTTTGGGGAACTCTGTAAAAACTGAAGGGACTTTATTAGGCAGGAGCGTCTATTTAGATGTACTTATACTAAAGTCTTATTCTCTGAAGTGTTTACTGCACACCCTCGATTTTTCTGTAGGAACCCAGAGAGATCCCGGCTTGTCTCCTCTGCGAGATATAGCAACAAGCCACCGTTCTTTCAAAGCACTACTCACTGGAAACTTGTGAAATGAAATTCCACTACCTTTAATGTGTCGTGAATGACAATAAGGAACACAGCAATAAACCATGATTGAACCTGCGAGTGCTTATTATCACAAGAATACACACATTCACAACCAACTCAATACACACGTTTAAAGGCGCGAACCTGGTAAACAGGGAGCAAGGTAGCGATCCTAGCGGCCCGCCAATAAACTGCAGTGTGACCACCTCTATAGCGTTTTACGGGCTCTATTTCCAGGCCTTGTATTATAGCGTAGGCAACGGTACATACACGTCACTGTTTAATTTCACACTCTGGTTAATAGCGTTCAGCGTGAACGTTCGGTCACGATTTCGGATACTACTACGTAGTCCGCGGTTCAGTACCGAATTCCGTCTATCTCTCAGCCACTATACCTTTTGTCGCTACCTAATACTATCGTGCTATAGTAATAATAATAGTAATAATAATAATAATAATAATAATAATATTACTTTCCTCACTGAATGTTCGCGACACATCAAGGTTTTATAAAAAGTTAACACTGGTGTCACGGAGACCAAATCTATACACTATTTATGCGAATTCTACTATTTCACTTGAAATTGAAGTTAAATTCACTTGAACAAAGAGTTAATGGCAGCTTAGCAAAACAGAGCTCCACCGTCGACAAGCTGAGAGTCCCGAGTGAGAGACTGCGCCCTCGGCAGTGGTTTTTACAAGGAGGCACTTTCCCTCTCCCCAAATCTGTATATGGCCTATTCACGGCACATTAGAGGTTTAATAGTACGACTATCAGGTGACCAATATTCGCCTGATGTGATTGAGACATATCCGTACGATTATCCTTCGTTGGATCTCCTTTAACTAATTAATGTTTGTCCTGCCTCCCCCTCTCTACTAGGGTGAAGTCCCGTCTCGGGGATGTGTGGTGACGATATCTAGATGGCCCTCGGTAATTTTCCACGCAGAAATGACCTCCCTCCCTCCAAAAGTTAACAAGTAAGAGGACATTAGAGACTCTAAATAAATAACCCAGTTATATTTATCTGTTTTAAATCGGGAAACGGCTCCAGAATTCAAATTTAATTAATTGTTACATCGTAGATAATTAAGTTGGCTAGTCCGAATTAAAGATGGCTCCCATATTTCGTTTCGAAAAAGTTGGTTTCCCCTCATTCTCTGAGTCTTGAGGAAGGGATGTCTTCTCTTGAATTACGTCATAGGGAATTCCCGATTGCAGCCCCGCCCGAGTCTAGGTAGGCTTGGCTTCTGCCGCGAGTTCCAGCTACACAAAGAAATATATTGCGCAATAGGTCGCAAACAAAGAAATCCTGTCAAAATAACTTTAAAAGACTCAATTTATCTGTCTCTATGATGCGGATATTAATTAATATCGGTCTCCCTTTCTTTGCGTCCATAATTTCAAGGATCAGTATTGACCAAAGGTCCTTGGATCACGTCCCTGTCAGGTGCAATATCCTAGACTTAGATGAGGCAAATGACATAGTCACCATCAAATTCTTTCTTCACGACGCATATTTCTCACTTAATCACTAATACTAGTGTCAACGATGTCAGTCAGGTCGACTTCGCCCTGGTACGATGCCGTGTCTTTCCTGTAGACGTGGGCCGATAACCTTCGATGTTAGGTCCCTTTAAACAACAAGCATCATCATCCTGTAGTCGTTATGTGAAGGTCAGACCATGTCACTCTTTAGCATTAACTGATCACCTCAAACACTGGAAAATTAACTGCAAGTTGCTCCAAGTGAACATTAAGTGCTGGAGTGTACATAAACAGAAGGACATTTTGCTTAACAACGTCACTACTTTCCCTGTCAACCCAGACTGTACTGACGCCACTTGGATACCTATTTGATGACGATGACTGTGGTGATGATGATGGTGATTGGCGTAGGGTTGTGGCAACCCTATCGCCCAGTGGACAACCACTGCAATCAGCCTCCCGAGTATTGGCGGGTAAACCATAGACTTAACTGACATGAGGAAATGCGTGTCAGGCACTGACCATCTAGTGCATAACAAAGTATCGACGCGAAGATCCATGGTAAGCCTAGCAAGCCAGTGGTAGCGTCTTCGAATTGCTTTCAACAATCAAACGAGCCTTGAGTGGAGATAAAAAATAATACCAAAATTGACAAAGTCTTCTACCAGACCTGGCTGGTATGACGGCCAACATGGCTCCGACGAAAGACAGATATTTCTAACGAACAATGTAAGAATTGGGACTATGAATATTTTGATCCTGACTGGAGAAACTGAAGAACTTATCGATATGATGAAGAGGAAAACTCTATCCATATTCGGAATGAGTGAAACAAAATGGAGAAAGGCAGGTAGTAATATTCTCAGAAATGACTACAAATTATTATGGAGTGGACGCGAGGAAGAGGCCAGAAATGGTGTATCTTTCCTGAAAACAAAAAGACATGGACGCCATTACTTAAGTATCTAATAAGAATGATAGAATATAGAATCGTTAAATTATCTATGCAGCTCGAGTCCACAAATTACACGGCAGTGCAGGTATATGCAACACAGGTTGGATGCAGTGCCCAAGAGAAGGAGCAGTTCCGTCAAGATCTAGAAGTTATAATTGATGAAGAATATGTCATCATCATTGGGGACTTAAATGGACAAGATGGGACAGGCAGACTTGGTTATGAGGAAATCACTGGACCACATGAGTTTGGGAACAGAAATGCGTAAGGCGAACAACTGCTTGATTTGTGCAGAAGAAATGGATTGATCATCAAAAATACCTTCTTCCAAAAACAAGACAGCCACAAGATAACAAGATATAGCTGGGATGGAAAACATAAGTCTCTCATCGACTATATCATCACTAACAAAGGAGGAAGGAAATATGTAAGCGATGTCCAAGTTATCTCCAGTGAGAGTATGGACAGTGATTGCAGACCTAAATCATGTGGCTAATACAACCCCGCAGAAAGTAAAAAAGAAAACGTACAGTGAAGTATTCGAAATTTGAAGAAGCCAAGCTGAGGGAAGAATATACCATAAGGATACAGAGACGCTAACCAAAAGGGGAAATGAATACAGTAGAGGAAGAATGGAAATTTTTTAAAGATAGTTTGGTTGGTGAAGCTAAAGACCTATGTGAAGCAACAGGATCGATCATGAAAGAAAAAGAGACACCTTAGTGGAATGACAGATTCAGATTGGCTATAAAAGTGAGAAATTGTGCAAAAAAAGATCCTAGACAAAGAAAAGCAAAGAGATGTACAAGATCCAGGTGGCCAAGAAATGACTAAACTACAGGAACTCTACAGGGCAAAAAACCTTACAGCTAAGAGGATAGTAAGAGAAGAGAAAGAGGAAAAATGGAATGAGTTTGTGGAAAAGTTGGAAGATGACAGCAGAGGAAACAAGAAACTTTTTACAGAGTTATTAAATACAAGCGAAATAACCTAGAAGACATCGAGGTAATAGAGCAGGACAATGGATCAGTAGCACGAGAGAAAGATGGAATTAGGAGAGAATTCAATACCTTCTTTGACAAGCTCCTGAATGAGAGGCATCAAATGTAATTCTAAACAGAGAAATATCTGGAAAAATTGAAGAGCCCAGCAAAATTATGGAGCCATCCAATCACATGGCTTGAGATAGAGAAGAGCCTTAAGAGTATGCAGAAAGGGAATGCTGCAGGAATAGATGAGTTAAGTGTGGACATGTTGAGAGCAGGATGAACCCCAGCAATCCATTGGCTATATAGACTCCTAAATGTAGTATGGAAGCAAAATATCATCCCAGAAGACTGGAAGAAAGGTATATTTGTACCTATATTCAAGAAAGGCAGCAGACGGAAATGTACCATCTACCGTGGCATCACTCTACTCTCTGATGGACTAAAAATTCTGGATAAAATTATAGAGGATAGATTACGAGAAATTGTAGAACCACTTTTAGAAGAGGAACAATATGGCTGTAGGCCTGGAAGATCAACAATAGGTCTTATATTTGCTGTCAGGATGCTAATGGAAAAACATTGGGAAAAAGAGAAGCCTTTATATCTACTGTTCCTTGACATCGAAAAGGCCTATGACAGCATGCCAAGGGAGCTTATTTGGGAGTGCCTACGAAAGCTCAAATTTTGAGACAGTATAACTTCCAAAGTTAAGGTGCTTTACGAGGAAAGTAGAAGCTGTGTACAAGTGGGTTCTGGACTGTCAGACTGGTTTGAGACAAAAAGGGGAATACAACAATGTAGTGCTTTGTCGCCCCTATTATTTATATTGTAATGGATACAATATTAAAGGCGCTAAAAGAAAAGGAGGAACAAGACTTAATAGCATTTGCATTTGCAGATGATGTAGTAATATGTGGTAACTCAGAGAAAGATGTGGAAGAGAGACTGCAGGGGTGGAGTCAGGAGTTTGAGAGATATGGATTAAACATCAACAAGGCTAAAACGGTGCTGTTGAAGGTACGGAAGGGTGACAATCAGTCATAAATCATGCTAAATGGCACTAAGCTGGACAGTGTCATAGAATTTAAGTACTTGGATACTATAATTATAATGCCCAAAGATAACTTAAGTATATATGAAGTAAACAGTCGAATCAGCAAAGCAATACATTTATACCTCGAAGTAAGAATGCTACTATATGGGATAAACAAGTACTACTCAAAACCAAGATGACACTGTATAAATCATACTACACCCCTATCCTCACATACAGCCTGGAAACCGCTACATTAACAAGAAAGGACCACTAGAAACTCCAAGCAGCAGAAATGTTCCTACGCACAATGATCCAGAAAATTAGGAAGGATAAAATCTGGAATGAAAAAGTCAGAAGACGTAGGACTAGAAGGCTCATTACTCCAGAAGATCCAAAAGGCAAGACTGAAGTGGTACGGTCATGTGAAAAGAACGAGTGCCAATAGGTCTGCAAGAAAGGAGTATGAAAGAGAAATAAGGGGAAGGAGACCAGTGGGAAGACCTAGAGAAAAATGGACAGACTTAGTGAAGAAGGTTGTAGAGAAGAAAGGACAGGATTGGGAGCGGATTGTGAACGAAGAATGGCTCATGGACCGAACAAAATGGAAACGGCTCGTATACCACACCTGGGAAACTGGAGTTGGCCAACGATGATTATGATTATGATGATGCTTTTTGTTTGAAGGGGAATAACATCTAGGTCATCGGCCCGTAATCATACTATATGAGACGAAATGTAATGACAGTTTTAAGGTCCAAATCGCATCCACTGACAAGAATTAAAAATGTGATGAAGAATGGATGGATGAATATGAATTTAAAATAATCAACAGATTCAGCTCACAGTACTGAAAGTTCAAAATAATTCAAAAATCGATCCACTGACTAGAATTAAAAGAAGATACGATGATAAATGATTATGAACTTAAAACAGTCGGTGGATTATACACGGAATACCCCACCCTTCCAGAAACTATCTTAAAACAATATTATATACTGTCCAAGGGACTGCTTCCAAAGTATAATCCTGAATCTATGATGATTTTTAATTCAGGCTAACGGACCCTCATAACGGTATTTATCGCTAGGAAAGTGAAAAGCATGGTATTTCTCATGCAGCGTTAAATCATGAGTAACGTAGACTTACGGTGTTCAACACATTGTGGTACTACTCACAGGTAATGCAATATGCACGGGAAACGCAGACCTATTGGTGTTTCTCACATAATGGTGCCACTTATAGGCATTACATACCTATGGTGTTCCTCACGTAGGTGTACTAATCAACGGCACTCGTACTATCCCGTGGTGTTCCTCACATAGTGGTTACGAATCACAGGCAACGCAGACCCACGGTGTCGCTCATATAGTGGTACTAACGACAGGTAACGCCCAGAACCGTGGTGCTTCCCACAGTGGTACTAATCACAAGCAACGTAAGCCCGTGGTGTTCCGCATATAGTGGTACTAATCAGGGGTACTGTAAAATCCATCCTGATTCACCATCTGTTGCTACTAATCATAAACCTATTGTGTACCTAGCATAATGGTACTGCTCGAAAGTAAAAACGATCCATACTGTTCCTCGCGTGATGGCACTAATTACAAGTAATATAATGGTTCTAATTTAATCATTCTTTGGTCGCGCGTCTTATGACAGGTAAGCGGATACCGTGGGTATATTCTTCGCCTGAGTCCCCCACCCAGAGAGGGGTGGACCACTCTTTGTGCATCCATTACAGCACCGCTAAAACATTTCTGTATACTACAGAACCCGGCCACCGTACTGCTAAGCAGGCATGGTAGCCTCAGGTGGAAGAAAAGTTCTTTGACAACAGAAACTCATTCCAAAGCTCGCTAACGCAGAAGACTAATAGGTCTTATCCCGGTCAAAATAGTGCCAGTACCTTCAATCTCGTGAAGAACCAATGTCCTGCGCACTGACTTCCGGAATTTACGGAAATTACAAAACAAAGCAATTGATTGGTTGATCACTTTCTCTTCTCTGTAGTGATATCTGGCTGTGGCACGTCGATTGAGCATCGAGTATCGCAGTGCCAATATTCTAAAACAAATATAACCCGGCATACTGCTCTATCACCAAACACAACTCCTGTCACGCACTATGGAGATTGTTGAGGGAGTACTCGACTGGCGCCTCACCAAACATTGTGGCTTCGTTGAGG
This sequence comes from Anabrus simplex, assembly GCF_040414725.1. Lineage (NCBI taxonomy): Eukaryota > Metazoa > Arthropoda > Insecta > Orthoptera > Tettigoniidae > Anabrus > Anabrus simplex. The sequence continues at coordinate 55,858,378 of NC_090273.1, read as the reverse complement.
ATAATGGAAAAATAGACATGTTCTTGCAACTCGAATGCTGATGGAGAAATGTCGAGAGAAACGACTGCAATTTCATATTACTTTCCTCGATCCTCAGGAGATTTCCGACGTATTTCGCAAGAATGCATCCCGTATGCTATTAGCACTATGACGTGTCAGAGCAACTATCGGCTGTGTAGAAATGTTGTGCGTGAGCCCGAACAGTCGACGCTATGCCTTCGGGACCTCAGAGAGCTTCCCTGTGAATATCGATGTCCTCGAAGGGCTCAGCACTGATATGGTTATTGGATTTGTAACGGCGTGTTCATTTGATCCTGATACTCGCCGACGATGTGCACTCTAACAGAACAAATTTCCTCTCCCGGCAAGATGTACGCATAAAAACCAGAAAACGGAATACCAGGAAGCAAATCCAAGTGACGACGAAAAAGAGTAGTTTTGGCAGGAACTGCAAGGAAAGCATCTGCGTGTGCTCCCAGGAAAACCTACTATTTCTATGTAGAGACATGCTTGATGTATTAAGGATAGGTGTAGCTGTCATAGATGCAAAGGCTATGGTACCCGAAATGATGATGGGTGCCATGTCCTGTCAGGAGAAAAGTAGTTTAGCAAATATGATAGTTTCTGATAACTCGGGAATCGTCTGTAGAGCGACTTGACATTAGCAGTGAAGTTCGAGATAAGGTAAATGTGGCATGGATGCAATGGAGGGAAGTAACTGACGTACTTTGAGAAAAGTGAGTTCCTTATCAGAAGTTTGAAGATGTACCAAACATGAGTTGAATACCAGCCGCTAAAAAGAGCACTGAACGCCCATGTCAAACCTAGAAGATGCGAAAAATCACTGGTCGATGGGCGCATCCTTGTTCCAGCCTATCGGCAGCAAGTATTGAGAAACTTCAGAAAAGAACCATTGGTGTCATTGCCATATTCTAAGTTACACAGTGACCAATCTCAACTTCCGTTCTGTAATTAAAATAAATATCTAATGAAGTAGTATGAGTAACTAAAGCCAGTTTCTGATAACCCGTACGAAGAACGGGTAGTTCTGCTAGTCATACATAAACGGAGTTCTTAGGGAATTTTACAGACCTCTTTCAATCAATCAATCAATCAATCAATCAATCAATCAATCAATCAATCAATCAATCAATCAATCAATCAATCAATCAATCAATCAATCAAGTCACCAAAGATCTGCATTTACGGCCGTCGCAGGTGACAGATTCTCTTGGTAAATTAATCAGTCCCTAACTCCTCTTCCAATAAAAAAATATTTTCCCCAATTTACCCTCTTGGATTCCAAATTTATCTTCATATTGTGACCTTTCCTACTTTTAAAGCACTACTCAAACTAATTCGTCTACAAATGTCATCCCAGGCCATCTCTCCGCTGACAGATCTGAACATACCACTTAGACAAGCAGTTCGTCTCCTCTCATCCAAGTGTTCCCAGCCCAAACTTTGCAAAATTTTTGTAACGCTAGTCTTTTCTCGGAAATCACCCAGAACAAATCGAGATGCTTTTCTTTGGATTTTTTCCAGTTCTGGAATCAAGTAATCCTGGTGAGAGTCCCATACATTGAAACCATACTTTTTTTTTTTGCTAGGGGCTTTACGTCGCACCGACACAGATAGGTCTTATGGCGACGATGGGATAGGAAAGGCCTAGGAGTTGGAAGGAAGCGGCCGTGGCCTTAATTAAGGTTCAGCCCCAGCATTTGCCTGCTGTGAAAATGGGAAACTACGGAAAACCATCTTCAGGGCTGCCGATAGTGGGATTCGAACCTACTATCTCACGGATGCAAGGCTCACAGCCGCGTGCCTCTACGCGCACGGCCAACTCGCCCGGTGAACCATACTCTAGTAGGGGTCTTACCAAAGACTTATAAGCCCTTTACTTTCATTCTTACTACAACCCCTAAACACCCTCATAACAATGTGCAGAGACCTGTACCCTTTATTTATTTACAATCCCGTTTATGTGATAACCCCAATGAAGGTCTTTTCTTATGTTAACACCTAGGTACTTTCAGTGATCCCCATAAGGAACTTTCACCCCATTAACGCAGTAATTAAAACTTAGGGTACTTTTCCTATTAGGGAAACTCCCAACCCGGCATTTAAATCCCCTTACCAACATACCATTGCCTGCTGTCCATCTCACAACATTATCGAGGTCTTTTTGCAGTTGCTCACAATCTTGTAACTTATTTATTACCCTAGAGAGTATAACACCATCACCAAAACGCCTTAACTCTGATTACAATTTTTACTCATATCTTTAAATACATATAAGAAAACATAAAGGTCCAGTAAAATTACCTTGAGAAATTCTCCTCTTAATAATTACAGAATCAGATAATGCTTCACCTACTTTATTCCTCTGGGTTTTATTTTCTAGAAATATAGCCACCAATTCAGTTAAATTTTTGTCTAGTCCACTTGCACACATTTTTGCCAGTATTCTCCCATGATCTATCCTATTAAATGCCTTAGATAGTTCAATCGCGATACATTCCATTTGACCTCCTGAATCTAAGGAATCTGTAATATCTTGCTGGACCGAGCTCGATAGCTGCAGTCGCTTAAGTGCGGCCAGTGTCCGGTATTCGGGAGATAGTAGGTTCGAACCCCACTGTCGGCAGCCCTGAAAATGGTTTTCCGTGGTTTCCCATTTTCACACCAGGCAAATGCTGGGGCTGTACCTTAATTAAGGCCACGGCCGCTTCCTTCCAACTCCTAGCCCTTCCCTGTCCCATCGTCGCCATAAAACCCAGTGCCCCCAAACAACATCAAACAATCACTATCACCAACACTACCCGTTACCATCGTGACGTAAACACGCCAAGAGAACATGGCAACCAAGAAACATGAACCAAAACAACACTGGTCCAACAAGAAAAGTATGAAGGTAAAAAGGAAAAACTACAAATACAGGTCAAAATTAAATAAGCAGAAATGCAAGAAAACAAGAGAAAAATAAATCAAGAGACTGGCACCCAAGTGAAATCTCGCGTAGTTTTAAAATTATACACAGAGTAGTTTCATAGAATTACTTAATAGTATTACTAAATAAATTGTTTTTAATTAATCACACACCTTCTTTTCACCAAACGGTTTGGATGTATAACTAGGTACAATTTGGAAACCCAACCTAAAGAAATCTAAGTTAACTAAAAAACTGAACTTAATAAATTCGAGACCCACGACGATACTCAAGATGAAAGAATTTCACCCCAAATATTTTCACGCAGCAGGAAGCAGATCCAACACATAAATGAAGAAGGGACTTACATTGTTGGAGTTTGCAGAAGTACGCTTGTATCCATTAGTCACATAAATGAAATATACTTGAAGTTACTAAATTCATAATAAAAGGAAGACGCTCTCCGAGTCTGATATGGCAGCACTAAGGACTAAATTCTTATGCAGAAACATTGTTATCCAGTATCCATGTGGTAGATCGGAAAGCGATCCAGAAGTGAGGACGAAACACGTCTTACCTCCATCGCACTCCAGCGTTTACTCAAGCATGGCGTCTCACGCCAACAGGCAGCATGGCCCTCAACCAACGAAGGGGAGAGTGAGAGACTCGCTCTCAAGGTGACACTACAACTTAGGGCAGGAGTTCGTACCATACAATTTTAAGGATTCCAAGAGAAAACATTAAAGCAATAAAATGTGAGCAAAGCCACGTAGAAAGTACTAGTGGAATGCAAGGCGGAAATAATTTACGAATGACACCCATTTCTATAGCACGAATGCAGTTTCGAAATATGGTTGGGGAGAGCTAAAACCTCATCACGAACGTGACAACATATATGTCTCAATCCTTTATCACAAGAAAACATATTTTAACTATATTTCCATGTAAACTGTCTTTTAAGTACGTGTTACTCAAATATCTATCATCCGCTCCCTGGCTCGTGACAGTCCAAGCCTCATTTCCTAACTCCGGTGTCCAGGTTGGTTGTTCTCTTTCTCGTGTATAGCTCATTCCATGTTAAGGAAACAGTAGTGCTCTTGTTGCCATATCGAACGGCCCTGCTCAACAGCATTATGGATAAACCGCGGCTTATATATTGGTGAAACTAAGTACTTAATATCAAAATAAACGAAGGAAGGCGGTAAGCTGTAAATTAGTTTTTTGAAATCTAGGGTGCAGGTCTGTAGGGCGGGGGATAGCTTATTTAAGGTTTTACAGCAACATGGACAAACTATTGCACATACGAAACCTCAGTATTAAAAATCAAGGCAGTGTGGGAGAAAATAGACAATAGACATATTTATATGCTCGGGGTGGGCAGTGCAGTTAAGTGCTTTTAATAAATTTGCCCAGGCAACACCGGGTACCACTGTGCCGTCGGATCTACCCACGAAAAGAATGTGAACAATTAAATGCGCTTTCGAAAAAGTGGTAAAAATGTGGCAAAAATAAAATGCGCTTAAAGAACAAAAGCTAAATAACAGAACCAAGCACAGATAAACATCATAGCGAATTTCTATATCAGTACAAGTCATGCCGTGATGTATCGCTGTACAGCACAGCATCAGAATTTTCAGTCCCAACTGCTGTACAAGAATATTAGAACGAACGAACGAACCCGGCCCATCCAAACAGCACAGCACACACAGAAGCACAACTCAAATCCACTTACACACCCATTCGCGGCTACAAGCATTAACCTTTCACTCAATACACACACATACAACATTCACTCACGACTTACGCTCCGATGTTCGCAGCCCAGAAGCCTTGGGTTCGAAAGGAACCTCCCAGTAATTGCTCAAGAGAGCGACAAATAATTAGTGAGAATCTAACGCTGGATGCAACCAGCCACCAAGACTACGTTTGAGAAGGGAAGGGGAAGGGACAGGAGGGGGAACGACCAATGTAGAAACTCACTCACAGCGCAGGCGCACTTCAAGTGTCTGTTAGAGTCTTGTGAGAGAGCGTAATAGAAGTTTCTCGTAACACAATTTCTTAAATATAAAATGAAAATATTTCTTAAATGAAAATATCTGTGATAACATACATAAATAAATATATGACTTTTCTTCAACCGTGTTAAGCTGCCGGCTATTCACAGCGTAACGGATTAAGTGTAACATAGACCAGAGCAACTCAGAAGGAAAATGAAGGAAGGCAACAAAGTGATGGCTGTTCCTGCCATTGTGCTTCCTCCCTGCGGATGTATTTCTTAAACAGTAATTATTTTGATAACTTGCGGCCAAAAACATACCTTATACATTATATTTCTTTCATAACACAAGATATAAAATACATTAAGATATTCATTATTCACGAGGTATTATGAGCGTCTAAGAGGGGGTGAGTTCACTCCTTGTAAGACAATACGAGCAATATTGTTTTCTTAACATGGAATGAGCTATAGATTTGTGTATCATCACAAGATGGCATATGTACAGTATATGTATGTTATGTTTGTATGTACCGGTATGTAAACTTCGCCTTTGTTGTATGAAGTAATAAGACGTCACTTTTTTCAGAGAAATTAATATGTACCGTAACTTACAGCTACCTGTGCCGATGACCTTCATTGATGCTCACAGCAAGATCACACCAATACCTGCACAAGATCAGAGGCTGACGAACACTGAAGTCACTCTGGTCGGATGGGGAATAACGTCTGTAAGTATCGCCCGCACGGTAATAATGGATTTCAGCAGGCTGGGTCCTTAAACTAAATTGTCTGGTTTCTTGGTGACTGCGTGTAATTCTTAGCACAAACAGCTTTAAAGGAGGCCACAAAGATATCTAAGTATTAAAAAGTTTTCCTCATACCAAATTATTTCAGTGTGCTTATATTAACAGTCTAATGATCTTCTTTTTAGTAACTTTAATGTTTTTGAAGATATGTAATAGCTTTGGCTGGGTACCTCGGCGGACGGCAAATTGAAAACCTCAGGAAGCTTACAATAGTTCGCACACCGAAGACGAATGTTTTATTGTATCTCAGACAATGAGGTCTTTTCTGGTTATTGCACGAAGCCAATGAACTGATGATGCGCATGCAAGTAGCTTACAAGCTGAATATATTATACTCCTTATCCCTCCTCACTTCGTCTTCCTGCTTCTGCTGCTGTAGTTCCTCCAGGATTAGCGAAACGTAGTCGTATTTTGTTGTCAACATCATTGAACCCGACAAGTTCCTGTTATCGCCTCGTATCTTGGGCCCTTTTGCTCTTCGTAGCTCGGGTAGTAAGTAGAAGCTCAACGGGTCTTTAGGTGTCATGGATTTCATTCTTTTCTTTCACACTCGTGCACAATCTTACCTGCTCACGCTGAAAATTGTTCCACTTCGACCAACCTTACACTGGTCGTGTAATTTACATCCTCATCACACCCACCTTATCTTTCCAGCATGCAGCCAAGGTATTCTAAACTGCCGGAGTTTAGCAGTGGTTGGGAGTTCAGAAAAATGTATGTCGTTGGAACCATTGGACTTTCGAAAGTGCATGAAGATGTTCGTTCTTTGATTCCTTTGTGTTCGAAAAATGTTCACAAGTTTTTTAAATAGCACGTAGTCACTAATAACTGCACCACTACCAATTATCAGGAATGCCTTATGAAGATCTTTTGTGATTTTCGATGTCAGGAAAATCATGACAATGATTGAAAGGAGCGGAGTAAGAACATTACGCTGGTGGACTCCAACTTAGCCAGCAGGGCATCTCACATGTAGTTAAAATCCTTGTAAGATACGTATCCTGAAAAAAAATCAGATATGATTCTGGAACAGCGTGAGCTCGTAACACATACAACCTGTCTTGGATCGCACTTTTAGTTTTCTTCTGGTTAATTTTTAGTGCTGAAACGCCCGGCTCCATAGCTAAATAGTTAGCGTGCTCGCCTTTGATCACAGGGGTTCCGGGTTCGATTCCCGGCAGTGTCGGGAATTTTAACTATCATTGGCTAATGTCGCTGGCACGGGGATTGAGGGAATATGTTGTTTTCATCATAATTTCATCCTCATAACGATTCTCATTTCGCGTACGGGTGTCAACTTGAAAGACCTGCATCTGGCGAACCGAACTTGTCCTCGGACACTCCCGGCACTAAAAGCCATAGGCCATTTCATTTTTATTTTATTTTTTGTGCTAAAAATTCGTATGAAATTTTTAATTCTTACATGATTGTTTCATGTTCACTAGCATCACTGCTGAAGACAGGGAAGGCTTTCTTATCCCAAAGTAAACTCCTGCGCAACTACCAGCACCAACATGAAAAGTTGTGATGAAATAGTACCACTCCGTTCTACGCCACCCTTCCTAGCAACTTTACGCACAACGCAGTCCTCGTCGAATTCGATGAACATGGTTCCTTGCTCATAAATGTACATGATCATTCTCTTGTATCTGCGCTGGATGCTAGGATTACCTATAACCTTAAAGTCGTAGATTTAAGACTTTTTCGCGATTCAAGCTTCCCGTGAAAGTGCACACAAGCACTGCTGAACACTTTCCTGAAACCAGCTTCTTCAACGAGGTTCTAACTCTCTTGTTATTGGTTGTTCAGCAGTTTGAAAAATGGATAATTGAGTGATGGGCCGATAGAAGACTTGCTCGGCAGATCCTTTTTGTAAATCCGTGAATGAGGGGTAAATGAGACGGCCAAAATTTCTATAGGTTGATGGATGAAATTTTAGCTACACAAGTTATAAACACTGAACCGAGAGAAAAGGGAGACTACGCGTTAAGTGTTATCACTTCATCGTCACAATAATACAACAACAGTTTACAATACCCACTCCGTGACCCATGCCCTTTACAAAAGTAAAAATGTATGCCGTCCTGTCGAAGTCGTTCTACATTTATGGGTCGAGCGGGAGATGAAACAGAACTACGACAATTACTACCCTTTATAAACTATAAGCCAACGGCCGTAGCCGTGTTGAAACACCGGATCCCGTGAGATCTCCGAAGTTAAGCAACATTGGGCGTGGTCAGGAGTTGGATGGGCTGCCACGCGCTGTTGGTGGGGGGTAAGGGAATGGAGGAGCGGAAAGGAACTGGCCACCCTACCGCACGTAAACTCCGGCTCAGGAACACCTCTGCGGAGGTTCGGACCTGCCTTCGGGCAGAATAACCCTTACCTATAAACTATAATATACTGCGATGATAAACGGAAGTGCTTGAAGCATGCTGCCAGATATTTCTCTACAGGGTAGTTATGAACAGCCAGGCACGTTCCATCTTTAACACGCCTTTGTCAACACCGAAACATCTCTCGCCGGTAGCATGTTGTTGTTTACATCCGTATACGTGAGGTACCAACAGGCAGACGTAATTGTACACTGGTGTTCATTAAAAAGTGTCGTGACCCTCATTTCAGGCAAGAAATCAGTACAGCCTTCATAACCACCCACTACCTGCTTACACTCTCTCTGTCACTGGTCACATGCATTAGACGTGTAACACATCCACACATCTGAAGGGTGAGAGAAGGATGGATACATCTAGCATGAACGAAACACGCGCGGAGGGGAAGTTACTTGCTCCCCCACCATCCCGCACGCTCCCCTGTTTAGATTGTTAAGATGTGCTAGAGAGGGGAATGAGGGGAGGAACCACACGACTCCATGAAAGTAAGGGACGTACAGCGTACGTCTACTCATTGAGGGTCAAATTCTTCGCTTTCTTTGTAATACTTATGTGCGAAAGCTGGCTGAAATGTTAGCGGTCTCGACCTTGACTTCATTATGAAATCGCATCGCGCTCAACCACTGTAAGAAAGATGATGATGATGATGATGATGATGATGATGCTTGTTGTTTGAAAGGGCCTAACATCTAGGTCATCGACCCCTAATGGTAAGAAATGTAATGACAAATTAAAAGTTCAAAATCAAACACTGACTAAAATAAAAATGCCATGAAGAATGAAGGGTGGGAGGGATATGAATGTAAAACAATCAGGGGATCCGACCCAAAAACTAACATAAAATAGTATTACTGACCAAGGGACCACTTCTGATGCACAATCCTGAATCGACTAGACGTGTTGGCTAAGGGGTCCAAAAGCCAGGTCAACGGCCCCTCAAAATAGTACTTATCGCTATTACAGTAGAACCATGGTATTTGTCATGTTGGGGTACTAATCAAAAGTAGCGCAGATTCATGGTATTCCACACATGATGGTACAACTCACAGGTATTGTAGTTCGCACAGGTAACACAGACCTATGGTGTTTCTCACATAATGGCGCCACTCATAGGCAACACAAACCGATGGTGTTCTTCACCTACGTGAACTAATCACGGACGCCGGTATTCCCGTGGTGTTCCTCATATAGTGGGTACTAACCACAGGCAACGCAGACCCACGTTGTCGTTCATATAGTGGTTCTAACCACAGGCAACGCCTAAACCCGTGGTGTTTCTCACAATGATACTAATCACGGGTACTGGAAACTCACAGTGAACCACTCTCTGCTACTACTAACCACAAACCTTTGGTGTAATAGTGGTACAACCCGCAAATAAAGGCGACCCTTGGTGTTCCCCGCGAGATGGTAATAATCAAAAGTATTTTCATGGTTCTAATACAATCATCCCTTGGTCGCCCCTTTTTAGTCGCTTCTCACGACAGACAGGGGATACCGTGCGTGTATTTTTCTCTTGCATCCCCCACCCACAGGGGGTAGAGAGAGAGAGAGAGAGAGAGAGAGAGAGAGAGAGAGAGAGAGAGAAAAGAAGCGGAAGAAGAAGAAGAAGAAGAAGGAGAAGAAGGGATCCGTAACTTCGAAAAATGAAGTAACGGACGAAGAAAGGCAAGGGCCACGAGAGGCGTGAAAATGAAAGGCTCCCTAGGCCTCGAATGCTCTAATACCGCCGGGGTAAAAAAGAACAAGAGTTCATCAACAGAGGTCGGACAGGATAGACGAAAGTGAGGAACCTGGCGCATGTAAGTGGAAGCAATGCCAGGACTCAGCTAAGGGCCTCGTGGTCGCCAACCCACACTCCCAAGTTGAGAGCCCCTTGGGCCCTTTTTAGTCTCCTCTTAAGGCAGGCAGGGGATACCATGGGTGGATTCTTCATCTGCGTACCCCACCCACAAGGGTCTGTAAGAAAGAATGCCCTTATTTTAGTGAATATGGGCCCTGTTAAATTAAACTACTTGAATGCTCTTACAAGCAATGCCAGAAGAATAATGAATATAGTTTCCACTAAAATATGCACGGATATCATTTTTTAACGAAAGAAATGAAGATGAATGTAGGTAACCGTTTCATTTAAAAACCTACGACCTACTCTTTTACTGGAACATTATACTAAGTTTCCTTTCTTAATAAAATTGTGGAAAATGGGAGATAAATTAAATTGAATAAAATTACGTATAAAAATAAAAGGCAGAGATAATTCATCCATTTAAAAAGACCTGTAAAAGAAGAATTTTGTTTACAATCTAAAAAATATAGAATAATGAGAGGTGAGTTGTAAGAAAGAAAAATAAGATATTCTCATAATATTATAATAAACTATCTTAAAAGAACCAAAAAAGCGCATTTTCTAAGAAAATAAATAAGTAAAATGACCACTTCCTGTGCTCGAAAGTAATTGCATTTCAATTAAATGGAAAGTAGAGTATAAGCGAAAACAATGCACTAGTTTTCCACAAAACAATTTTATAGCCATAAAGTAATTGTAGGAAACTAATCGTGGGAAACGGAAACTGAATGGTTCTTCCTTACTCGATTAACAGGACGACCATCAATAGTCATTGTACAAAATTTCATTGAGTCTTCGAGGAATGGAGGAGACCAGAGAACTACACATGCAAGGTTCAGGTGTGCGTTCTTGTCACGACTTCCACTCTCCACTCATCAACGACCATAATGTATTCTATGGGATTGAGATTAAGTGACTTAGCGGGACAGTCCAATGTTGACACTTTCGGTTGTTCCAACAACCACGTTCTGGTGGTGTGTGATGTATGCACGCTGCTGTTTTCGTGGTAGGGTTATCCTCCGTGTGGTAGAGAACTCGAACAATAGGAAGCTTTTAGAATCTGACTATATTCTTCGGAGTCCATCCTATGTAAGGCTTTCACCAACTCTCCTAATCCATTGGATGTCATCCACACCCAAAAGCCCACGCTAATTCGTCTACTCCGTAACAAAATGTTGAAGAGAATTGCACGTTTTGTCGGGTCACCACATCGATAGGTAGCTATCGGCGTCTGGTGAGAAAACCTTGTCTCACCACTCAACAGACTCCCAGAAGTCTTGCTGCGATGGAAGATACTGACGGCAGAAAACCACGCGTGATTCTTGGTGCTCAGATGTAAGGACACCTTTCTGGCAGGCCTTCGGTGATAGATGCCAGCAGGATGAAAACGCCGGTGGACTTTCAACGCATTCACCGGCAGGCCTAGGATTCTGATGTGCATTGTAGTTAGAAGAAAAGTATTTTCGTTTCTGGCTTCTAAAATAGCTTTGACTTGCTCCCTAGCTGTCTTACATGGTTGCTCCGATCGTCTAAGAGTTTTAAGGCCTTCCGTGCCCTCTTCCTGGTATCTTCTTATCCAACACCGAACTGTGTCTTCTGAGGGAATGACCTCTTCAACAGTACCTGATATCGGATGACCACATTCCTACTTACCTACAATGCGGCCCCTCCTCACCTCTGATGTGTAAGGCATGACGGATGATGTGTAGTCAGTGTAATGCATGGATACTCCATTCACTTGAAGGAGGAGGGAGTGTTTTTTCAAACTTCAAATCATTGTGGAGTTATGAGTTATTCAAGCACTTTTCATACGGTCGAACGTGTCCTTTATTCCCACACCCCTTTCCCCTGCGCACAGTCAGTGAAGAGAGAGACGGAAGTAAGACGGTAGAGTAAAAGCACTGAAATCTTATAACAAGCGCCGATTACTGAAGCATTTTATCGTCTGCATGCAACTCCGTTGTTTTAGCAGTTTGGAAACACTGAATTACATGAGATAACCATGTTCATGCGAGACTGATCATGATGAGTATTCGAATGGATCGAGGTGCCGTGTGCTGTTCTATATATCCGAAAGTATACTACAGGTCCACAAGTTATTCACAGGGGAAAACGTGCTAAGTAGGTCATTATTTTCTTTTCTTTTCACGAACAGTCATGTTATATAAAAATATTCCTTTTTATTTTGACCATATTTTAAACCTTTATAAAGCCATTAAATTTGAAATAACTGCTGAAAATATTTCCCATAGGGTGTATTATTACTATTACTCCTACTTCTACTACTAATAATAATAATAACATCGCGTTTTATCCTCAAAAACTAAAGCGAAAATAACCTGGTATTAAATAATAACGATTATCACATTGCAGCTGCGTTTGAAAATCCATTCCTATGGAGTTATTTCCAGCGCTGATCAAACACTTAAATGCAATACGTATTGGGGCGGGCTTACATCGTGTACATTCCTTCAAATTAAATCACAGTTACTGGTTTTCCTTTATCAGGAAACGCCAGTACATCCAGAATGTTTGACCGTAGAAACATCTTAATCATTTCCAGAGAAAATGGAATTAGGAGTGACCTCTGAGTGCGTAACGTTACAAGCCACACTTGCTGGAAGACGAACACCTGTGATGTTGCCTCGCTGCTTCCCCTTCATCCTCAGGGTTGGCCAAAATCTACGCCCAAATCTTACCTGTTTTCCTCTACACCTGGAATTCTTCTGATCACGGGTGTACACGTCACATGAAGGCGTACTGAAATGAAATGGCGTATGGCTTTTAGTGCCGGGAGTGTCCGAGGACATGTTTGGCTCGCCAGCTGAAGATCTCTCGATTTGACTCCCCTAGGCGAACTGCGCGTCGTGATGAAGATGAAATGATGATGAAGACGACACATACACGTTCATCTTCGACATTTTATCATTACATTTTGAACTTACGAGGTTATAATATTGTGTGCCAAGAGTGAACACATCTTTCACATGCTGGACGGACAAACCGCATTTCAATTACAGTACATCCCATGCCGAACATCTCAGTCTTAACAACAACCAGCATTGCGGTTTCCTTTCGCTCGACAACCAGTATTGAAAGCAAAGAGTAACCAGCGCATATTTGTATCTCCATTCACGAGTCTACTTCTGTCTTGGTAACGTTACCTCCGCCACTTGTCTCACATGACAGCGATTATACCCAAAGAAAGCTGATAAGTGAGGATTTTTGATAAATGATTACAGTTAAGCAGACCACACCATCACCAAATAACAGATAAAGATATTGTAATTGACAAATTAACTTAATTGATGTTAACTCTCTTTATGAACTGGGAACTGTCAGCACGTCCAACTTCTTGTTCTGTTATTTTGTTTTCAGACGGAAGAACCACTTCTTCCAACATACCTTCAAAAACTGGAGCACGTTCCAGTCAACCAAACACTATGTGAACGAACACAATACAATCCAAGTAAAGTTCTGTGCCACTATCCCACTCGAGCTACAGGAACTGCGTGCCCGGTAAGTAGCCTTTCAGAAACTGAGCACTCTTTGGGTAGTTTACTGTTGTTTGTTGTAATCCGACTGGTCTTCATTAATAGATCAGTACTCTGACACTTTGTTCCAAGATGTAACATTACAAACTTAGTTACACTCCATCCATAAGTCTAAGTCATCGGCGCAATCTAAGCTGCTCACTGTATTTTTACCAAATTTAGTGAAAGCGTACAAACTTCAGTAACCAGATCAGGGGAATGATCAATATAGATAAAGAATTTTGCCTTGTCCCTTACATCCGACTTCCTTAAAGTATTTAAAATTGTGTTAGACTCCGTGAAACAACAATATAGATTCAATTCCTTCGATAAATTTGACATTGCCATAAATAACTCTGATCACTAATACCACAGTGAACTATCAGAACCTGGGATGCGTTTCCGTTCAGAAAGAACACGCATCGCTAACTTCTACTTCCGAACGTCACTAAAATACTTACATTTAATTAGAAAATGTTTAATACCGAACACATACTTTGCATGTTCACAATATAGTTTTGGATAATTCACACAGATCATTAGCTGTTTGTTGGTTCCTCAACATGAGGGCCTTATGTGGATCCAGGGCTTGTTGTTACTGCCAAAAGCCCTACTGCCTTTTCTGCGCTTGGCTGTAACCTCCAGTCACGAAACAATTGCCCCATATTAGATAGATCTCTGGTTAGAATAACCTCGGTAACTTCGAGTCTATGTGGCTAACAGCAAGGGCCCAGTCATCTGCGTACCCAAACTTCCTAGATGTTCTCTCTGGCATATATTAACAGGACAAAAAGGAAGCCAGAACAGAACCTTGTGGGAGACCATTATTAAGATTCCTCAGTGAGCTCATACGAACTAGTACCGATTTGAGTCCGGAAGTTTCTGTTACTGAGCATGTTGTTAATAAGGTTTCCAAAGTGCAGACATAGAATGATTCGTAGAAGTTTGAGAATCAATCCTAGTCTCCACGCAGTATCATATGCTGTTAATAGATCAACGAAGGCAATTGAATTTTTCTGATATTTCTGAAAATTAGCCTGAATGGATGTTGGATAGAAAGGACCTGATCTGTACAGCTTCGGTGCGGGAGGAGACCAGCTTGTACAACAGGTAATTTTTTTTAAATGATTGGCAAATACGGTTATAAACCATTCTTTCCAGAAGTTTATAGGTCATGCTAAGCAGGGAATGGGTCTATAGCTTTGAGGTTCGTTGTTAGGTTTGCCAGGTTTAAGAATAGCAATAATTTTTGTCCTCTTCAATTTATGTGGTGTATAGCCTGATAGAAGCGTGTCTGTGAAATATTTAGCAAGCCATATTCTTACATTTTTCCCAGAGTTGGGAAGAAACTCTGGATGAATATCATCGAAACCTGGAGCCTTCCCTACTTTCATATCCGTATGTGCTACAGTAACTTCTTCTGGAGTGAATGGAGTGGAATATTCAGAATTCGAGGTGCATATTGCCTTGAGCTCTCCTAATTCCTTCTTACCTCTGATCGTGTTGACTCTTGAAGTGTTGACTATGTTGGACGGAATTTGATTAGCTGTAACTGCTCCCTTGGTACGGTGTGGCGGTTTGCCTTCACCAAGCTTCCTAAGGAGAGACCAGGCATTTCTACTTGATTTTTGGAAGTACATGGATTCAGCGGTCTCTGTCCACTTAGCACGTCTTGCAGCTTGCTTGGCATAGCAGTTCATCAGCTATTTCTCGGTCGTTACTTACACAGAATTCCTCATAAAATTGCTCACATTTCTCAGTCCAGCCAGGGACATATTCCCTACGATAGCCTCTTGAGACACATTTCTTTGCTGTACTTATGATAGCACCAACAAATCACTTGTAATTGGACCTTATGGTAGGAATCCAACAGACGCATTTATCAAGGTTTTCCGAGAACTGTGTCCAGTTAGCTTTCTTGAAGTTATATCTAGGTTGTGGAAAGGACCTTATTATTGGGCTACTGTGGCCCATTTCCAGAAGAACTGGTCGATTTTGGCTGTGTGGAAAGTCTGCCATAACCTATCTCGACATTGGCAAGGGTTGGAGATTATTATCGAATGAGACAAAACACAGGTCGGGATTATGGTCTGTCTTCCAGGCTGCGGACCAAAATGTACATAGATCTTTGGCATCAAAAAAAAAAAAAAAAAATGATTGAGGTTGTGTTGTTCAGTCCAATCAACCAAAACTATTCCATTATCATCAATGCGAGAATATTTCCACAATTCATGGCGGCTATTAAAATCTCCCACATATATCGTAGGATGACTATGAGTATGGGGTACATGCGCATGTCACGTTATCCCCTGAGGTTTATAAATATTAACCACAGTAACTTCTCCTATCTTGGAAACAATCTCATGGATACCAAAATCAGAACTAATGGAAATAACATATGCATTTTCTATATTGGTTCGTACATATGTTTCAATGCCGTAGACCTTGTCATAGGTGAAACCTAGTAATTCAAAGCCAGGTATGGAGCCTCTTGAAAGAAGTTTGGTTACCTCTCCTGCATGTGTTTCCTGAATCAGGGCTGTGTCAAAGCTGTTATCGACCAAGATCTCGTGTAATACTTGGCATTTAGATCGACTTAAACCTTCTATATTTAACTGACAAATCGTCAGGCAATGACCTAACTTTCTAGACAGTGGGACCACAGAAGAACTTCTCAAAGACTTGCATTCCATTGTATGATGTGATTTATGCCAGGAGATCCAAAGGATTATCTGGCAACCAGTGTTGTTGCTTAGTTAGCACCACCCGAAGGACACGTGAAGGTAAATTTCAGGTAAAACCAACAAACGTTGAGTAACGTTGGCCCCGCAATCAAAAGTGTAGACTCAGTGTCTTAGGAACATCGGGGAGGCCATACATAGCGTCTATCTTCTCCATGACTACCATGGTATTGGTGGCAATTCAAACAAAATGGCTGACACTTAAGGCAAAGGATGTAAACCTATATATCAAGTGTCTCTCTTCGTAGACTTATCTACGGATCGAATGCACGCAAAAACAATATGGCTGATAGCCTACTTAGGGCACGGCAGCAAGAAATATGTATCCCTAAAATAAGGTGATAGACGATCACAAACTCTCTAGATAACACTAACGCACACTAAACACTTAATGCAGTTTTAAAAATACTGCCTAGAAACCACAAACGGAGCGTAGTTCTAACATATAGATGGAGATCAGACGCACAGAAACTACACTCGAACTTAAGTCATATTTCGTCTACATGCATTGCAGTAGTTGAATAATATCGACTGCATTTCAGACCAGAAAGATGTGACTCCTTAAAAGGAGTACCATATGAGGTCATGGGTACGTTCCATGTGCCTTTTTTATATGTTTCCTTACGTTTTTCCACAAATTTTCTAGGGTGGCAATAGTGCCTTTTGACAGACACATCTCACTTATTCTTTATCATGCATTTCACAACAGGTATACTGGGCATCACAGGAGCCTCCTGTGTGGACGCAGATACACTATCGCGTCCAGGGAATGCTCTACAACTCAGTGGACGTTTCCACCTAAGCAAAATCACAGGAGAGCGATACTGAACTCTATTATTTTATAAATGATGACTCCTCCTTACAAATATTACAAATCGGAACTGGTATCACCGTGTTCAGTAATAGCTGAAACAGACCGAACATATAAACTCACTATGGTTTACCATAACCGGAGGCTCAATTGTAATAGTTAGAGCCCGAAACTTAGGCAAAATACCTTTTTTATTTGGGTGTTTATATCGAAGTGTCAAATAGATAAACATTTTTCCGTATGTTTGGGAACCGTAGGGCCAGCTTTTATTTGATCATTTTTCTCTATTTTAGCTTACGGTGCCTATTTGATAGTTCAGTGGTTTTGTTTGCCTCTTTTGAGTTGCAGTGGGTATTCTCGGCTGTTATTTATATATTACAATTAAGCAATAGAAATAAAGTAAAATATGAGCCCATGTCCTGTTAATAATAAACAAGAATTTAAAGTTAATAGGTAAAAAGTACATTTACATAAACGATATTTTAATATTACACAAATCCCTGCCAAAAACTCACTGCACAAGCCAAATGGTCGAGAGGGTTGACAGGTCCCGTTCCCGCTACGAAAGATTACATTAAGTGGTGGTGGTAATTTTTGTTTTAAGAGAAAGGACAACTTGGTAACCATCTTCCATTAACACTAATCAGAAGGAAAATGGAAGAGGTCTGACGCTTCGAAAAATGAAGGTATCGGCAATGGAAAGTAAAGGGGCACAAGGGGCGTGAAAATAAACTCCCTAAGGGCGAAAACATTAGGCTATACGGTCGGAGTCGGAAAAGAACAAGAGTTAACCAAGTGAGTTTGGGTATGAAAGACAAGACAAAAATAAGTTGAAGCAACGCCAGACTCAGCTAGGGGCACCGTGGTCGCTAATACACACCCCCAAGTGAGGGCCCCTGTTCCCGTTTTTAGTCAAGTCTTTTGGCTGGCAGGAGATACCGTTGTTATTATATCATCCCCACCCACAGGGGGACGTAAGATTAAGTAGTAAAATGGGATGCAGATGTGCATTAAGTGACTTAAGCCATATTTATTATTTTAGGACCCATTTTTTTCATTGTAAATGCCTATTTTAATTATTTTACCGACTATTTCTTTAAGTTTAAGTGATTATTTACCTGCCATTTTTAGCCAAAATAAATGCCTGAACTTCTGGGCTCTAGTAATAGTACATTATGGAGAGAAGGGATCATTTGTACGTATTTGTTACAAATAACTAGTACGGCTATTTCTTTAAATGTCGAAATGAGAAATGTTTAATGTACCTTGCTCCCTTACCATTTCTGTAACATTCTTTTTTTCTTCCTCAGGGCGATTCCGGTGGACCTGTCTTCATGGACGGACTGCAGGTTGGAATTGTGAGCTTTTCAGGATTATTCGGAAGCTATTTCACTCGTAATTTTACTGTAGCGTTCAACACTCGTGTTTCAGGCTACAGAGACTGGATTGATGCGAAGATAAGATCTGATATATCTTAGACACATTTTCACAATACAATCTTTATACCTGAATTAGGAATACCATTCAAGTACTGTAATGTGCCTTGGTTGAAAATAATAATATGAGCATCTGTCATTCTCGTTTTTCCTGTTGTAACGGTCTGCTCCTAGTCCCTACAATGCTAAATTCCACAGCTCTACCCATGTCCTATGTTATGAAATTTCGGATTTAGCTATTGCAACTGTTTGTTATTCACTACTGTCAGTAGGGTACCTCGGTATCGGTAGACGGGAAATAAATAACTGTGAGAACTTCTCTCCTTGAACCTTCCTTCCTATCAGTTAAGGAAATAAGCAACAGCAAAAATTACGAAAAAATGACTGCTCTGATGAAATCGTAATTCAGGTAAGGCCGGAAACCGATAATATATGAGTAATTTTGTTTGAAATTGTAAACCATATGTTTCTAAAATACGATATTAAAGCATCAAATTAAAGCCACAAATATGAAAAGCACGGTGTAATTTTCGCTAATTAATAGGCGATGTGGAACATTAACGGTACTAAGATTTGTAAATGACATAATGCGCGCGCTCGTACCTCATATGAGAGGCAGTTTATCGGTCAAGAAACCGATGCTACTGAGGGTATCGTCAAGATGACCACGTGGTACTTCGGTACTTACAGGCAATCTAATTGCGCAACAGTCGCCTTGGCAGGCTAAGGCCCTAATAGAATGGTAGGACGGCCTTAAATTTTAATGTAGTAATATTTATTTATTTATTTATTTATTTATTTATTTATTTATTTATTTATTTATTTATTTATTTATTTATTTATTTATTTATTTATTTATTTATTTATTTATTCAGTTAGTTAGTTATTTAGTTATTTATGCAAGCTTGCGGACGAAGTCTGCGCGGGCCTATTTAAGCCCCGGGCCCGTCTGCATTGCAGACTTTGCAGGCCCTAATATTAAGCATCTGAAACCACTAAGTATTCAGGTGACGTTTCGTCTATATGACATTACTGTACTTTTAATAATTTAATTGACTTTGTTGTAATAACATTTGGTGATCCTCCATGTACAATGAACTCTCACAGCACACATACAAATAAATGAATTGTCACTGCAAAGTACTTATAAAAACTAAATCGTTCACATTCAACAATTAGGCTACATAAAACCACACTGAATCTCTTTTCCGAGAAGAGAGGGGGAGAAGATTTTACTGTACGATGCCTGGAAAGCACGACGCTTTCACAAAGAGCGCTTAACGGGCCCAGTTTCTGATGAATACAGATCCTTCTATGGTATGCATCAATAACGGTTTAATGCCTCATCAGTACGTCGAAATGACGCTGGGAAACCGTATCAATGGAGAGCTATAGAGTCGAGGTTTGTATGAGTTTCAACAAGATGACAGGTATAAAGTCAACATTCCGCCCCCTCTGTTGGAAGTGGACACATTGCATGTGAAATTCTTCTTATATGCAATGTTGTCTCCTAGTGGATGATGGATGTGTAGACCTGTTAGATTAACAGGGACACACTGATTGATTAAATAAATTACATACCTTCAAGATCCTAGATAAACATTTTCTAATAATTTACGAGTTGTTGAACGTGAATTACATGCAGAGAGCATAGTGGTTATCAAAGTCAAGGTAGTGACTGGGTTGAGATGGAATTCTGTGGGGGCGGAGCTGAATAAAAAAGTTATATAGATAAATGAACAAGGACAGGTGGAGTTCGTTTCTCGAAAAAGCGCGGGTTAGTGGGTAGCAGTCAAGCCTCAATGGGCAACAGAACCGAACGGAACCGAAGTTCAATTCCTGATAGGAGGGATTTTAGAGCTGTCTGTTGTCGCTGATGATTTACGTAAGGAATGATATACTGCAAGCCTAGGTCGCATCTCTCCTGTTGTACTCATATATGAAAATGAAAACCTACAACCTGTTTTCCAGTCTTTGACCAGGTCAGGGGTGAAATGAATGAATCAGCTATAGGCTGTGTTTACGATGGGGTCGTCACTCCCAAAGTGATTTAAATTGTTGAGTGATAGATGCTATGAAATGAGAATGGAAAGTGTTGCTGGAATGAAAGATGACAGGGAAAACCGGAGTACCCGGAGAAAAACCTGTCCCACCTACGCTTTGCCAAGCACAAATCTCACATGGAGTGACCGGAATTTGAACCACGGTATCAGCGGTGAGAGGCCGACGCGCTGCCGTCTGAGCCACGGAGGCTCTGTACTCATGTCAATGGCCCGAATTTATATGTAGTATCAAAGTGCCCAATATGAAAATAAAAATGTAGTATGTATAAGTGGAATATGGAATTAAATGTGTAACATCACAAAATCTATATATTAAAAGAGTTTATTAAAAACAGATTTGGCAAATCCGGACGTCCGTTCTACTGGACCGATTTGGTACATTTTTGTGTTATTCTCTCCGAAATTACCTGCCGGTGAATTATGAGACATTGAGAGGTCTCTAAGTTCAGCCGGCTTTGAGTAATCATAAAATAAAATCATTAAATGATCACTCCAATAATTTCAGGTGAAAGCTTACCCTAACCCGCAAATCATTGTACTCAGCAGGTTGCTAAGCGACTAACACTTTCATTAATATTCTGATATATGATTTTCAGCCTTAGTAATGTCATTGCATGCATCCATGTTTGATTATTACCTGTCAAGCCAGAGAGAATACACTTCCTCTGATCACGGAATAATACTATTCCCTGCTAGAAACTCTTTGATTCCCCAACCTTTCCCAGCTTCCTAATATATTCAACAGATGGCAGAGCTTTCCTAATAACTTACATACTGCTAAGAGAAAAAAGTCTACGTACAAAGAGACCCTAGACATTAGCCATTATCTGAGAACACCTATCGAAAGTTAACCTAGCTGCACTAGAAAGAGTGAAGGCTACGTATCTTGAAGTTCTCTGCGTGGCAGAAGATGCTCCTTCGTGACTAACCTATGAGCTCACAAGACAACCGTTCTATAAAGAAAAACTGCGATTTAAAATGTCATTGCCTTCTACGACACAATACGAAGCTTTGCATCAAGAACTGCAGGATAAAAAAGCGAATATATGGATAGATTTTTACCAAACAGACGGCATGATGGCGTCAGAATGGATGAATTCTGACTACGAACTGCGGCATATCATAACACTCTTATTAAATGTTCATAAAACCATTGAGAAGGGCAGGCAAAACAATATGACTACGACAAGAACATCAAGACGAGTTATCTGACCTATTTACAACAAATCCTGTGGAGGAGCGCGGGTTCTCTAGTATGTAATTAAATACGTAATATTCATAAAATGTATAACAGCATTAGCCTACTGCATTAAATTCACAAGAAATATTCATACATTCCTTTTGATTTATCGTAATGACATGAAAAAAAATCTTAAACACCACCAGATTGTTGTTGCTTGAATAATTTACAGTCTACTCTTTTATAATGTTGACAGTACTAAATAATGAAATCAAAATACTTTAAATATTTAAAGAATGTTATGCATTATAAATCCCAGAGTATACTACACAATATATTGCTGTGCCGAGATTCCTGTTGCCCTCATGCCTCAAAAATGAAAGAAAAAAAATTAATGTAGAATTTGTCTTTAAACACCAATGATCTTGCAAACATATAAAGAGTTTGAATAAGATTTCGTTTCAAAACTGCATGGAGTTTGTTAGAAACTCTGACCAATATTATTATTATTATTATTATTATTATTATTATTATTATTATTATTCTTATTAATAATAATAATAATAATAATAATAATAATAATAATAATAATAATAATGGCGTGTGGCCTCCGAAGAGGCCTAGTTCAGGTCTTTCGAGTTGACGCCGTACACAGAAGTCAACGACATCTGTATCTTCGTCCTTCCCATACCTGATGACAGCACAGTTTTCCTCACCTGACTTACTTTTGTCGCCGCTACTTTGGCTGCCCATCAGACCTTCGTCAGCGTTCTAACAGACGGCTTCTTTCATTCCAGCTCGTTCTTGTCATTTTGCGCTATAACCACATTTATCTTGTTTCAAGCTGGCCAGTGTCCTGTTTTACTAATGCACAGTGTTTACTTCCATAAAGCAATGTACTTCACAAAAACTGATGGTCTGATGCAGAATACGTGTCGGCCTACAATGGCCACGTCTGCTCCGTAAATCTGTGAGGATGGTGCCCTACTTATAATGAATCCCAATGCTGCACGATGCACACACCCAGCCCCCGAGCCATCGGAATTAATGAAGGTTAAAAATCCCGGCCGGGAATCTAACATGGGAGTGCGTGGTCCAAAGGCCAGCACGCTAACCATTTAGCCATGGGGTCGGACAACTTGACCAATAAGAAAAAGGCACCTACCATCCCAGATTCTTAGAAAGAATTAGTGCTGTTTTATGCAGTTGAGACAACCGGATCTACTGCATTTCACAGACAGAAGGTTAGAAATCCCAATTTTAAAGGAATTTTAAAGCCAGCTTTAGGAATTGAAACATGCTTTATACAAGGGTGCCCATACACGGGGGCAAGGTGGGGCCACGACCCCCTGCTAGCTCTCAGAGAAAGGCAAACATCTAATGTAGTTAGGTGTTTTCCTTTCAAGAAAATGATTTAAAAGTCAGCATTACGTAGAAGTGGTAGTACCATCTTCCACCAACAGGCAAGGTATACCGTGGGTTATTCTACTGCAGAATACAAGTCGCCATTTATCTTCCAAAATATTAAAAATACTACGTACCCCTAGGTCTAGGCCCCTTTCAATCTGTAATATGGACGTCCATGGCTCTATATGAGAAACAATTCGCAAATTATTTTACTATAGACTGAAAATTTAAACGAGTTGACAGAATGTTTTTTTTTTTTGTAATAATTGCCTAGATGTGTACAAAAATGTTACATTATTCATATAATATGTATAACTATGTAAAAATATGTGAAATAAAACACAGATATAACCATATCAGAACCAGAATTTGCTGACGTTTTTCATATTCAGTTGTCTGCAATGAGGAATGGAATATGTAACTGTACAAGGATCCGGGCCGTACTCTCATTCGGCTTTCCTTGAACTTCTCTGTGAGAGAAGTTAATGTAGAAGAGCCTCTTAAACTCATTACGGATCTTATTAAGCCGATTACCACCACTTACCCACCTTAACAGTTTCATTTCATTTACATGAAATTTACAGTCAGCTTGACTAACTGACTGATGACTTCGTTATCGTGCTGGCCCCGTGGTCTAGCCGTAGCGAATCTGCCTCTTACTGAAAGGTGGTGGGTTCAATTCTCGCGTTGGATCTGAGGAGCTAGTTGAGGTCCACTCTGCCGAGATCAGAAAAATTGAGGAGCCGTCTGATGCTCAGTAGGCCGAGGCCCCTCAGGGATGTTGTGCCATGCCTTCATTCTTCTCATTATTATTCTTCAGGGGATATTCGTATAGAATGTGCAAAGTTATATAACTCCCCAGTTAATTTCTGCCAATATTCAGCCATGCTCTTTGGACTTAGGACGCAGCACTAATCCCATCTATCGGAGATGAGTGACAGCAGAAGACAAAATTCATATCACAGCAGTGGCAAATATCATGTTATTGTTTATCAGTTGTATGATCTTTCGATATTGTACGCCTCCACATTTAGTTTTCATCCGACTCTGGGATATTAGAACACCTAAGGTAAAGGCAATCCTTCCTTCTTTCATGATTCTCTCTTGTCTAGCTCTTCAAGCGATCGTTCCCTTGTGGTTTTTATCAATTTTTATTAACATCTTCATGATTTTCCTTGCCAATTCGGACCGATGACCAAACGGTTTTACACCTCAGTCCAATCACGACAAAAGCCATCGCCAGTTAACTCGATTGATCAGTACTTCCCTGTTATAATGCTCGTCTTTTATATGGACTATGTAACACAAGTCTAAATTCATGAATTCTATTATAATAATCGGTATGGTTAAACTGTATAAGGCATAAATGATTGGAATTGCATTCTCTATAATTTTTGTTACGTAATACTTTCCGATAGGACCAGTAACCTAGCTAGACTATTCAAAAAATTAAGTTTAGTCACCTTCACCTAAACGACCATTTCATCCACCGTGAATAGAAGTTATTTATAGCCTAGACTGTAGTACCATATTCCTAGACTTATTCATGAAGAGCCCAGGGGAAAAGGGGGAATGTCCATTTTGGATCATTTATCAGGAAATGGTTTTAAAAGTTTAAAATATAATTCAGAAGCTATTTAAGAACAGTACCTCATATTTATTCTGTGTATGAACTATAAAATACTGAACTATGGTGAAAAGTTGCAAGGACAATACTTTCTTGTTAGAAGAACAATACCGAGCTCGATAGCTGCAGTCGCTTAAGTGCGGCCAGTATCCAGTATTCGGGAGATAGTGGGTTCGAACCCCACTGTCGGCAGCCCTGAAGACGGTTTTCCGTGGTTTCCCATTTTCACACCAGGCAAATGCTGGGGCTGTACCTTAATTAAGGCCACGGACGCTTCCTTCATATTCCTAGGCCTTTCCTCTCCCATCATCGCCATAAGACCTTTCTGTGTCGGTGCGACGTAGAACAAATAGCAAAAAAAAAGAAGAAGAACAATAGTTGGAAAACTCACTTAACATTTCACTCTAAAGGGTAAAAGGGAGGGGTCTTTGACCAGACCAACAATGAATAAACGGGGATCACTGTACTTGAAAATATAAAACTCACAAAGTGCCAACTATAAAACATGACCTATTATTACATAAAAATTATTGCAAAACAAATCACATCTCAACATTACTTCAGAAATCACAAAATTATCTACTTTATACAACAGTTTTCACAGAAATAAACAATGGTTCTCTTTTCGAATGCCTCATTTCATAAAGATTCACTTTCTTGGCAATTCTGCGTAGAACTCCTGGGATTCAGCTCCACACAAAACCTTTAAAACTTGCAGATCTCGCCACTTTCCTTGTGTCATCGGCAAATCACCTAAAATGTAACAAACAATGCAAATACGTGTCTGAAGGTCATATCAACTTACAGGGTAAAGTAAAGTAATATCCGAACCATTGTATGTTCTGTCAGGTTACAGGAATTCTCCCTCTGATAGTTGTGCATTCATAAGGTGCTTATTTCGAGGGGGCCCTATCACAGAAGAGTACCAGGGACCATTGTAAGTTTCCCTATGAAATATCATTCGTGGATGGTTCTCCTCTATTCGCAACTCCCTGATGGGCCTTGATTGAAAAGGGCACTTCTTCAGGCAAAATGATTCTGTGTACATGGCTCAATCTCGGACCATCGAATAGTCAACTTCATTAACTCAAAATGGTGTTGGTTTTGATCGTGCACTCCTGGTTATGTTGTTCCAGTCTTCAGGCATTTCAGTTCGTGATTTTCAATTTATTAGTCCCATGTTTTTGTTAATTCCAGGTAGGAATAACCCCGAATCGGAAATGTGACACGAACAGATCTGAACCTCTTTTCAAACATCATGTGATGGCGATACCTGATCAAGATGTAATTCTTGTTTTGGCCATTGCTCGAGTCAGAAAACAAATCAAGGTGAAAATAGTGGTCCAAAAGGGATACTACTTCGTTAGCACCTTTTCTAGCTGTAACTTCTGTGTACGTGTAGAAAACTGACTTAGAACCCGAGAACCGGTGAATATTGAATAAGTAGAATGAAAACTGGCGCTTGTAGTACAATGTGTTAGATGAGATGTTCGGCAGAGGAAGATTCCTCCGGTAGTCCATCTCTAAGCTCTCGACTACTTCCGACTTCCTGCTTCGGATTTTGGATTTGCGTTTTCAAATGTCAGTGCTTTTAAAAAGGTGTACTTTCTTCTCGACTTCTAAACATTTCACTTTCCTTTCAATTTGGGCCTACCTGTCCACCTGTTCCACTGACAGGTTGTTGAATTTTGCACTTAATGCTTTTAATTTCAGTTCATACTCGTCGCATTTACTACATGTGTCCGATCTAGGGCAGCCAAACGATGTATTAAACTCAGCAGAAAATATAGTTCTATAGGTTCCGTAACTTACCCGATTCTCACTGAACATCTCACAATTATTTCATTTTATGGTAAGATTATCAGGAAGGTAAACTATAAATGTTTTCTCAGCTGAGTAGTGGCTTTGTGGGCCCTTGAAGGACTTGATATGCTCGCAAATTCTATCACGAATGTCCGCTCGAAGCTTATGTAGTCGATTTCTGTGTTTCCCCCTGTCATCCTTAGGTGTTAACCCATAAATTTTCAAAGAGCGTTGAACAGTTTGCAATCTTTTTCTTATTCCGTGAGTGGATAAAAAGGGTTTCTGACATACCAAAACATCAGCAACGTTTGCATCTTCGTCAGTTCTCCTTATTCTGCAGCATCGTAGCTTTGTGCTTCATCCTCATTCTTCCTGCTCTTTCGTCGTGTTATCCACTGGACTGTAATCAGGCCCGCCAGGTGTATTCCAGTCACCCAACGCATTAAAAATCACCAATAATACTCTGTATGTCACAAGTTTGTAACTTACTGAAACACTTCTTTTTGCAGCTGCATTCCTCACCAGTTTCATAACTCTGAGCTCTTAATTTCTTTGAAGCATCACTGACACGTCCATACTTCTTTCTCTTCCTGGGTTTATCACACACTCAGTTACTTTGTCACACACCATTTCGATTCAACAGTCAGCCAATAACTGAGTATTGCTACCGTAAGAGATTGTTGAAGACAATGCTCTATTAACAATCGGCAGAGGATTTACAATGAAAACTTGTTTCCCTCCAAACTAAGCACAAGGAACAAAGTGAGTGTAATCCGTGACCCCCTTCTTTCATTGTTCACAATGGACTTGCCCACTTTATTTCCCCCTGTCCAAGGAATCTCCTTCTAGCAATTGCAAGAAAACTATGAGCCTTCTTCCCCTGTGTCATAGCGAGCACGAAACTACTCAGCGTCTAGTATGTTATAGAATCAAAATGTGACAATCGACAAAAATTGGACATTCCCCCTTATTCTCCTGGGGTCTTCAAATCGATTTTGATTAAATTCTGTTCAGCCATGTTCTCGTAGTTCGACATTGATATGGACTTAGCAAAGAAAAAAAAACCTGACAAAAATCGAAATCCATGAATATCTGTTATCATAGTCGGTACGGTAAAAATGTATAAGACAAATGATCGGAATTTTAATTCTATATAACGTTGGTTATGCAGTATTTATCGATAGGACCACTAATAACATTGAACTAAATTTTAGATCTTCCCCTTTATTACTATTTACCCCCACGGTACTTAACGCCCTTGAAAGAGCCTTGGCCTGCCCAGCGACCGCTGCTCAGCCCGAAGGCCTGCAGATTACGTGGGTCGTGTGGTCAGCACGACTCAACCCCTGGGCCGTTATTCTGGGCTTTTGAGACCGGGGCCGCCATCTCACCGTCAGATAGCTCCTCAATTCTAATCACGTAGGCTGAGTGGACCTCGAACCAGCCCTCAGGTCGAGAGAAAATTACTGACCTGGCCGGAAATCAAACCCTACAAAACGGGGCCGGCATATTACTATTTCACTCAGCGTAAATAAAATTATCTATAGTCTAGATTGTAGTGCCTCCCTCCCTGACTTTACATAGTGATTTTCATTAAATTCCCTCCAGCCGTTTTCTCGTGATGCCCATACATACATACAGAGCTGACGGAAAATTAAGAAGTGCATATCCTTGTTAGTAGCGTCCGTGACTCAGACGGCAGCGCGCCGGCCTCTTACCGCTGGGTTACGTGGTTCAAATCCCGGTCACTCCATGTGAGATTTGTGCTGGACAAAGCGGAGGCGGGACAGGTTTTCCTCCGAGTACTCCGGTTTCCCTGTCATCTTCCATTCAGGCAACGCTCACCAATATCATTTCATTTCATCTGTCAGCCATTAATCATTGCCCCAGAGGAGAGCGACAGGCTTCGACAGCCAGCAAAATTCCTCTTCTCGCCGCTAGATGGGGGCTTCATTCATTCCGGTCAAATGACTGGAAACAGGCTGTGGATTTTCATTTTCATTTTTTTCATATCCTTGTTACTGCCGACACGACTGATACAGAAATAACATTTCTTTAAAATTCTGAGCAATGTACAGACAAAATTATTATTATTATTATTATTATTATTATTATTATTATTATTATTATTATTCAGGTGCATTTTTGGCAGTCTAACAATGTAATCTATGCAGCACGGCAGATTTAGCGTCATTCTTGTAGATTTTGCCTTCGTTTCTTATTGATCTTTTGGGGCTGAAGACAAACATGACAAGGATCACCGTTATTTTTAACCCGGCAATGAAAGCACAAGACTAGGAAGGTGGCCAGTGAGTAAGAAATCCTTCCGCCATTTTATTAGGTAACACAGACGCTAAAAAACCGACATAGGACCAAGCGGAATGCCAGGAGGAAAAAAAATCAAAGGAATTAACGCCACACTCACAGAAAGCAATCTAAATAAACAATATCACTAAGTAGCGAACAGAGCAAAGTTCTGTTGAAGAATCTGAAACATTGACCTGAAGAATTCCAGCAGCATTCCAAGCTGGCGCCGGTTGTCTCGTGCTATGCGCGATGCTCATTGGAAACAGTTCACAGTGAATGAAAACCTGACGAAAAGCGAATCACCTTGTTTTTATCTACTTATATCACCAAGACGTGATCAGAATAAGTCGATGAGAACATGGGCTTGAGCTGATCTACTACGACATCATGGTCAATGGCTGCATGGTCCAAACTGAGCTCTAATCTGGTCCTTGTTCAAAATAACGAATATTCTTCCTTCAAGAAGTATATTTTCCAGTTTCTCTTTATAGCCGCGGAAGCGTATAGTTCCAGCGTGACCTGATAACAGCCTGTCATCGTAAAATCCTGGTTCATAATAATAATAATAATAATAATAATAATAATAATAATAATAATAATAATAATAATCACATTAAAGCTACTTCGTTTGGATATTGCTAGCCTGGTCGGCATAAAACTCCAAGAATAAGAGCCGAGAGTATTCGTCGCACTGACCTTGCTTCACCTCGTAGTCTGCAGGGCTTCTGCTGGCTGAGGAGCGGTTGCTTGGTAGGCCAAGACCTATCAGAGCTGTAAGGCCATGGTTTTTCTTTATTGCTAGCCTGGAGCAGTCCTTTTATGGCAATCCCTCTGACAAAGGTGGCCGGCGTTTGCCTTGTATAAATGTTTGTGTGGTGGAGGATAGAGCTCTGTGTGGTGCATGAGTTTTAGTGATGGGACGAGTCGAATATTTCAACTCGTTTAACTTGAGTCAAACATGTATTCGAGTCAACTCGAGTGACTTTCTGTTGTAACTCGAATAAAGAAATCGCCGCATGTCCAGATGAATCATGGCCGACTGCGATAAGACCTCACTTGCTAACGCGCTCCCGAGTTAGAGACACGAACTCGCCCGAATCCTCCCGGGTGAGATCGAATGGTTTCTGTTCAATGACTTATCGATTTTTAATAAATGCCAGGAAGGGAACTGAAGTTCATCTATAGAGTATTCATTCAATTATAAAAATAATAGTTGTTTACTTTTGCATCCTATCTCATTCACAAGACATAGCGATGGTTGCCAGCTCGAGTTGGCAGAGTTTCCGAACACGATTTACTTGACTTGAAGTATTCAACTCGTCATTTGCTACATGAGGGCAAAGTTAAGAAATGTCCCGAATAGCCCCGAGTTCGGCCGAGTGCTTTCTGTTCTTTGATCGGTTCCTAACCCAAGCAAGAAACCAGTAACAGCATTATTTTCCTTAGCCTTAGTGAAATGTGTTACAGAATTAGTTTCTTTACAGAGGGTTGAGACTATTATTATTTGGTTTATGTTTGAGAAGAACTCACTATTTCTGGTTTCTTATGTATTAATGCTTTCTTCAGCTGCCAGCCAGTGTTAACAAGTATGTGATTTTTGGTAGAGAATACATTACTTTACTATTACTAATACAATTGTCTTCGTTTTCATGCCTCAAATGTGCAACTCGCAGATTAGAGTAACTTCTGCGCACACAGAAAGCACTCGGTTTCCCTCACTCGCCTCTTTTACGAGACATAACGATGGTCTCGGCGTCTCGTCTCGCTCCCCCTGCCCGACTCGTCATTTCGAGTTTCCTTACTCGCTTCTTTCACGAGATATTCCGATTGTCTTGCTCTCCCTGCCCTACCCGGTCAACTTGTCAACTCGAGTCCAAACTCTAGTTGGTATTGTTTCCGAATGCGAGTGACTCGAGTTGAAGTATTCGACTCGTCACATCGCTAAACTTTGGAACAGCGCAAATATTGCGTCACAAATCCTAAGAATTTAGCTCTTTAAAATTAAAATCCAGACGCTGCCAGGAATCGAAGCGGAGACCGCATCAACCGAAGATCAAGACGTGACCACTTAGCCATGAATTCCGACGTGATGATGATGATGATGATGATGATGATGGATTACTTACTGAATAGTACCAGAACATGTTGCTTTTGTCGTTGTTTGGGTCATCGGTCCACAGACTGATTTAATGCAGCTCTCCATGCCACCCGCCACTATACTGATCTTTTCATTTCTGTGTAACTACTGCCTCCTACACCTACTCTGATCTGCTCGTCATATTCATGCCTTGGTCTACTATTACCGTTCTTACCGCCTACACTCCCCTCAAAAGCTAACTAAACAAATCCTGCGTGTCTTAGGATGTGCCCTAACATTCTTCTTCTTCTTCTTCTTCTTCTTTTTGTGGTCAAATTTATCCAAATCCTCCTCCTCTCAGCAATCATATTCACTATTTCTTCATTCGTGATCCGACATTGCTTTTTTCATAGAGTTATTAGCTGTAATTTTTATATTTTACAGTTCTGATTGTTATTACTTGTATTTTGTTTCTGATTAATAATGCTTTCCTAAATTCAAAGGAATACGCTATCGAAACTTCATTCAGAGTTCACTGGTTTTCCCACTACCCATTTGCGTATTAAAAATATATTGGTTGATGAAAGGATTAAATTGTATTTTTTATTCAGCGATCACATGATCACATTTAATACAAATTTCACTTCATAAAGTGTAAAATTTGATTAATGCTTTGGAATTTGTTACGGCGCTGAATGGACCTCTCTTAAGGTAATCTAACACAGTTCCTTCATGGCTGAAATCCCAGAGGCGACGGATGTTTTATGTATTTCTTCAGAATTTAGCTATTGTACTCATTTCATAATTATAACACTACATCCTACTTACAATACGAGTACAAGGGAATGAGGAAAAACATAAAGCCAATAATTACAAGCCAGTCAGCTTCACGTTTGTTGTTTGTAAGCTGTGGCAAAGCATTCATTCTGATTAGTATTTAGACACGTTTGCGAAATTACTAACTGGTTTGA
This sequence comes from Anabrus simplex, assembly GCF_040414725.1. Classification (NCBI taxonomy): domain Eukaryota; kingdom Metazoa; phylum Arthropoda; class Insecta; order Orthoptera; family Tettigoniidae; genus Anabrus; species Anabrus simplex. The sequence goes on along the minus strand of NC_090273.1, from coordinate 55,826,449 downwards.
CGGAATGAATTAAGGGTTTAGGAAACGTTATTCCAGTGAGACTCAACTTTTAGCATTCCAGGAAGATGTGTTTTTCTGCTATTTGCTTTACGTCGCACCGACACAGATAGGTCCTATGGGGACGATGTGACAGGAACGGCCTAGGAATGGGAAGGAAGCGGCCGTGGCCTTAATTAAGGTACAGCCCCAGCATTTGCCTGGTCTGAAAGTGGGAAGCCACGGAAACCCATCTTCAGGGCTGCCGGCAGTGGGATTCGAACGCACTATGTCCCGGATGCGAGCTCACAGCTGCGCACACCTAACCGCACGGCCAAATCGTCCGCTATTTCTAGGAAGATAGAGCAGATATTTTATATTCAGGAGGTCGTATAGACTATCAGTATTGACCTATCCAAGGCTTTTGATTGGGTAGCTACTCACGAAAATGATGGCTATTGAAGTGGACGAAAGAGTATTTGAGTGGGTGGCTAAATTTCTAGAAAACAGAACTGAGAGAATTAGGTTAGGTGAAGTGTTATCTGATCCCGTAGTTATTAAGAGAGGGGTCTTGCAGGACGGTATTATTCGACCTTTATGTCTTCTTTTATAATTAATAAGGCTAATTACGAATTATGTTATACTGTACAGAGTAGTAAATGAGTTGAAGGATTTTGATTAACTGTAGGGGAGCCTAGACAATGTTGTGAGGTGGATCACGGATAATGCTATGATGGTAAATGGGATAAAACTCAAGTTGTAACTTTCACCAAGATAAAAAGTTATCTCATTTTCAATTATTGTATTGAAGGGGGTGATCGTACCTCATGGAGAACACCGTAAGTATCCAGGTGTTATTATACAGAATGAGGACGAAGCACGGAATGGTTCCATGGCTCAAGCCCAATGGGACGGACCTTTTGATTGACGAGTACCAAGCGTGTTTCAGGAAATGTCGATCGTGTGCTGAACAGATATGGAATCTGAAAACGATATTAAAGAACCGCAGATTCAACAAAACGATCGTCACCTTCGTCGACTTTAAAAATGCATACGAGTATGTGTTCGACACGCTAGAGGAGTTCAGAGTGGACTGGGAGAGCAGAGAAATGATCTGTGCGACCGTCACGAACACGATGTATTCAGTACGATTATTTTGGTCAGTCTCCGAGCACCGAGTGAGTTGGCCGTGTGGTTACTGTCGCGCAGTTGTGAGCCTGCATGCGACAGATAGTGGATTCGAACCCTACTGTCGGCAGCCCTGAAGATGGTTTCCCGTGGTTTCCCATGTTGACACCAGGAAAATGCTGGGGCTGCAACTTAATTAAGGCCACGGCCACTTCCTTCCCAATCCTCGCCCTTTCATATCGCATCGTCGCCATAGGACCTAGAAAGCTCTGGAGCCTTTGGAAGTACGTAGCGGGCTTGCGACAAGGAGATTGCCTCTTCCCTCTTCTGTTTAACTTTGTATGTCATCAGAGAATGGGCGTTAACGCAGCCGATACACGCACTAGATCCCCTTTGTGCGAACTATTTCAGAAAGGTCAGAGATTAAAAGAGGCGAAGAAACTTCCTCGAGAGTAGAATTTGGTTCACACACCGATGTCCGTCCCACATTCATGTCCTGGGAAGCTGAACAAAACATATCGTCGCTGCACCAGCAAAACCCCGTATCGTACAATGCTCTTCCTATCCGTTATTCTCCTTGAGAGTGGTGCCTCTAGCCACGTATGGATATGCAGTCCATCAGAACAATTTTCGTTGTGTTCATTTTCGTATGCCAAAGTATGAAGGAAAGTGAACTTTACTGTACCGCGCTGTAGGCATGCATTTAAGGTTCATTTTCGTTTACGCGTCAGCATAGGAAAACGAACTCAATGAAACTTGTTCTAATGGACTGAGTATCCAGCTGTGACTGCGAGGCGTGATCAGTCCTGAGGAGAATAATGAATAGGGAGGGCATTGTGGGATACGAGGTTTTTCCGGTGCAGCCACGATATTAACAAAGGACTTGGAATTGTTGACCACCACGTCCCAACCCCTTGTAAGGAAACTGGGCCGATAATGATGTTTACGTTAATCTCGGGAACAAAAAACTCCTCAGCTATTCTCACAATGTCTAGCGAGCCAGTGATAAAGAATTACTTCTTACTACTTCTTATAATTATTTCGATCCTTAAACATTTTATTTAGCTAATGTGTAATTATTTCGATCCTTAAACATTTTATTTAGCTAATGTGAAATAAATGATCACTTGATGAGAGATGAACTTCGCCACAGAAGGACTTACAAAATGTTTGCCTCGCATATCGTGACACATACATTGTAGATAGCACGATAGTAACGCAAGAAAAACATATTTTACTACTTAACGCGACTCGTAAAGTGTGTCATGAATCACGGAATACACTAAAATAGTTTACATAAAAATAACAGTTAAGGCTGAACATCAAGCTCTGTTAATTTCTTTGAAAGTGACTTTAACAATTACCATGGCACCACTGAGTAATCGTAAAATACGAGGTACTTTTTCGGAGGACAGCTGCTCGGTAATGAAGTTTACGCGATTGATTCTGAAATATTAAACGTAAACTCAGATAATGCGTGGACCATTTGTAAGCAATGTATATAATGGGTGAGTTGGCCTTGCGGTTAGGGCCGCGCGGCTGTGAGCTTGTATCCGGGAGATAGTGGGTTCGAACCTCACTGTCCGCAGCCCTGAATATGGTTTTCCGCGGTTACCCATTTTCATACCAGAAAAATGCTGCGGCTGTACATTAATTAAGGTTACGGCCGCTTCCTTCCCACTCCTAGGGCTTTCCTCTCCCATCGTCGCCGTAAGACCTACCTGTGTCGGAGCGACGTAAACCAAATTAAAAAAGGAAAAAGAAAGCAATGAATAAGTTTTATTCCCATTCCTTAAACAGAAGATATTTGTTATCCATCAGCTTAAAGCTCTGTTATCGGCAAGGACTACATTGTTCGAACAGCAACGAGGGTGTTAGCAGTCGGGACTAGGGTATATAAGAAATTTTCAGTTAGGTTTATGAAACAACGATGGATATCCTGACTTTCTCGTATTCAAACAGTAATTCATGCCCACATTTAACAGTTATCATTCGCACAGAAATAGATTATAACTAAAATATTAGTTGTGTAGCTGTGATCAACTATGATCATGATTATCGTATGATTTATTTTTATGCATCACGGACTCAGAAGTATTTCGGCAAATCATACACACGCGGTTATACAAGAAATGTGAATATCATATGGTGCAGACTGTTTACCAATCAATCAATCAATCAATCATCAATCAATCAATCAATCAATCAATCAATCAATCAATCAATCAATCAATCAATCAATCAATCAATCAATCAATCAATCAATCAATCAATCAATCAATCAATCAATCAATCAATCAATCAATCAATCAATCAATCAATCAATCAATCAATCAATCAATCAATCAAATCATTTTTTAACAATTTTCTTTACGTCGCACCGACACATGTAGGTCTTATGGCGACGGTAGGACAGGAAAGGCCTAGGAGTGGCCTTATTTAAAGTACAGCCCCAGCATTTTCTTGGTGTGAAATTGGGAAACGACAGAAAACCATCTACAGGGCTGCCGACAGTGGGGTTCGAACCCGCTATATCGCCGATGCAAGCTCACAGTTGTGCGACCTTAACCGCGGGGCACAATCAATTGATGGATCAATCAATCAATCAATCATACCGAGCGAGTTGACGTTTTCCCCTGTATTTCTATTCATTCATTTTCGATATTTCAGCAATTTTAATTTCTGTTAGAGCGTAAGTGGGGAAAGATGATGATGATGATGATGATGCTTGTTGTTTTAAGGGGCCTAACATCGAAGGTCATCGGCCCCTAATGGTACGAAATGAAAGAACAAAAATTGCAAAGGCATCCACTGACCAAAATAAAAATAAAATATGGCATGAAGAATGAATGGATGGACAGGAACTCAACAAAACACAAAACAAACAAACAAAAACCAGTGGATCGGACTCAATACAGATCGAAAATAACATTATTACCGACCAAGGAACCACTTATAAAGCACAATGATGCTTGGTGTCTAAAGGGGGTGCAAAATCCACCCATCCATCCATCCATCGCGAGTAAAATAGAACCATGGTATGTGTCATGTTGGGGTATTAATCAGAAGTAGCGAAGACTCACGGTGTTCCACAAAAGATGGTACTACTCACAAGTATTTCAATACGTACAAGTAACGCAGACCTATTGTGTGTCTCACACAATGGCGCAACTCACAGCCAACGCAAACCGATGAGGCTCCTCACCTAGGTGTACTAAACACAGGCGCCGGTATTCCCGTGGTGTTCCTCACATAGTGGGTACTAATCACAGGCAACGCAGACCCACGGTGCTGCTCATATAGTGGTACAACTCACAGGCTACGCCCAGACCCGCGGTGGTGTTGCACACATGGGTACGACGCACGGGTACTGGAATCCACCAGGCCAGGCTTTAACTGCTACTAATCACAAACCTATTTCGTACCGAATTTAGTGGTACTACTCGCAAGTACAGGCAACCTATGGTGTTCCCCGCGTGATGGTACGATTCAAAATTAGTTTCATGGTTCTAATTCAGTCAGCCCTTGGTCGCCCCTTTTAGTCGCCTCTTACGACAGGCAGGGGATACCGCGGGTGTATTCTACATGTGCGTCCCCCACCCGCAGGGGGTAGGTGGGGAAAGAACAGTAACGTAGTTTTACCTCAAATTCTATTGTATCAGTTAACCTGTAATAATTAGAATACAACTAAGTGTTGTTGATGACTGTTCTTTACTTATTTTACTACATAGAGTACAGTAGTATCTTGCCTGCTATATTCGTGTGTGTCCATATAAACCTACACAATTTTGATAGAAGTTAACGTAAACTTGAGTTATTTTTAAGGATCTCAATGGCTCTGGGACATCTCAAACTTCTGATATTAATGCGGCATTAACAGTCTCTAGTTAGCATACAGATACCTATAATCTGCAGGTTTACAAACACTTGGAAACCGCACTAGAACTAAATTTTGAACTGTCACTACTTTGTAATGGGGATACACAGAATTGGCTTACATTCAACCCTGATAAAATCCAGATCATCATAACAGGCCAGGAGAAAGCTTTACGTTGTATTAAACGTGGAAATCTACTTGACGTTGCGTTACCTGACACAAAAGTTGCACAGGGAAGAGTAGTAGAAAATATCCGCGTTATGATCGACGAAGGTATCTCGTGAGCAGCGTATGTAAACTGTACCTGTTCGAGAGTGTATCAATTCTTCCATCCGTTGTAAAACGCCAGGAAATGTCTGCCTCTATCAACAAAATAATACAGCCAATACTCGATTAATTCTCTTATTTGACCATCTTATTTGACCACTGTGATACTGTGTACAGCGACCTTAACCCATAGTTAGCCAGTAGACAACAAAAAACCACATAATTCCTACATTCATCTCATTGTCAGTGTGAAACCGTATCGACATAAGTCGACATATTTTAACAAAATGTAAATTCAAAACCTGAAAATGAAAAAGAAATCACGTAGCAGTGGAATACCGAAATAATACATAATCCCACCTTCTGTGCCGTGCAATTCAACATTTAAAGCTGCATAACCATAGATTTGAATACTTCTGTCCGCCTCTGTATGTCTTCCGCTCATGGCCATCTATCAACGGCTTTCCCATCAATAAATTGAACTATCTGGCTGCGCTTGCTCCATCTGATATCAGAAGGGAAGTGGCTGCGAACAATGAAAGCAGAAAGTCATCTAATATGACCTCTCACACACTCTACGGATATCATCCTGCTGAAAGGAGAATAAAATCGAGAACGGGCTTCCTAACAACTACTCAACCACTGCGAGGAACAGTTGCAAAAGCATTAGTTTCTATGGGGAACGAGAGACCTAGTAATTTGTCTGAATCGACGGAACCGAAAGAATCTCTACCTCCCGGCCACACAGAGAACTGGCCAATCTGGAAGTCCCTGAACAGACAGGGATGAAGTTGCAAGAACAAGGCAGAACTTATGTAAGTGGCATTTTCGAACCAAGACAGTTCTGTGTGATTGTGGCGAATTTGTAACAACGTTAAATCTCTTATGTTGTCCACCCAGCTGTACAATGAGTGATTTGACTCAAGTTAATTCAAGTGCTCTCGAAGTGGCTAAGTTTTGGCGGGGAACTGTTTGAAGTTACTTGATGAACACATATTTGTATACTTGTGTCCATTTCATGCATATATTTCTTTATGTTTTATTGTTTCCTGTTTTGTACCCTACTTCTGACACGAATAAATAAATAAATAAATAAATAAATAAATAAATAAATAAATCTACAATGCAGTAATCAGACCGTCAGTCCTCTATGCAGCAGAGTGTCTATATTTAACTAAGAAGACCCCACTAAGAGCCCTCGAGGTACAAGAAAGAAAGTTCCTGAGACGGATAGTGGGACCAAGAATTTTACCAGATGGAAGCCGATGGTATCAACCAAATCGTGAGCTATATAAACACCAAGAAAATCTCATAGATGCCATCAGAAGAAGGCGACTGGCTTTTTACGGACACCTATCCAGAATGGACTCAAATAGATTATCTCATAGGATCTTCAAGGCTGCTAACAAGGGCAAAGCTACTGGGTTCGTGTGGATGAAGCAAGTGGAGAAGGACCTTTCGGAACTCCACATAAATCAAAACGACATAGCTGATCGGAGTAACTATCATACAACTCTTAAAACTAAATCCTTTGTAACATCCCTCACAGAAGTTTCCCACAGACCAAAAGACGAGACCAGGAAATGGTCTGAGGAACGTAAGATTGAATTTAGCCGGAAAATGAAGGACTACTGGGCCATCAGGAAAGCTCGAGGTACCAACAAGAAAACAGCTGCCAAACCAGCCGCTAAGAACACCAATTGTGGCAAACAACGACGATGACTTCAAGAAACAGCTAAAACACAAGCACCGTGGTCCATAGATGGCCCTAACGAATTTAAAAAATAAATAAATAAATAAATAAATAAATAAATAAATAAATAAATAAATAAAATAGTAAAGAAAAATGGAGCTTGCATTCCACCTTACAAAAAACACGTACAGCAAGAAAGCGATCCCTGTTAGGACAAAACTACGCCACTATCAGGCAGTAATTCAACCAGAGTGCTTGTATGCTTCAGAATGCCTGGGATTAACAACCAGGAAAGACATTGAAGAAACTGAGAAGAAGGAAAGAAAGATTTTAAGAAAAATCCTCGGTCCAAAGAAATGTACTGACACATACCGATTACGCAGTAACAAAGAAATATATAAAACATGCAGCAGGATTTCAGATACCATTAGAAAGCGAAGAGTTAAATTTTTTGGACATATTTCAAGAATGCCTGATGACAGACTTGCCAAGAAAATCTTTAACCACTTCAATAAGCCTAATAGGAAAGGCAGCTCTTATGAAAAATGGTTTGTTAACACGAAGAAGGATTTGCAAGAAATGAACATCACACATCAAGACATCCACAATAGAACCGACTTCAGAATAATGTTACACACATTTAAGGGTTTCCTAGAGCCGGAAACAGCGACCAAGAAGAAACAACAATGGACGACTGAAAGGAAAGAAGCAGCAAGCGGGAGGATGAAGGGAGTACTGGCGCCAAAGAAAATTTAAATCATGAGGAGTTAATTACGTGGTCCACAGCTGGCCAACATCGATAAAAGAAGAGGAAGAAGACATAAATAAATAAATAAATAAATAAATAAATAAATAAATAAATAAATAAATAAATAAATAAATAAATAAATAAATAAATAAATAAATAAATAAATAAATAAATAAATAAATACATATATAAATAAATAAATTCCTGTAACTTCCTTATAATGTCCGTCCTTTCCACCCCCCCCCCCCCCCCTCACACATACCTTTTTACTTCCTTTCCGTTTTTACTCACTTTCGTTCTTATTTTGATCTTATTTTATTTGTCGTAGTCAGTCCTTGGCTGTCTCCTTTTTACGTATTTATTCTATAATATTCCTCCTGAACGCCTTTGTTCATTCTCATTTCGCAACACACAGACAAACTGCACTGGAAACATCTTACTTTGAGGTAAGGTGGCATCGTCATTTCCCAATGGAAAGGTTGGCGCGCAACGGTAAAGTATTTTTAAGTTCAAATCGCCATTGTTAGAAAATTATGATTCCTCTTCTGAAGAAGAGGAACAAAGTATCAATCGAACGTACAGAATTTCCCTTTTGTTTTCTTTGACACGGCAAGAATCCCAGAAGATTAACATGTCTATCAAAATGGGCGGTGCAGACATCAAGCTAGTTGTACCTTCTTGTTTTGGTCTAGTCGCACCTAGTATCTCGTTTTCATGTAATGATTTTCTTATATTTTATTATTATGTATTTTGGGTTTAAACTTAATTCATTTTGTGTGCTACGGTTCGCATTAAATATCTCCGAAATGTAATGTATGCGTTGTTAATAATAATCAGATTCCTTCTAGGTATCCCCCTCCTCACAGCCGAATCGAACAACATTCCAGACCATTCCGGTCCTATACCAATAAAAATTGAGGACTGCCTGTTCATAACGCGCTATTTTCACCCTAAGAAAGTAGTGAAAAATCACAAGGAAACGTATAATAAAAGGCACATGATAGGGTATGTTACTACTTGTAAGGAATTACAATTTCCTGGTCTGGATTAATCATGGTATTCAATAGTATTTGGCTAATGCAATGTGTGTGGACGAAATACTTTTTTAAGAAATGAAATGGAAATAGCACGTTTTGAATAGACACTCCTCATCTGTGCTTTTCATTAAAAATCCCTGTAATGAAAGACACTCAGACACCATTTCAATGGGACACAAAATAAGGACTGTCGGGACAGAAATGAACACTGTTGCAAGTTTAGTAACTTATGTACAGGAGCTTAAAACAATACCAGTGAAAGGGTTAACACGACGTGATTATCATTTATTTGTCTCCGAATAAATGTTGCGAGGAGAGACTAGAAGAATGACAAAAATTTCGTTCAGTGAATATTAGGGCCAAGAATGTTAATACACTCACTTGAAGATACGATAAAATTGCCTCAGTCCGAATAATAACAACTGAAATAGTTTCATGACTATCTTTACTGCACTCGGTTTTACGTCGAAATCGGGTACGCAAAGACATAAACCAAAAGTTTTAAAACTCGATAGATATCGGTAACGACTGAACCGTGCAGCACGCTTTCTCCGAAGTGTTGTTGAGCTCTCCACGTACACAGTAATAAAGGTAGTAACGCACTTTATTGGAGCAACCTTACAGTATATAAAGCGTAGGTTTCTGTCAAATATCACCAGATCCACCATGAAGTCCTTACTACTTCTGCTACTTCCAGCTGTACTGGGTAAGTAAGACAACGAGACAAGTAGATTCTAATTTCAAGAATTTTTTCAGTATTCACTCTCATTCGCGAATTCATCGCAGAGATCAGAGACGGATCAGTAACTCATGTTTATAGATCAGATACTAAAAGATTCATTCAGATCAAAAGCTGGTAGAGAAGTTACGAAGAAATGCCGAACATTGATTACTTCATCGAAATAGTAGTATAATCTTAAGTCATACTACTGAGAAGACATCAAGAGTAATCGATTTCATGCATTTTCATGTAAGAAACTACCTATACCCAATAATAATAATAATAATAATAATAATAATAATAATAATAATAATAATAATAATAATAATAATAATTGCCTCAATTCCATGCACCTGATTATATCTCATCTAAATGAAACAAATCTCAGAATATAAACCATATTTTCCCACGGGCTGTATTGTAAATACATACGTTTTCATTATAGAACAGAGATGTTCAGCTGGGAGCGTGTTGAGGCTAGCCCAGTGCGGCCGGGCTGGCGTGACGTAAATGCGGCAGCTTACGTAGCAAGCATACGTTACAGTCAAGTGGGAGACCGAAACACACTTTGCACGAAATCGAGGGAGCATTGACGTTCGATTGTAATTTCGACGCTCTCCTTCATTACTCACCAAGGTGCTGATTGGGATACATTCTTTAAAATAAAATTCTATAATAGCAATAAAAACTGAATTTTTCAAAATATTCCGGTTTGATTTGTACTGCGCTCGATATAAACAGTCTCTTTTATTTTCGTATATTTATTCATTCAAAGAAAACTGACACATTATAACATTTATGTTACCATCCATAAAAGTACAATGTTCAAGCGTACAAGCTACGATTTACAATTCCATGCATGGGAATGACAGTATTTTCATTTTAAAAATTCCTGTTGTTCATTGAGCAAAAATTAATATACAACCTGCGACAAAGTTCGGCGAAACTTTGCAGAAGGGTTTCTTTCGGATGGTGTTCAAAAGCCTCCTCACTTTTCGTTGGATGTCAGGAATGTCGTCAAATCGTCAAAGGGATTTTGAGTCATGGGAATAGAAGAAGTCTGGAGGATTGAGATCTGGCAAGTATAGGGGATGTTTCGTTTCATGGTCGTACCTGAGACACCAGGTTTCATTCTCAGTGACGATACAGTTCAAGAAATGTGGTGTCGCATCCACCGATCCGACAAAGTCCTTTGAAGACTCTAAACGTGCCTGCTTCTGATCGTCAGTCAAGTGATGTGGCACAAGACGAGAACACGTTTCCCTCTTCCCTAATTCCCGGGTAACGATTTGTCACACGTATTCATGGTTAATCTGCAATTCATCCGCTATCATGCGCACAGTTAATCGCCGATTGTTCGTGATTAATGTCCTCGCCTTCTCAATGTTTTCGTCACTGACGGTGGTCGCCGGTCTTCCGCTACGGGTTTGTCAGAAACACTTTTCCGGTCTCCTCAATAACGGGCGAACCGCTCGTACACACACTTCAAGGACAGTGCTTGATCTGCATAAAGACGTACCAGCATCGCATGCGTTTCTTTTGGTGTCATGCCAAGCTTAAAACAGAACTTTACATTTATCTTTTGGTCGTTCATGTTCCTGTTCGCTGTTCAGAACCAACGCAGTAAACACGCACTGTGTCAAACAGGTCTTACACGACACACACACACACGATGCTCAACTGAACAACGTTGGGAGCAGATGGTCAAAACCAGTAAGCATGACTGGATTGTTAGTGAGTTTATCAGATAATTTAAACCCAAACAACCACAAGCAACCGCCGTAACTCCGTATTGTATTCAAACTATTTCTAAAGCACCTGTTGAAATATAATAGTGAAAACTGTAATTCATTACGTACATTAAAAATATTTGAGGTTGGAGGGCTAACTCTTTATTGTATCAGGTAAAAAAATTTAAATTGCAATGAATATGATTGTTTTCTTATAACGTAAATTGGAAATGACGTGGATTTCTTCCCCCTTTCTTTCATTATTTTCTGACTCCATTCCAAAGTCGGGTTCGCAGCAATGATCGGAAGTGACTGGGAGAACTTCGATCATCCTTCACGGCCTGTGACGTAATCACAACGTCACTGTGGTTGAATACATTACGCTGCGCTCATCACCTACCAGTCCGCCCACTTACAGTGCTGGGAGCCCGCAGAACGAAATCCCCACTGTGAGCACCTCTATTATAGAATGCTATGCCTTTCAGAGTTTAGGGGAAGGCGAAAAATTTACTTCTCTAATATTTATGTTATTAGTGGTCCTATCGATAAATATTACATATACATATATAGAATTAAATTTCCTATCATTTATGTCTTATACATTTTTACCGTACCAGCTGTGATAACAGAGATATTCATGAAGTCCACATCAATGCCGAGTCACGAGCAAGTGGGTAAACAGAATTTAATGAAAATCGGTGTACAGGTTTGAGGAATAAGAAACTACAGTCTAGGCTATAAATCATTTTATTCACCGTGGATGAAATGGTAGTTTAGGGGAATGAGCCTAAAATTTAATTTTTAAATACCTATGTTATTGGTCCTATCGAAAAGTACTGCATAACAAACAGTTATGGAGAGTACAATTTCAGATCATTAATGTTCTATTCAGTTTTAACGTACCGACTATGGTAAGAGTTGCATTTCAGAGTCGGAAGAAAACTAAATGTGAAAGCATACAATGTAGAAAGCTCATAAAACGTATCAACAATAACATTACATTGACCATTGTTTGCTGTGATGTTATTTGTCTCTTATGCTGCCACTCATCTCCTATAGAGAGGATTACTGCTGCTCATCGAATACAACAGCCTGCCTGAATATTGGCGGGAAATTGCTGGGGAGTTAGATAAATTTCTTCTTTAGTATGCCTTTCCTGAATGAATGAATAAAAACCTACAACCTGTTTTCCAGTCAGTGGCCGGGTCAGGGATGGAAATAATGAAGCCCCCATCTTGCGTCTAGGATAAGAATTGTGCCGGCTACCGAAGGCTGTCGCACTCCTCTGGGGCTATGATTAATGACTAACAGATGAAAGGGTAATGGAGAGTGTTGCTGGAATGAAAGATAACGGGAATAACCGGAGTACACGCAGACAAACCTGATTGCTGGTACAAACTGGTAAGAACAATGACAGGAGGGTACTCGAAATGAGGACATAAAGGCTAAGTTAGGAATTAACTCGATGGATGAAGCTGTACGCATAAACCGGCTTCGGTGGTGGGGTCATGTGAGGCGAATGGAGGAAGATAGGTTTCCTAGGAGAATAATGGACTCTGTTATGGAGGGTAAGAGAAGCAGAGGGAGACCAAAACGACGATGGTTAGACTCAGTTTCTAACGATTTAAGGATAAGAGGAATAGAACTAAATGAGACGCAGCACTGGTTGAAAATAGAGGATTATGGCGACGTTTAGTAAATTCACAGAGGCTTGCAGACTGAACGCTGAAAGACATAACAGTTTTTAATGATAATGTAGGTATGTATGTATGTTGAAGAATCGATTCGTCACTGCTATTCCCACAATAGCGCGGAAGTCCAGTAAACGTTTCCCATTCATATTACCTCCCATACCCTCCTACATTTACCTATCGCCTTCTCATATCCTTCAGCTATATTTCCAACTTGCACATTAAAATCGCCAATTAGCACTACCTTGTCCTTTCAGTTGACCCTGAGTACGATATCCCACAGTGTTTCATAAATCATTGCCAATTTTATCCCCTTTTCCACCCTCATATGGTAAATAGACTCAGATTGTTCTCGTCCTAATTCCTCCAAAAACCAAATCTATCCACATCGTTCGCTCATTTACGTGTCGAAGAGAAATTATGTTGAGTGCAATAGTATTCCTGATGAACTGTCCCTACTCCACACTTTGCCCTTCCCTTCTTAACACCTGTCAAGTACACTTCATAATCTCTTCCTCGTTATCCCAACTTACCCAAATATTATTAAATATAAACACATTGTTACACGTTGTAACTATCCAATCTATTTCTATTCGCAGGTGCTGATGTTTGTAAGATCAATAATCGCATTCTTGGAGGGGTAAAAGCTGAAAAAAGTGAATTTCCAGGACTGGTAAGTTTTTAGATCCTTGGATTATTATCTCCAATCCGTAGTCTTTTCAATCGTGGACGCCAAACAGTTGCATAGAATTTTCTATTTCAAATGTGGAAGTTATCCGCAGATGGTCACTGATTACTTAAGATAATAACAGGAAATTTTACTTTTATGGAAGCCTATAGATTCTTTTAGTTCGCTGAAACACGGAATGTGTAATATAAAACATAATATTCTATATTCGTTTACACTTCTGTATTCCGGAAATAACTGTGATCATCTTTAGTTATTTGTTACTAACAGGACAGCTCAGGATGTAGCACTGTATTCTTCTTCTTCTTCTCCTTTAGTCTGATAGAAATATAAACCCAACATTCGTAGACCTTCAGAATTATACTGCTAAAGATAACGGTGGGTCAGAGCCAAATTCTACCTGTGTGGCACCCAGTGGAGATACACTGATAACTTCATTAATGTTGTTATCAATTTAGTCGCATAGATTTCTGTAACGGTCATACGCAGACATTGTCTGTGGTGTAAAGAGAGCAAAATAAAATCCGGTAACTTACTTCAAGTAGACATATGGGGAATAATCAGAATTGAAATAAGGCGAATCATCACAGAAAAATCACAAGAAATCCAGAAGAAAACCGAAAATAATAACGAGGGTGGCAGCTAAACCATTTCATTATTACAAGGATCCCAGAAAAGGAAAACATTGGTCTTCATAAACTAGACGATTCCTCATATATTCCAGAGACGAAATGGAAATATATCAAAATCTCCCATGGGAATTAAAATTAAAGTGAAGATTCGCTAGAGCACGAAGAGAATAAACTAGTACTAAACCAATAAATGATAACGAAATAAAAAAGAAAATAGGTAGGCCTATCATATAATTGATGCAAAGACAGGAAATGGATTTAGTGAATACAATAATGTATGATGAGAACTTTTCGATAAATTTCGATGTTTTTCCAAATTATTTAAGAAAAGACTAGGAAAACAACTGATACGAAGCCTGCCACCTGGTCTACGAGCCTTCACATCCCAGTATAACCACTACTGAAAACTCGCTGTTCCTTTATTTGTCAGGGTTGGCGACCATAATGTAAATATGAACGGGAATAATCCTTAAATAATCACCTAAACTCATGCTACAATGTCAGCCAAGATCAACTTGATTAAAAAAAAAAAAGGCCAAAGAGAAAGAGAAAGGAATGCTGAAAGCACCCAAGCGATCCCACGATGTTACATAAGAATAAAACCTAATGGGACATGAGGCCCAGACACAGGGGATAACCCCATACTACCTTGTGACTAGGAAGAAAGAATTTCAACCGCTGAAAATTTGAAAATCTTAGTCACAAGAAAATTATGAAAAAGGAAACGAAGGTCCACACCCGTGCTTGCTTTTAGGATATTACACCCAGTAGGGTGGTTAAGTTCCCTGCTTGAAGAAACTAGAAAACCTACATGATAGAGAAAACTGTGGATTCGACATTAATATCTGGGTGCTAGGGGTATCTTGTCCCTACAGTTGTTTTTTGGTTTCAGATAGTCGTATTTGTATCAAGTTTAGTTGAGAGCAATGCTGGAACATACGTACTTTCATCCCTAATCCGTAATCTCGATCATTTTGGACACATTCTTTTCCGCCCCTTCTCACCGCCGTGCCAATGGGGCTGATCGTGGACTTAAAATGTATCTGGAGTGTGGCTATTCACCTCAGCGACCCCCAAAACTTTGGATTCTGCATTAATATAGGTCGTTTCCTATTATTTTTATACTTTACCCCTATCAATCCCCGTCCGAGTAGAGTGGTAAGTCATATGTGTACCAGTTTTGGTTGGCAGCTATGCCCAAACGTACATGCATAATCTCGCTGCTGTAGAATCTTGAGCTGACGTTGTCATGGTTACGGCAGTTCATTTTTTTATCCGATTCCCGGATCAGGGGGAGTGTGGTGCCAATATCTCCATAACGGTTGGTTTTAGTTTCTTAAAACATGGTTTTTGGGCGCTTAGGGCTTACCGAGTTTTGTTCTTTGTGTCAAGGGGCTTAAAATGAGCTTTTTTCATCCTTGTACGACAAAATCGACATTTTGCCAATATTAGCCTAGTATTTTTATATCTCCCCCCGTCGCCCCCAACTCGAATTGTTTTGAAAATAAAATACAGCCCAGGCCCCTCAGGAATAATGTATATTTACATTACAAAAATAATTTTTAGAATCGGTCCAGTAGTTTCTGAGATTACACTTCAGATATATACAAACTCACAAAATTGTCACTATCTATTATATTAGTATAGATTATTATTACTTCGTAGAACGGAGTATACAAAAATATTCATTTATAGGACGAAGAGTGCATACATCATTAAGGGTAAGGTTTGATGAAATTCCAAGTTATTTGAAAACTTTTAAGGAAATGTTAGGTAATCAGTTGATAGGGAATCTGCCACCTAGTCGGAAGCCCTAAATGCTGTTCGGAGGAGTCCAGAAAGGTATAGGCATCCTTTGACAGTTAATATCTTTCGAACAAAATGACATATAGTTGCAATTCTTGCACAGTAGCGTAGTCCATGGTTTTCGCAACAGATGATGGAGGTCACGTGAATGGCACGGCAATCTTGGCGCACGTTTTTCAGCAATGACAATGAAGTAAGATTGTCGTTTGAGCAACGCAAGGCCGTATTGAAGTGGTACTGTAAGTGCGAAAACGTGATGGGGGTACAACGGCACTGGCGTAATGTGTACGGACTTCACAAGGGGGCATTCCCTACTCGTCGACCTCCGATTTCGCTAAAATTTATAAAAAATATAGAGCTTGGCGAGAAATGAAAGTACCCGAAGTGGTAACTCCAGATGGCCAAGCGTTTAGAAAATAAAATTTAAAAAGTTGACGCGGCTCTTGCACTATATAAGCCACTTACGTTAGTGCGGACGCCGAGGAGTAGGTGGCGTAGTGGTAAGAGCTCGGACTAGTAATTCGATGGTCTCGACAGTCTCCACACGGGGAGTCGAACCCACGACCATCGAATTACTAGTCCGAGCTAGCTCTTACCACTACGCCAACTACTCCTCGGCGTCCGCACTAACGTAAGAGGCTTATACGGTGCAAGAGCGGCGTCAACATTTTTATTTTTGTTTGTATTTTCTATACGCTTGGCCATCTGGAGTTCCCACTTCGGGTACTTTCATTTCTAGCCAAGCCCTGCATGTTTTATAAATTTGAGCAAAATCGGCTGTGACGAGTAGGAAATGCCCCCTTGTCAGCCACCAACACGTACAATCTATCGTATTCGGGATAAATTTGAAGCCGACGGCACTGTTCAACATGTTCGTAAGGAAAGGTCTGGCTGACCAAAAACATCAACAAGTCCAGCTTCCAGCGCTGCTGTCTTACAAAATTTTACTAGGTCACCTCAAAAATCTTTGAACCAGGATGCACGAGAAAGCGGGGTAAGCCGATCAACCGTACGACGAATTATAAAGGCTGCAAAGTGGAAAGTGTACATACCAAGATCGCCGCATGCTATGAACGATGATCCGGATCGAAGGATAGAATACTGCGAGTGGTTTGAAGGCACGGTTCGCGAGAATGAACGGTTTGCAGGGATGGTTATCAGGTCTGGCGAGGCGTAAACCAAACTGAATGGTACTGTAAACCGCCACAATTGCGTGTACTGGGCCCTGAATGTCTTCACATTTACGTGGACAAACCTGTCAACCTAACCGGTGTTAATGTATGGTGTGATCTATCACCACGCTGTTTGATTGGTCCATTCTTCTTTGAAGGTACCACAACTGGTAATGAAATGGCGTATGGCTTTTAATGCCGGGAGATCCCAGGACGGGTTCGGCTCGCCAGGTGCAGGTCTTTTGATTTGACACCCGTGCGCGACCTGCTCGTCGTGATGAGGTTGAAATGATGATGAAGACAACACATACACCCAGCCCCCGTGCCAGGGAAATCAACCAATGGTGGTTAAAATTCCCAACCCTGCCGGGAATCGAACTCGGAACCCCTGTGACCATAGGCCAGCACACTAACCATTTAGCCATGGAGCCGAACACCATAACTGGTGAGGTGTACCTTTATATGCTGTATCGATATTACCTGCCATCCGAGAGGTGTTTGGAAATGAAATATGGCGCTCCGCCTCATTACAACAGAGATGTCAGAGCCTACTTGGATGAAAATCTACCTGTACGAGGGTTAGGTCGAAGAGGAGCTGTTCAGTACCCACCACGGTCTCCAGACGTTACGCCTCTTGACTTCTACCTATGGGGACCTTGAAAAATGAAGTTTATCAACAGAAGTCAGCCACACTGAACGAGCTACGAGATGCAAGCGTCCTGTGCGGCTATCACATCGGCAACACTGACAGCCGTAGTTCGGTTAGAAGCTCAGCGGCATCGAAGTTGTTTGGTTGCTAACAGGGGGCACTTGGAACACATAAAATACCCCCCCCCCCGGCCACCTGCCCCCCGTGCAAGAGTTGTAACGGTATGATATTTTGTTCCATTAATATTCACGATCAGAGGGTGAGTACATTTTTCTGGCCCCCTCTGTATTGATGATTCGAAAACTATATGGAAACCCCAATTAGCAGAATGTCGCAAACCTAATGTGAGTTTGGAGATATAATATGTTTTATACACCTTCAAGGCCTAAGATTTTGTACACTTGGGTGAAGAGCTCGGAGTATATAGCTACACGTTCTTCAATGAGGTTACGTAGTACGACCCGAACGTTGAATTTTGGGGTGCTTTGGCCATGGCGCTAGCAACATGAAAACAAATTGTAACCGGATTCCAGTGGTTACACGATACACCGTTAAAAAAAGAGGAAAATAAATCAAATTACACGGCACTTTAAAACCTTAACACACAATAAACATCAGATGAACTGCGCCAATACACACACATAAATATTAGGTTGGGCAACGTGACGACTATAATAAAGGAACGTGGAGCGGGTCTGGGAAACCTACCAGGGTCATAGAGATACGAAAGTTTCGGGTTTCCAGAAAAATCAACGGTGATCCCTTGATTCAAGGTATAACAAATAATATAACAATACTTCCATTCTTGACGAGACGAATGCAATTTCGCGAAGTTCAAAACATTACGAAATGTGTTTCCGACTTTGTGTATGGAATTTCTGATGAAAGGAGTTCGTTTGGATTCCAGTAACGTCTATCTTGTTTCATGACTTCGCCTACGGCGGCATGTGTTCGTCTCCTCTACCGTACTGATGGTAATACGCATTGTTTCTTCATTTCAGGTATACCTCGACACACATTATTCGAATGGAACTCTTAAGATGAGGGAGGATTGTGCAGGATCCATGATCAGCGAACACTGGGTGCTAACAGCAGCACACTGCCTCGTTTCTAAGTATGTTTATTCATTCATTTAATGAGTACAACTTGAAGTAACTGGTGTCTATCGTATGGTAAAATTAATTCTGATTACATTTCTCACTATTTTAGATATCCTTCTCTGCAGTTCCTTTTTGTGAGGGTTTTTCCTACAAAGGAATCTTCTCAGAGCATTCAGTCTACAGATGTTATTATACACGAGGAATACCAGCCCTATCATAATGACATCGCACTAATTAGGGTGAGTACAAAATATTAGCAATCTAAATACTTGTAACTCCAGTATCTTGTGAATAATCATCCTGGGAGGTAAGGGGAGATGCTTATCTAAAATTCGACTTTTCTAAAGCAAATGCTGAGAGGATTGGCGTGTTGTGATTTTTGTTCCTTTTCTAGTTTGTTTGTTCATCAGTCTATAGAATGTTTTGATACCCCTGTTTGTCTCTTACGTAAATGATGCTCTATCATCCACTTCCTTGTGCAGAAGTATGTATCACAGTTTCTAGTCTTTGTCATTTCATCGAACTGCGTTTCTTCTACGGAACTACTTCACTCCCCGTTGCATATTTCCGCCCTGTACCTTTTGAGCTTATTGTTATCATTCTTCCTGCTTTATTCCCATCATCCTCATAATCCCAAAGATTCTCGGCTAATGCATGCACATTTCTGCAATCGGAATCTGAATGTATAGCGTGACCATACCCAAGTGAATTTGCCGGTCATCATTCGAACAGAATTAAAGAATTTATATGTTCATTAAGCATTTTACATATAAAATGCATTGCCAAGAAACATATCATAGCTTCTGCATTATTATTATTATTATTATTATTATTATTATTATTATTATTATTATTATTATTATTATTATTATAGCGTCTTTATTGTGGCGAAGTTAGGGCTCGCGGCCCTTTCTTACACTTAACTACTTCATGTATATACAATGTAATTTTTACATAAAATTTAAACATATGAAATGTTTACAACCTAAAGTATAACTAAAGCAACTAAAGTATCACTAACTAAACTAAGGTGAGTAAAGTATAACTAAATTATATACTATCATCGTCATTATCATTGCTTACTAAAGCCCCTTATTTATTTATTTAGCTTATGGCTAGTACATAACTCTACATAAAAATATTCTAAAATATAACAAACAATATGACACCTTAAACAATCAACCAATCTCTAAAACAGTTCATAAACTTTAATCCAAGCTGTCCAACCATTGTACAACCCCGTCAGAAGCACACACAAACTCCTTTAGCTGACCGGAGTATGACCTCCTAGGATATTCAGTGACAATATGATGGATGGTCTGTTTCTTCTCACCGCAGTCGCACTCAGGGGAGGAGGGCATACCCCACATATGCAACAATGACCCACATCGTCCATGATTGGTACGGACTCTGTTGAGAAGAACCCAAGTTCTTCTGGGGAGATTAAAACCAGGTGGTGGGTGTTGGAGACTACAGAGGGTCTGCCATTCATCTGGAACTGAGTTGGTCCACTCCAATTGCCATTCATCGGAACCGTTAAAGTTCCTATTGATGAGTTCCCTTGCAGTCTGAATGGGTGGAGATCTTGACTTGAGACGTCCATACCTAACAACCATGTCTTCATGAATGCGAAGACTTGTGTTCATTGTTATCTTCCTGAACTCGCGAATTAGGTTATTTTGATTGCGAATCCTTGGAGGTGTTATATGACTCAAGACTGGCAACCAGAAAAGAGGAGTAGATATGACTGCGCCGCTGACAATGCGCATCGTCTGATTCAGAACAACATCAATATTCTTAACATAAGGGCTATTCAACCAAACAGAAGAGCAATACTCGGCTGTAGAGTATACCAGACCCAGTGCTGACGACCTAAGAGTGGATGCTGATGCTCCCCATGTAGAACCTGCAAGTTTCTGAATGATATTGTTCCTGGTCTTCAGTTTAGTAGCGGTATTCATTAAATGTTTCCTGAAGGATAGCGTCCGATCAAGAATTACTCCAAGGTACTTGGGGTTAGAATTGTGTGGTAGGGGAGAGTTGTCGAGGGAAACATTCAAAGTAACGTTCGCCTGCCTGTTATTAAGGTGAAATAGACAGGTTTCCGTTTTGCTGGTGCTAGGTATCAAACACCACTTATCAAAATACTCGCTCAAAATGACAAGGTCTCTGTTCAGAATTGCTTCTATTTCATTCACAGTGGATTGCTGAGTAACTATTGCTAGGTCATCCGCGTAAGCGAATTGGCGTGATGCAGTACTAGGTATATCGGCAATGTACATATTAAACAGCAATGGAGAGAGCACAGATCCTTGAGGGAGACCATTGTTGAGCTTTTTAACTTTACTATGTTTGTTATCCATAACTACCTGGATCAATCTATCTGATAGCATGTTGTTTATGAGTTGTGACATTACTCTGCATCCAACAAGTTTAAAAAACTTATACACAACTCCCTCTCTCCAAACCGTATCATAAGCGGCTGTAAGATCTATGAACACTGCACCACTCTTCAGTCGTTTTTCAAAACCTGCTTCAATGTGGGTTGTTAACGCAAGCCTCTGATTTGACACTGCAACCAACTTTCTATACACATTGATAGCATCTCCTCATACGAGCTGAATTCGTGATTATATTAAGGTTATTGTTGTATGAAAGTCTTGCTCTCCCTTTTCCAATTTTACCAAAAACCTCCCCTTCCATGATGTTCCATATAATGATGACGATGATGATGATGCTTGTCGTTTAAAAGAGCCTAACATCGAAGGTCATCGGCCCCTAATGTTCCATATGAAACTGTTGAGTCTCATTAAGTGGTCAAACGATTTCACATAGGCCAGAGGCAGGGATTTATACAGGTGGAGGCACAAGCTTCCCCTAGTGCGCCGTCACTGCATTGTGCTACATAGGAGGCTTGCGGTGGTGTCTCAACAGCGCGCTACTGCCAACTTCTTGGGTAGGTACAGCATTCCAACCCACTGCTACACTGGGGCAAAACGCTGGTAATTTCACGAATGAAAAATCTTAACGACTAAAAGCGCTTAAATTTTTAAGTTATTTTCTCTATTTCTCTGATTAGAATTTATTTTTATTCACCTCCCCTGGCACTGAAGTGTTAGTTTTCTTTCAGTCCAGCTTGTTCGGTTAAATCACATCTCAGCTGCTTCTAGCTTGTCTTTTCCTCATTTATCCCAGGGTCTATGTTTCGCCCCCTTAGGTTACTACACTCACACTATCAATACAAAACTTACTAATTTCGAAGTATTCCTGTTCAGAATAGAAAGAATACTTAATTAACCTCCTTTGAAGTTTACGCCTGAACATGTTGTGAATTATCTTCCTCGATTAATCTAGATCGCCAGAGTAATTGTTCGGCTGTTCTCTCGAAGTCTAGCAATAAATACAACGGCGCAGGAAGTACTTGGAGAGAGAAGGAAACAGAGTAGAAATAAATGGTATGACGAAGAAGTGGATAAGGTTCTGGAAGAGAGAAATCTTGCCCGACAAAGAATGCTACAGAGACCCACTCGACATAATATGGCAGTTTTTAAAGAGAAACGGAGAATAGCAAAGACATTGATAAGGAACAAGAAAAGAATAGAAGAAAAGGAGAGAGTGGATGAAATCCAGAAGAATTTTGAAAACAAACAAGGCAGAAAATTCTTCCATGGGGCTGGACAAGTAAAGAAGGGATATCAACCCAGAGTGAATATACTTAAGGATGAGACTGATAGACTAATTGTTGGGAAAGAACGAATTTTGGAAAAATGGGCAAAACATTTTGAAACATTACTTTCTGTCAGCCAATAAATGAAGAAAAAGAAGGATCAGACCGTATGGAAACTTCAGAGAGAGATGAGGAGGGTGAATATGGAGATGAGTGTGAGGAGGAAGAGATGGATGAGGAGAATGGAGATGAGGATGAAGACGATATGGGACCACCATCGATTGAAGAAATAAGAGATATTATAAAACAATTGAAGAGCAGTAAAGCCCCAGGGAATGACCTCATAACAGCAGAAATGGTAAAACATGGAGGAGAAGTGTTGGTGAAGAAAATACACGAGATAATTAAAAAGGTATGGGAAACAGGTACAATGCCGGAGGACTGGACACTAGCAAATATAGTATGTCCTATACATAAGAAGGGGTCACGCATGCAATGCAAAAATTATCGAGGTATATCCTTACTGAGTATAGTATACAAAATCCTCTCTACAGCCATAACAAAGAGAGTTAGTAGTAGAACAGACAGAGTTATAGGGGAGTACCAAGCTGGTTTCAGACCTGGAAGATCGACGATGGACCATATTTTCACCATGAGAATGACTCTGGAAAAGACATATGAATACAGCGTTCGACTAGGGTATCTTTCTATAGATTTTAAACAAGCCTATGACAAAGTTAAGAGATCGACATTGTGGGAAACAATGAAGTTTAAATTCCCACAGAAGTTAATAAAATTGACTAAGATGACCCTGGAGAGCAGCAGAAGTCAGGTAAAAATGCAGGGAAGTCTGTCAAGATCTTTCAGAACCGAAGAAGGCCTAAGGCAGGGAGACCCCTTATCACCAGTGTTATTTAATCTAGTGTTGGAGAAAGCTGTAAGATCAGTAACTACTAATCCGGGTGGTAATATTTACACTAGACTGATTCAAATTTTGGCTTATGCAGATGATGTGGTGATATCTGCTAGAAGTAACGAGGCACTTACAACTGCCTTGAGGGAGCTGAAAGATGCGGCTGGGCCCTTGGTCTTGGAGATAAGTGAGGCTAAATCTAAATATATGGTAACGGAGAGAAATGGAAGGAACACTGAAAAACTCCAAGTGGATGGTTACACCTTTGAAGCAGTAGATCGCTTCACATATCTTGGCTCAGTAATAACATCAGAAAATAAAGTTGAGACAGATATTGTAAATCGAATTAAGGCTGCCAACAAATCCTACAGGGCACTGAATCCCCTTATGAGAAGTAAAAATTTAAGCAGGAAATTAAAACTGACTCTCTACAAAACAATAATTAAACCGGTGCTTATATATGGGAGTGAGGCATGGGTATAAGTCTCACATAGTTATGATTGCTACCGATGGCTCATTGACGTAGACAGTTAAAGCATTATGCACATTGCAATCAAAATCGTGCTGGGTACGGGCGGCGAGGTCGTGAGGGAGCTCAAAAAATGGAGAGCGAAAATTTCCTGAGGGTATGCAACTCAATGGAAGGGCAGAAATCTCGTGAAATGGGGGATGGTTATTAGCTCACACACCAAGGAATGGCCAGCTGAAAAACATGCCCCCCCCCCCTCGTAGTCTGTGCTAACGTGCTAAATAATGTCGCTGAATTTATCATTAACACAACATCCCGCCCTTTTCACATCTTTTCAGGCTACGCACGACAAATTGCATGTGATGAATGGAAAGAGTTGTTTTGGCGGGAGCTGCAAGAAAGTATCTAAGTATGCTACTACTACTACTACTACTACTACTACTACTACTGAGTGAGCCTCTGCCCTAAAGTGTGCACACTGCTCATTCAAAACAGCGCGTCAGTGTAGGGATGGAAAAGCTGGAATACTATGATGAACCAGTGTGTTACGTACCAGCAGTATCAGAAAATGTATGAATCAGAGGAATAGCATGCTAAAGAAGAAAGTTATCTAACTCCTCAGCTATTTCCCGCCAATATTCAGTTAGGCTATTATACTCGGTACGCAGCAGTAATCCCATCCATCGGAGTTGAATGTCAGCATAAGAGGCAAAGAACATAACAACCAACGGCCAGTGTAATATTATTGTTGATCAATGTTACGCGCTTTCGATATTGTAGGCCTTCACATTATTAATTGTCTTTCGGTTTTGAAATACCACTCTTATCATAGTCGGTACGGTGAAACTGAATAAAACATAAATGATCGGAAATTGTATTCCCTATAACTTTTGTTATGTAGTACTTTTCCATAGGACGAAGAACATGGGTATTTAAAAATTAAATTTTAGGTGCCTTCCCCTAAACTACCATTTCACCCAGGGTGAATAACATTGTTTATAGCTTAAACTGTAGTTTCTTATTCCCCGACTCTATATACCGACTTTTATTAAATTCTGTTTATCCATTTTGTCGGGGCTCGGCGTTGATATGGACTTAGGAACAAAAATTCAAAATCATGACTATCTGTGTTATCATAGCCAGTGCGGTAAAAATACATAAGACATAAATGATCAGAAATTTAATTCTATATCACTTTAGTTATGTAGTATTTATCGATTTGACCACTAATAATATAAATATTTGAGAACTGAATTTTAGGCCTTCCCCTAAACTATTCACTGAGCGTGAATAAAATGATTTACAGCCTAGATTGTAGCGGTTCACCCCCCGAATTTACATACCGATTTTTACCAAATTACCTTCAGCCGTTTCCTCGTGATGCGTGTACAGACAGACAGACAGACAGACAGACAGACAGACAGACAGACAGACAGACAGACAGACAGACAGACAGACAGACAGACAGACAGACAGACAGACAGACAGACAGACAGACAGACAGAAATTACGGAAAAGTAAAAACTGCATTTTCTTGTTACTGTGGACATGATCGATACAGAAATACCATTCTTTTCAAACTCTGAGCAATGTACAGATAAAACTCTTATTTTATATATATACTAGCTGATGTACCCGTGCTTCGCTACGGAATTCTCAAAAAGACTGACTTTGTGGTTTTCCTAACTGAATTGAACATAGGTCATTACAAAAACGTCAGTAGGAATGTAGCGATTGAAAGCAATGTTATCATATAAAATACTCGATCAAATGAAAAGCCTAACACTTTCTCACTTTCAACGACCAGTACTACGGTGCCGATCTAAGAGTCCAAAGTTCCAGAGCTGGAATAACCAGGTCGCAGACTGCCGTGAACACTCCTCTATCATTATTCCGTTAAATATGCACACTACTCATTCCAATCAGTGCCTCAGAGTAGGGATGGAATAGCTCGAATACTATGATGAACCAGTGTGTTATGTACCAGATATATCAGAAAATGTATGAACCAGAGGAATGGCATGCTAAAGAAGAAAGTTATCTTACTCCCCAGCTACTTCCCGCCATTATACAGGCAGGCTGTTACAGTCAGTATGACCAGGCGAGTTGCCCGTGTGGTTAGGGGCGCGCAGCTGTGAGCTTTCATCCGGGAGATAGTGAATTCGAACCCCACTGCCGACAACCCTGTAGATGGTATTCCGTGGTTTCCCATTTTCACACCAGTCACACCAGGCTGTACCTAGCCAAGGCCGCTTCCTTCACACCACTATTCATTTCCTATCCCATCGTCGCCATAAGACCTACCTGTGTCGGTGCGACGTCAAGCCAATTTAAAAAAACTCGGTACGCTGCAGTAATCCTATCTATCGGGGATGAGAGGAAACAGAAGACAAAAAGCACATCACAACAAACAATGGTCAATGTAATGTTATTGTTGCTAAAGTTTATGAGCTTTCTATATTGCAGGCCTTCACATTAGTTTTCTTTCGACTGTGTGATATTAGGGTGTCTTACAAAATTATTGATATCATAGACTGTAGTTCCTTATTCTCAGACTTTACATACCGATTTTCACTAAATTCTGTGTACCCATTTTCTCGTGACTCGGCGCTGATATGGACCTAGTAACAAAAATCCAAATTCATGAATATCTCTGATTATATGAGGTACGCTAACAATGTATAAGACAAGTGATCGGAAATTTAATAACTTCTTACATAAGTACTACTAACTTACGACATAACTAAAGTTATGTTAGTTATGTAGTATTTATATATACGACCACTAATAACATAGGTAGGTAAGGGTTATTCTGCCCGAAGGCAGGTCCGAACCTTCGCAGAGGTGTTCCTGAGCCGGAGTTTGCGTGCGGTAGGGTGACCAGTTCCTTTCGGCTCCTCCATTCCCTTACCCCCCACCAACAGCGCGTGGCAACCCATCCAACTCCTGACCACGCCCAATGTTGCTTAAATTCGGAGATCTCACGGGATCCGGTGTTTCAACACGGCTACGGCCGTTGGCACTAATAACATAAATAACTTATTTATTGAGAATTACATTTCAGGCCTTCCCCTAAACTACCATTTCACTCAACGTGAATAAAATAATTTGTAGCCTAGATTGCAGTGGTTCATCACCCGACATTTCATACCGATTTTCATTAAATTCTCTTCAGCCCTTTTCTATTGATGCGTGTACAGACAGACAGACAGACAGACAGACAGACAGACAGACAGACAGACAGACAGACAGACAGACAGACAGACAGACAGACAGACAGACAGACAGACAGACAGACAGACAGACAGACAGACAGACATTACGGAAAAGTAAAAATTGCATTTCCTTGTTACTGTGGACATGGCAGATACAGAAATATCATTCATTTCAAATTCTGAGCAATGCACAGGCAAGACACTTATTTTATATATAGATTACATTTCAAGCCTTCCTCTGAACTACCATTTCACTCAGTGCGAATAACATTATTGATATCCTAGATTATAGCGACCTATTCCCCGACTTTGCATACCAATTTTCGTGAAGATACGACCACTAATAAAATAAATATTTGAAAATTAAATTTTAGGCCTTCCCCTAAACTACCATCTTTCTCAGCGTGTATAGCCTATATTGTAGCGACTTATTTCCCATCTTTGTCTAACGATTATCATTAAGACACGACCACTAATAACATAAATATTTGAGAATTAAATTTCAGGCCTTCCCCTAAGCTACCATTTCACTCAGCGTGATTAAAATAATTTATAGCCTAGATTGTAGCGGTTCATCAGCCGACTTTATATTCCGATTTTCATTAAGTTCTCTTGAGCCGTTTTCTCGTGATGCGTGTACATACAGACAGACAGACAGACAGACAGACAGACAGACAGACAGACAGACAGACAGACAGACAGACAGACAGACAGACAGACAGACAGACAGACAGACATTACGGAAAAGTAAAAAATGCATTTTCTTGTTACTGTGGACATGACCGATACAGAAATACCATTCTTTTCAAATTCTGAGCAATGTACAGACAAAACTCTTATTTTATATAGATAGATAGATAGATAGATATAGATATATAGATACGAAAACATAAAGGTCCAGTAACATTAGCTTGAGGAATTCTCCTCGTAATGATTACAGAATCAGATAATGCTTCACCTACTTTATTTCTCTGGGTTTTATTTTCTAGAAATATAGCCACCCATTCTGTTATTTTCTTGTCTAGTCCACTTACACACATTTTTGCCAGTATTCTCCCATGATCTATCTTATTAAATGCCTTAGATAGCTCAATCGTGACACTTTCCCTTTGACCTCCTGAATCTAAGGTATCTGCTGTATCTTGCTGGAATCCTACAAGTTGAGCTTCAGTGAAATAACTTTCCCTACACCCATGCTGCTTCTGTCGAATCAGTTATTAATTTCTCAAACATGTCTAATATAATCAGAAAGAATGCTTTCCCAAAGCTGACATGTCAAACTTACAGGTCTGTAGTTCTCAGCTTTATGTTTATCGCCCTTTCCTTTATATACAGGAGCTACTATAGCGACATTCTTTTTTTTTTTTTGCTAGTGGCTTTACGTCGCATCGACACAGATAGGTCTTCTGGTGACGATGGGATAGGAAAGGCCTAGGAGTTGGAAGGAAGCGACCGTGGCCTTAATTAAGGTACATTTCCACCATTTGCCTGGCATGAAAATGGGAAACCACTGAAAACGATCTTCAGGGCTGCCGACAGTGGGATTTGAACGCACTATCTTCCGGATCCAAGCTCACAGCCGCGCGCCCATAACCGCACGGGCAACTCGCCCAGTAGCAACTTTCTATTCATTTGGTACAGCTTGTTCGTGCAAAAAGTAATCAATAAGTACTTCAGGTATGGCACTATATCCCTACCCATTGTGTTAAGATTATTCCTAGAAATCTTACAAATTCCAGCTGCTCTTCTAGTTTTCAACTTTTGTATCTTATCGCAAATGTCTTTGTTATCGTACGTAAATTTCAATACTTCGTTAGTATTAATCACCTCCTCTATCCAGACATTATCCTTGTAAGCAACAATCTTTACATACAGCTGACGGAATACTTATGCTTTCTCTAGATCCTCACATACACATTCCCCTTGTTCATTAATGATTCCTGGAATGTAGTTTTTGGAACCTGCTTCTGCCTTAAAACGGCCTTCTTGTTTTCAATTAAATTTGTATGACTGCTAATTATGCTTGCTTGACTTCTTCGCTAGATTCAATTTTCTAGTGAGTTTCTTCACATGGTTATTAGGATAGTAAGGACATAAAGAAGAGGGCGTACATGTCTCTGGTAAGACCACAGTCAGAGTATGGTTCCAGACTATGGGACCCATGTAAGTACTAACTGATTCGAGAACAGAGCAGCTAAAATAAAGAAGCACGATTTGTTCTGGTTGATTTCCGACAAAGGAGTAGTGTTATGAACATGTTGCTAACTTTGGCCTGGGAATACTTGGGAGTAAGGAAACAAGCTGTTCCACTAAGTGGTAAGTTTCAAACTGTAAGTGGAGAAAATGGCGTGGAATGTCATTAGTAGATGAATAAGCTTGAATTCAGTTGTAAATGTAGGAAAGCTCATAGTATGAAGATAAAGCTGAATTTCAAGAGGACAAACTGGCGTAGACTGGGTGAAACTCAGGGGTCATGTGCATCTCCGGGAGTGACACACTCGTCTCTTGGGTTGTTCGACTTACTGACGGGGAATCGAACCCAAGCCACTCCGGATGAACCGCGCTGTCCTTTACTGCCTCAGCCAGGCAGCTCCTAATGAAATAATAACATCCGAACTTAATTTATCGGCAGATTATACTTTGCGTTCCTCTAAAAACAGCGAAAAAGGAAGAAAAAAAGTGAAAAAAGTACAATTCAATTACATATATGTCTCAGTCCTTTATGACAAGTAAAATATTTAAACTATGATATTTCCATGAAAACTGTCTTAAGTACGTGTTACTCAAATATCTATCATCCGCTCCCTGGCTCGTGACAGTCCGAGCCTCACTTACTAACTCCGGTGTCCAGGTTGGTTGTTCTCTTTCTCGTGTATAGCTCGTTCCATGTTAAGAAAACATTATTGCTCTTGTGACAACAATGTTGCCATATCGAACGGCTCTGCTCAACAGCATTATGGGTAAACCGTTGCTTATATATTGGTGAAACTCAGTACTTAATTTCAAAATAAAAGGATGAAGCTGTAAATTACTTTTTGAAATCTAGGGTGCAGGGCTATAGAGCGGGAGATAGCTTATTTAGGTTTTTTTACAGCAACATGGACAAACTATTGCACATACAAAACCTCAGTATTAAAAATCAAGGCAGTCTGGGAGAAAATAGACAATAGATATATTTATATGCTCGGGGTGGGCAGTGCAGTTAATTGCTTTTAATAAATTTGCCCAGGCAACACCGGGTACCACTGTGCCGTCGAATCGACCCACGAAAAGAATGTGAACAATTAAATGCGCTTTCGAAAAAGTGGTAAAAATGTGGCAAAAATAAAATGCGCTTAAAGAACAAAAGCTAAATAACAGAACCAAGCACAGATAAACATCATAGCGAATTTCTATATCAGTACAAGTCATGCCGTGATGTATCGCTGTACAGCACAGCATCAAAATCTTCAGTCCCAACTGCTGAACAGTACAAGAATATTAGAACACACACATAAATAAATAGATGAAGTCTCTTCAACAGTGATAAGCTTACGGCTATTCACAGCGTAACGGATTACGCGTTACATGTACCAGAGCAACTCAGAAGGAAAATGAAGGAAGGCAACAACGTGATGGCTGTTCCTGCCATTGTGCTTCCTCCCTGCGGATGTACTTATTAAACAGTACTTATTTTAATAACTTGCGGCCAAAAACATACCTGATCCATTTTCTTCCTTTCATAATACAATATAAAATACACTATAATATTCCTTAATTACGAGGTATTATGAGCGTCTAAGAGGGGGTGATTTCACTCCTTGTAAGACCATAACAGCAATATTGTTTTCTTAACATAGAATGAGTTTAGAGTTGTTCATCTTCAAAAGATGGCATTATGTACAGTATATGTATGTTATGTTTGTTTCTTTGTTTTTATGTATGTATGTATGTATGTATGTATGTATGTATGTATGTATGTATGTATGTATGTATGTAAACTTCACCTTTGTTAAATGAATATAGAGTACTATGACGTCACTTCTTTCAGAGAAATTAATATGTACCGTAACTTACAGCTGCATATGCCGATGTCCGTCATTGACCCTCACAGCAAGATCACACCAATACCTGCACAAGATCAGGAGCTGACGAACACTGAAGTCACTCTGGTCGGATGGGGAGTAACGTCTGTAAGTATCGTCCGCACTGTAATATTGGATTTCAGCAGGCTGGCTCCTTAAACTAAATTGTCTGGTTTCTTGATAACTGCTTGTAACTCCTTGCACAAACAACTTAAAAGGAGGTCATAACGATATCTAGGTGGTGAAAAGTTTTCCTCATACCAAATTATTTGAGTGTGCTTATATCAACAGTCTAGTGATGTTCTTTTTAGTACCTTTAATGTTTTTGAAGATAAGTAATAGCTTTTCCTGTGACCCGCGGACGGCATATTGGAAACGTCAGGAAGCTTGGAATAGTTCGAATACCGAAGACGAAAGTTTTACTGTATCTCAGACAATGAGGTCTTTTCCAGTTATTGCACGAAGCTAATGAACTGATGATGTGGGTGTGAGTAGCTTACAAGCAGAATATATTATTCTCCTTCTCCCTCCTCACTTCGTCTTCCTGCTGTAGTCCCTCCAGGATTAGCGGAACGTAGTCGTATTTTGTTGTCAACATCATTGGACCCGACAAGTTCCTGTTATTGCCCCATATCTTGGGCCCTTTTGCACTTCGTAGCCCGGGTAGTAAGTAGAGGCTCAAGGGGTCTTCAGATGCCATGGATTTCACCCTTTTCTTTCACTCTCGTGCACCATCTTACCTGCTCACCCTGAAACTTCTCCACTTCGGATGCCCCGATCAGATGTATTGTTTCTTTGAATCCCCTGCTGGCATTTTAGGTGCTCTTATCGCAAGGCACAGGCGAATTTTGTTCCACTTCAGCTAACCTTACACTGGTTGTATCATTTACATCCTCATTACACCCACCTTATCTTTCCATCATGCAGCCAAGGTATTCTAAGCTGCCAAGGTATTCTAAACTGCTAAGGTATTGTAAACTGCCAGAGTTCAGCAGTGGTTGGGAGTTCAGAAAAATGTTTGTCGTTGGTACAACTGGACTCCCGAAAGTGCAATGAAGATGTTCGTTCTTTGATTTCTTTGTGTCCAAAAAATTTTCACATTTTTTTAAATAGCACGTAGTCACTAATCACTGCAACGCCATCAACTATCAGCAATGCCTCATGAAGATCATTTGTGATTTTCGATGCCAGGAAAATCATGACAATGATTGAAAGGAGCGGAGTAAGAGCATTACGCTGGTGGACACCAACTTCGCCAGCAGCGCATCTCACATGTAGTTAACATCCTTGTATGACACGTATCCTGAAAAACAAAATCAGATATGATTCTGGAACAGCGTGAGCTCGTAATACATACAACCTGTCTTGGATCGCACTTTTAGTTTTCTTCTGGTTAACTTTTAGTGCTAAAACACCGGGCTCCATAGCTAAATGGTTAGCGTGCTGGCATTTGATCACAGGGGTTCCGGGTTCGATTCCCGGCAGGGTAGGCAATTTTAACCACATTGGTTAATTTCACTGGCACGGGGATTGGGTGAATATGTTGTCTTCATCATCATCATCACCACCACCACCACCACTACCACTATTCGCAGGTCACCTACGCGCGTCAAATTGAAAGACCTCCACCTAGCGAACCGAACTTGTCCTCGGACACTCCCGGCACTAAAACCCATACGTCATTTCATACTTTTTAGTGTTAAAACTTCGTACGAAATTTTAAATTCTTGCAGGATTGTTTCATGGTCACCAGCAACAGTGCTGAAGACGAAAATGCCATCAGTTAAGGCTTTCTTATCCCAAAATAAACTTCTGAACGCAACTACCAGCACCAACATGAAACATTGTGATGAGGTGGTACCACTCTGTCCTATGCCACCCTTCCTAGTAACTTTACCCACGACGCAGTCCTCTTCGAATTTGATGAACATAGTTTCTTGCTCATAAATGTACATGATCATCCTCTTGTACCTGCGCTGGATGCTGGGATTACCTATAACCTAAAGTCGTAGATTTAAGATTTTTTCGCGATTCAAGCTTCCCGTGATAGTGCACACAAGCACTGCTGAACACTTTCCTGAAACCAACATCTTCAACGAGGTTCTATAGTGTACAGGGCTGGCCGTAGCACTAGGAGGGGTGGGGGGTGTGCTCACTGCTGTAAGGAGACGATTAACTGTGTTCAAGGCCGAACAGGTCACAAATAGTTTTGAGGGGCTCTTACTGAAAGTTGTCATTCAAGGAAAGGTATGGTATTTCGGTAATGTGTATGTACCTCCTTCCTCAAAATCAGCTGTCTACAGTGAAATATTTGGATGGCTAGAATCTCATTACGAGCTACACAACAGTAATGTCGTCATTGTCGGCGATTTCAACATACCATCAATAAGTAACATGAACAGTGATTTGAATACAAATACGCAAAGTCAGCAATTAAGAAATTTTATTAATCTTCATAATCTCTTCTTATGTAATTCAGTTCCAAACTGTAACGGAAAAACTTTAGACTTAGTTATGACTAATCAAAATATTTCAAATATTGAATGCACAAGGAGCACAGACCCGCTACTGCCAGAGGATGTACACCACCCGGCCTTAGAAATAGAGCTACGAATTACAATGCGTCGGACTAAACCTAACACTACGCCCCAGACTTCATATAATTTTAAAAAAGCGAACTACGAACGACTATTCATGAGGAATTGGAACTCTCTCTATGAATGCACTGAAGTCGATGCTGCAGTAGACTGTTTTTACGGCAACCTTTATTCAGCTATAAACGAATCGGTTCCCACGAAAAAAAAACAGGTAACGGCAAAACACACCCCATTTGGTTTACAGATAGCATAATTCGAAAATTGAAAGAAAAAGAATATTACAGAAAGCGGAAGCACATTACGGAACATTATGATAGTCAATATAAAATTCTGAGAGCTCAAATTAAATCTGAAATTAAGTCCGCACACAGAAGATACATTGAGACAGTGGAACAAGGTATCAACAATGACACTAGATCTTTCTGGGCATACGTTAAAAATAGGAGAATTAATAGTAGGGATTGCGACACTTACAAATATGAAAATAACGTACTAGGTACTAAAGATGAAATTGTAGAAGGCTTTGCGGACTACTTCCAATTAGTATATTCCCCGCATAAGGCACAATATCGCATAGGCCTACCTAACGCTCCATCTTACACTAACGATACATTGTATATTAACAACTTTGCTTTAGAATAGGTTTAAGTAGCACTTAAGAAGTTGAAACCTAAAACATCTGCTGGACCAGACCAGGTACCATCTTATGTGGTAAAAGGTTGTTCAGAAGTTCTTAAGCATCCACTTCTATTTATTTATCATTTGATTATTACAACCTCTATATTTCCATCCGTCTGGAAGTTATCACGAGTGTGGCCCATACTTAAATCAGGGGATCCCACACTAATAAACAACTACCGGCCTATTTCTATTTTATCCGCGATAGCAGAATTTTTCGAATTTATGTTATGTAATCGACTAACAATATATATAAGACCTCTTATATCAGACAAACAACGTGGTTTCCTTTCACGACGTTCCACAGTCACAAACTTGGTTAACTTCACTCAGAGAGTGTCCACAGAACTTGACACGGGCGGACAAATGGACGTAGTATTTACAGATTTCGCAAAAGCATTCGATAAAATTAATCACGATGCTCTACTAAGTAAGTTAAACCTGTTCGGTTTCTCGAAACAACTGTTGCATTTTTTCAGTGACAGGAAGCAGTTCGTTTCTTTCCAGAGACATTCTTCTCAGGAATACCCTGTAAATTCAGGAATAATTCAGGGGTCAAATTTAGGCTCTTTAGTTTTTCTCGCATTCATCAATGATTTGCCTGAACAAGTGAAATATTCCAGCTGTCTGCTATACGCCGACGATTTCAAAGTGTTCAAAGTCATTGAAAACATAAACGACTGTGACTTGAAAAGTGTACTGGAGTGGGTGACTGAAAATAAACTGTACTTAAATGTTGAAAATGTGTATCGATGTCGTTCACTAGAAGGAAAACTTCCGTCCACTACACTTACAAGCTAGGTCGCAGTGATTTGCGATCGGTTTGCGAGATGAAAGACCTCGGGGTTTTATTCGATCACGAGCTTACATTCAATTCGCATATACTGAAAGTGGTAGCTGAGTCGTACAAGATCCTAGGATTCATTATCAGGAATATAAAATCCTTCAAAAACACACAAACTTGCATCCATCTGTTCAATACCATAGTAAGACCAAAAGTAGAATATACCAGCACCGTTTGGAGTCCTAGGTGTCAAACATATGTTTATCAGATTGAAAAATTACAAAAAAGATTTTTAAAATACTTACAATATAAAAAACTGGCTGCTATCCTCGTATGGTACCCTATAGTGATATCCTTCTAAATTTCGGAGTGGAGAGTTTAGAAATTCGCAGACGGAAGGATGCAGTAAAATTTCTTTTTAAAGTTGTAAACTATGCTATTGATAATCCTGAATTACTTTCTCTCCTAAATTTCCATGAACATCGCCTCAATTCCAGAAATAACATAACATTTTTAAATGAAAAATCCAGGACGTGTGCCCATGATAAATCGCCGGTAAACAGACTCTGCAGTATCTTCAACAGTGCCATTCAGAAAAATAATGGCCTTGACTTCAGTTTGCCATTGAGTGAGTTTGTAACTGAACTTCATCGCGCAATTGTATAAAGTCCTAAAAATAGGGGAAATTGTAAGGTGAAGTTCTATAATGCAATATAATGTATTGCTTCATTTATTTTATCATTTTACTTTGTCGTGTGTTGTTCCACCGCATTAACATAAGGTTCTTTAGTCTTTAGAAAAATACTTTCATATTTTATATCAATATTACGCAATATAATGCTTCATTTATTTTTATCATTTTACTCTGTCGTGTGTTGTTCCACCGCATTAACATAGGGTTCTTTAGTCTTCAGAAGAATACTTTCATATTTTATATCAATATTATAGGAGATTAGATAAAATTGTAGAATATAGTTTAGATATAAGTTTCACCATATTGATTGTAGCTTATCTGTCGTAGTTGCCGCTGTAATTGGGACACTAAGTCCTGTAGTGTGCAAATAAATAAATAAATCAACGACTATATGTATTCTATGGGATTGAGATTAGGTGACTTAGCGGGACAGTCCTATGTTGACACTTCCGGTGGTTCCAACAACCATGTTCTGGTGGTGTGGGATGTATACACGCTGCTGTTTTCGTGCTTATGCTCCGTGGGGTAGAGAACTCGTCTTGAATTAGACTATATTCTTCGGAGTCCATTCTATATAAGGCTTTCACCAAATTTCCTAATCCATTGGCTTTCATCCACCCCCAAAATCCCACGCTAATTCTTCCACTCAGTAACAAAATGTTGAGGAGAATTGCACGTCTTGTCTGGTCGTCACATCGATAGCCTGCCATCGGCATCTGATGAAAAAACCTTGTAGCACCACTCAACAGACTCGCAGAAGTCTTGTTGCGATGGAAGATACTGACGGCAGAAAGCCACGCGTGATTCTTGGTGCTCAGTAGTAAGGACTCATTTCTGGCAGGCCTTCGGAGATAGATGCCAGCAGCATGAAAACGCCGGTGGACTTTCAATGCACTCACCGGCAGGCCTAAGATTCTGGTGTGCTTTGTAGCTAGAAGGAAAGTAGTTTCGTTTCTGGCTTCTAAAACAGCTTTGTCTTGCTCCCTGGCTGTCACCCCAGGTTGCCCCGATTGTCTGAGAGTTTTAAGGCCCTCCGTGCCCTCTTCCTGGTATGTTCTTATCGAAAACCGAACTGTGTCTTCTGAGGGACTGACCGCTTCAACAATACATGATGACTACATTCCCACATACCTACAATGCGGCCCCTCCTCACCTCTGATGTGTAAGGCATGACGGATGATGTGTAGGAAGTGGTAAGTGTAATGCAAGGATACTCCCTTCACTTGAAGGAGGAAGGAGTGTTTTATCAAACTTCCAATCGTTGTGGAGTTATGAGTTGTTCATGCACTTTTCACGCGGTCAGATGTGTCCTTGTGTTCCCACACCCCTTTCCCCTGCGCAACGTGAGTGAAGAGAGAGACGGGAGTAAGACGGTAGAGTAAAAGCACTGAAAACTTATAACAAGCGCCGACTACTGAAGCATTTTAATATCTATATGCAACTTCGTTGTTTTAGCAGTTTGGAAACACTGAATTACATGAGATAACCATGTTTATGCGAGACTGATCATGATGAGTATTCGAATGGATCGAGGTGCCGTGTGCTGTTCTATATTGCCGAAAGTATATTACAGGTCCAGAAGTTATTCACAGGGGAAAACGTGTTAGGTAGGTTAGTCTTTTCTTTCCTTTTCTTTTCACCAACTGTCGTGTTGTATAAAAATATTCCTTTTTATTTTGACCACTTTTTCAACCTTTATACAGCCGTTGAATTTTAAGTAACTACTGAGAATATTTCCCATAGGGTGAACTACTACTACTACTACTACTACTACTACTACTAATAATAATAATAATATCATCGCATTTCATCCTTAAAAACCAAAGTAAAAATAACCTGGCATTAAATAATAATGATTATCAGAGATGCAGTTGCGTTTGAAAAACCGTTCCTATGGAGTTATTTCCAGCGCTGATCAAACACTTAAATGCAATATGTATTGGAGCGGGCTTACATCGTGCACATTCCTTCAAATCAAATCACAGTTACTTATTTTCATTTATTAGGAATAGCCAGAATGTTTGACCATAGAAACATCTTAATCATTTCCAGAGAAAATGGAGTTGGGAGTGACCTCTGAGTACGTAACGTTACAAGCCACAGTTGCTGGAAGACGAACACCTGTGATGTTGCCTCGCTTGCTCTTCCTCATCTTCAGGGTTGGCCAAAATCTACGCTCAAAAATTACCCGTTTTCCTTTCCACCTGGAGTTCTTCTGATCACGAGTATACACGTCCCATGAAGGAGTACTGAAATGAAATGGCGTATGGCTTTTAGTGCCGGGAGAGTCCGAGGACATGTTTGGCTCGCCAGCTGCAGGTCTTTAGATTTGACTCCCCTAGGCGAACTGCGCGTCGTGATGAAGATGAAATGATGATGAAGACGACACATACACGCTCATCATCGACATTTTATTATTACATTTTGAACCTGGAGGTTATAATATTGTGCCAAGAGTGAACACATCTGTCACATGCTGAACGAACAAACCGTATTTCAATTACAGTACATCTCATGCCGAACATCTCAGTCTTCACAACATTGCGGTGTAACCAGCGCATATTTGTATCTCCATTCACGAGTCTTTTGCTGTCTTGGTAACGTTACCTCCGCCACTTGTCTCACTTGACAGCGGTTATACCCGTAGAAAGCTGATAAGTGAGGATTTTTGATAAATTATTACATTTAAGCAGACCACACCATCACCAAATAACAACATATGAAGATACTGTACTTGACAAATTAACTTAAGTGATGTTAACTCTATTTATCAACTGAGAACTGTCAGCACGTCCAACTTCTTGTTCTGTTACTTCTTTTTCAGACGGAAGTAGACCTTTCAGCACCATATCTTAAAAAACTGGAGCACGTTCCAGTCGACCAAACACTGTGCCAAAAAGAAGGATTCAGTCCAAGTAAAGCTCTGTGCCACTATCCCACTCGTGCTACAGGAACTGCGTGCCCGGTAAGTATCTTTTCAGAAACTGAGCACTCTTTGGGTAGTTCCCTGTTGTTTGTTGCAATCCGACTGGTCTTCATTAATAGATCAGTACTCTGACACTTTGTTCCAAGATATAACATTACAAACTTAGTCACACTCCATCCTTAAGTCTAAGTCATCGGCGCAATCTAAGCTGCTCACTGTATTTTTACCCAATTTAGTGAAAGCGTACAAACCTCTGCCACTTCAGTAAGCATATCAGGGGAATGATCAATATAGATGAAGTATTTTGCCTTGTCGCTTACATCCGACTTCCTTAAAGTATTTAAAATTGTGATAGACTCCGTGAATCAACAATATAGAATAAAATTCCTTCGATAAATTTGACATTGCCATAAATAACTCTGATCCCTAATACCACAGTGAACTATCAGAACTTGGGATGGGTTTCCGTTCAGAAAGGACACGCATCGCTAGCTGCTACTTCCAAACGTCACTAAAACATTTACTTTAACTAGAAAATGTACAATACCCAACACATACTTTGCATGTTTCACAATATGGTTTAAGATAATTCACATAGATCATTAGCTTTCTGTTGGTTCCTCAACATGAGGGCCCTATGTGGTTCCAGGGCTTGTAGTTACTGCCAAAAGCCCATAATAGTCTACTACTCTTGGTTTCGTGAGCACACACGCCACTCAGTCGATACCTGAGGCATTCTTATAGAGAAAAAGGGCTATGAGGAATACGAAACAAAATATATTGATATATTGTCTTTTGTGATGTGAGGAAAACGTTCGTGGCCACTTATGAATTCCAACAAGAATCCTTTCGATATAAGCTCAGGGTTTTCTTAGCGGGCAATGGACGAGGAAATCAAAGCCTAGGATTACTTTGTTATACTCAGGCAAATAAAAATATAGTTCTGAGATATACAACATATTAAGAATTTGCTGCAGATTGGAGTGTGGGAGTAAAATTTGAAACACTTGCCGCTCAACGTGTTGTCCACAAGGGGTGTATGTCTTCCCGTTACTCCTAAATTTTGCCGTCGGACGCGTTATTTTAAGAAGCTTTTTGAGTGAGTGGTTGTTAATGAGCGTCTAAATTACATCTGTCATGCTGACGACACGATTGTGCTTGCTCACTCCTTGGACAATATACAACAAACAAAGGACTAGATATCAGAAGTAAGCGAATTTTACTCTTTACATATCGTTGCAAATAAGAGAACATTGCAGTCTATGAAGAAGCAGCACATCAAATACGGGAATTTATACCTGGAATGAGCAGAGGTTATACATTTCTGGGAACTACGGTTAGCAATGACTTGGATCACACACACACGCGCGTGAATGGGGCACGAATATCCCTTATAAAACTGAGTTCCGAACTAAACAGACACCGAAAAAATAAATTTGGTTTCGTAATGTGTTTCACCTCTATGGCGTGGAGACACGTTCGTTGGATGAGTCAACCTCGAAGAAACGAAACCTTCGAGATATGAGTCTAAAGCAAGTGCTGAGATGACTAAGAAAGTGACTGCAAATTGTAAAAAGAAATAAAGGAAATCACTGGAATATCTGTTACATATTGTGGTAGATACGGACCAATTCAGCTATTACCTACAAGAAAAATGTTCTGACTTAAAAATTAAGGAAAATGTTTTCAGGATCCATTCTGTTAAATTTCAGGCTATAGTCACGAAAGGGGAAATCGCCTAGGGAATAGCCGATACCAGGGAATTGATCGACCATTAAAAAATTAGCACATAGAAAAGAATTTCACCTCAATTGCAACATTCTACAAGGGCAACAACTTGGTATTCCATTTTGGGAGCGGATAGGAGAGAAAGGGAACTGGTTTAATAAACTTAATTGCGTACCAAGTTGTTACGGCTATTTTCTAGTTAGATCGTTTAAGCTACTGCTTAAAGTTCTCGTAAATCTAAACCATCCCGCGAGTAACTGTTTCTTTTCCCTTTTTTTTGCTAGTTGCTTTACGTCGCACCGATACAGATAGGCCTTATTTTAACAATGGGATAGGAACGCCCTAGGAGTGGGAAGGAAGTGGCTGTGGCCTTAATTAAGGTACAGCCCAAACATTTGCCTGGTGTGAAAACGGAAAACAATATTCAGGTTTGCCGACAGTGGGTTCGAACCCACTCTCTCCCGGATGGAAGCTGACAGCCGCGCGCCGCTAACCGCACGGCCTACTAGTTTGGTATTTCATAAATTCAGTACATCCTACACAAGGTGATGCTCCCTAGAAGCCCTACACACGACCCAAGCTGCTGGGCCGGATCTGCAGTGAGCAACATGCCGAACGTAATTTATAGTCAAGCAATGGCATACAACTGAATGTCAAAGGAAGTAGGTGGTTGCCCATTATCTTGGGAACTTACTTTTTTCATAATACACAGTGTAAGTCTCTATTCCTAAATGGCTCCGACTGATGCTGCTTTCTTTGCATCTTCTTGAACGGGCGTAGGAATCAACTTGGCTTTGAACTCATCCTCATCATGACTAGGGCCCGGATGTTTATGCAGTAATAGGTTAGAATGCAAACTTGCTGAAGCGAGTAATAACTGGAGTCTACCTGCACGACGGTAATGCTATGAGATTTGCATAAACATTAGGGGTTCGGCCCATTAGAACCCCTAGAATTTATATTACTCCCACTACATTACCTTAGAGTGGGCTAGTCGACATTTCCTACTAAGTAATTTTGTTACTAAATAACACTATCAGAAGGAAAATGGAAGAGGTCTGACGCTTCGAAAAATGAAGGTATCGGCAAAAGAAAGGAAAGGGCCACGAAGGGCGTGAAAATAACAAACTCCCTAAGAGGCGAAAACATTAGGCTATACCGTCGGAGTCGGAAAAGAACAAGAGTTGACCAAATGAGTTTGGGTATGAAAGATAAGAGAGAGAAACCTGACAAAAACAAGTTGAAGCAACGCCAGATTCAGCTAGGGGCACCTTGGTCACTAATACACACTCCCAAGTGAGAGCCCCTGTTCCCCTTTTTAGTCACGTCTTTTGGCTGGCAGGGGATACCGTTGTTATTCTATCACCCCCACCCACAGGGGGACGTAAGATTAAGTAGTAAAATGGGATGCAGATGTGCATTAAGTGACTTAAGCCATATTTATTATTTTAGGACCCATTTTGTCGTTATAAATGCCTATTTTAATCATTTTACCGACTATTTCTTTAAGTTTAAGTGATTATTGGCCTGCCTACTTTAGCCAAAATAAATGCCTGAACTTCTGGGCTCTAGTAATAGTACATTATGGGCTCGACGCAGCCCGGTTGGTTCACGTCCGTTGTTTCGCTCCTCCCTACCTCTCCGCCACACCCCGATTCTCCCGCGGCACTTCTAATTTTACGACTATTTATTTGTTCAATTTTGGCATTTAAACTTGCGCTGGGCACATGCAGTTTTCACCTTAGCATTCTACTGCCTCCCACGAATATTCCTACCAAATTTCAACCGAATCCGAGTGTAACACATGTATGTGTTCCTTCGTTAGTACGGTATATTTCCTTAAATGTAGAACTGATAAGTATTTAATGTACCTTGATCCCTTACCTTTTTAGTAAAATTCTTTTTTCTTCCTCAGGGCGATTCCGGCGGACCTATCTTCATGGACGGACTGCAGGTTGGAATTGTGAGTTTTTCACGAACATTAAAATCCTTTTCTCGTCCTGTCAATGTTACAGCGATCAACACTCGTGTTTCAGGCTACAGAGACTGGATTGATGCGAAGATAAGATCTGATATGTCTTAGAGACATTTTCACAATACAATCATTATACCTGAATTAGGAATACCATTCAAGTATTGTAATGTGCCTTGGTAGAAAATAATAATATGAGCATCTGTCATTCTCGTTTTTCCTGTTGTAACGGTCTGCTCCTAGTCCCTACAATGCTAAATTCCACAGCTCTACCCATCTCCTATATTATGAAATTTCAGATTTAGCTATTGCAAGTGTTTGTTATTCACCACTGTCAGTAGGGTACCACGGTATCGGCAGACGGGAAATAAATAACTGTGAGAACTTCTCTCCTTGAACCTTCCTTCCTATCAGTTAAGAAAATAAGCAACAGCAAAAATTACGGAAAAATGACTGCTCTGATGAAATCGTAATTCAGTAAGGCCGGAAACCGAAAACATATGAGTAATTTTTGTTTGAAATTGTAAACCATATGTTTCTGAAAACTATATTAAAGCATCAAATTAAAGCTACAAATATGAATAGCACGGTGTAATTTTCGCTAATTAATAGGCGATGTGGAACATTAACGGTACTAAGATTTGTAAATGACATAATGCGCGCGCGCGTGCGTGTGTGTGTGTGTGTGTGTGTGTGTGTGTGTGTGTGTGTGTGTGTGTGTGTGTGTGTGTTATCTAGCGATCCTGGTTTTGATCCTCGGCAATTCTCGAGGTTCTAGTTCTAGACGGAGGAATGGAACGGGGTTTATGCAGCCTCGTGAAAGCAACTACGGCGCTACTTCATATGAGACAGTGTACCGGTCAAGAAAGCGATGCTACTCAGGATATCGTCAAGATGACCACGTGGTACTTTAGGACCTACAGGCAATCTGATTGGGCAACAGTCGCCATGGCAGGCCAAGCCCTAATAGTTTGGTAGGACGGCCTTAAATTTTAATGTCGTAATATTTATTTATTTATTTATTTATTTATTTATTTATTTATTTATTTATTTATTTATTTATTTTTATCCGACTCACTGGCTGAATGGTCAACGTAGTTTGGTCACCTGTGTAACCCCTTTTATGGGGGTATATGCATATATATATATATATATATATATATATATATATATATATATATATATATATTCATAAATCCAGCCGAGGGAAATCCAAAGTATCGGTGACACCGAGTACTTTCAAACGGTAGACAGTAAATTTACGCAGCGAGTAAAACGCCAAATTGAGAATGGAGGCCGTGGTAAAAAAACAAAGTTCTCCAATAAGCATTCCAGGATAACCACAGATGGCGGAGTGGAAACTATACTAGATAATATTTTAAAAAATTAAAAGAAAATGGCAGGAGAAATAAGGGACATGACGGGTGAAAATAGATGAGAAACCAAGATAAAATTTGGAAATAGATATATTAGAAGAATTAAATCAAGCTCTTACAATATTAGATAAATAGAAGTCTGTACAAGTACGGAATTTTCCCAACCACATGTAATACAAATTTGTTACAGCAAGAATAAAATATCCAAGAGAATGAAAGCAA
Organism: Anabrus simplex; assembly: GCF_040414725.1. Classification (NCBI taxonomy): domain Eukaryota; kingdom Metazoa; phylum Arthropoda; class Insecta; order Orthoptera; family Tettigoniidae; genus Anabrus; species Anabrus simplex. The sequence goes on along the minus strand of NC_090273.1, from coordinate 55,782,229 downwards.
ATAAGAAAATAGGCCAGGAGAGGAAAGGGATGGACAAGAAAGGGATGAGTAGGGTATAAAGAGAAATGTTGAACAACGAGAATAAGAAAAGGATGTACACAGTTACCAGATTGGAGTATACCACCATGAAGTCTTCTAAGCAAAAGTCTAAAGGTAATATGAAAGTTGCCACCTCTTCAATTATCACCCGAATAGGCACAAATTAACGTTGTCATACTGGCGTAAGTCACTGTATACTATAATGAAACAGTCTCAAGGTATGCAAAAACATAAATGGTGAAGCACTGATTAAGCACAAGTGTGTATAGGAGTCGCAGAGTTGCCGATATACCACACGCACATTTGGAAAGCAAATTGTCACTAGTTAGTCAATAGAGGCTTAGATATAGAAAATACAAGTGAAATCTCGGCCTGGAAATGCACTGCTCCCAGTTAGAATATATAAAGAAAATAGCTCCAAATGCAACATAGAAGTATTTACAATAAGGACATTATCAGTTTGTCATACCTCGTCTTGAACCAAGTAGTTCTGTCCGAAAATGGAGAGTCCAGGGCACATGTCGCTAAGGACGGAGATGACGTTAAAGGTTCCTCCCTCCACACAGGCCAACGTCCATCTCAACACATTCAGAGGAAGGCCGGGTATTTATAGTGTGGAATAATGAGAAATATGTCTGGAAAATTCCAGAGGTTAGTGGAGCATGCGTGACAAGGCGGGCGATGTCACATGACGTCAGGCAGCGAAAAGGAAGTTAGTTTATCATAGATCGTAAAAGTGGATAGAGCAGAGTTCGTGCAAGGTATGATGTGTGCAAATTCACATAAGTATGTAAGTTCCAGTTCAAGAGAAAATGCGGTGTGTATCCTGATGAGGGTAAGTCCATATTAATAGTAGAAAAAGGTTATGTGCGTGGCGAGGTTCATAACAGTAGTTGCCGGTGAAGTGAAGAGTCCGTTACACCTGGTCTATATAGATGTCGAAAGGAAATCTAAGTAAGTGTTTGAGGCTAGACGAGAGGAAAACAGAAGAAAAAGACGTCCACGGATGGATTGGGTTCAGATGGTCAGAGAAACTGCGAAGTACCGAGGAAAAGACTCAAATGAAGTAAGACAATTGGAACGAGTACCGAAGACGATAGAAATGCCTGAGGTAGACGGGGCGAAGAAGAAGGAAGAAGAAGAAGTAATGGTAATATATGAGCTAATTCCCCAGTAGTCCGTGAATTCACTGTGTGGCAAAATTCTTCCCATGTGCAAATCATTGCGAATGCTGGGAATACACGTTTGCAGCAACTTGAAAGGGGATCGTACACGTTGAATAAACTGGATGTAAAGCCTTTAGATACTAGGATTTGTCCCTTTTAATCTTCAAGGGTGTAGAAGCCGTGGACTCCGGCGGTGTATATTTCTATGATACGGCCTATTTATCGATAGGACCACTAATAACATGAATATTCACTCAGCGTACAGAAAATTATTCATAGCCTTTACGCATTAGAATTTACGTAACGATTTTCATAAATCTCTCTTCAGCCGTTTTCTCGTCATGCCCGTACAGACAGACAGGCAGACAGACAGACAGACAGACAGACAGACAGACAGACAGACAGACAGACAGACAGACAGACAGACAGACAGACAGACAGACAGACAAATAAGAATTGCATTCCCTTCTTACTGTGGACACGGCCGATAATGAAATACCATTCTTTTTACATTCTGAACAATGTACAGACATAACTCTTATTACAATTCTTATTATCACCATAATCAATTTCGTCCATCTAACGAACACGAGATGTAATCCTCTGCATTCATCTTGATCCTTCTTTTCTTGACTTCCAATAGTTCATTTTTTCACTTTACTCTTTCCTCCTCTCTTGTGTCCATATGCTATTTCCTTTCCTCTCTTCTTCTCCTGAAAACCCTTGGAATATTATATCCATCTACTAAAAATTTTCTGATTTGTATTATATTCCATCCCTGTCATATCTGCTTCCTTCCTCCTTGAATCCACTGGTTGCCATTCCTGCCCTTGTTGCATCTTCGTTTTGCCAATCAGCTGTTCTCCATCCTCATTATGTGACCGAAAATTTAATTCTCTTCTTTCTGATTGTATCTGACATCCCTTCATTTTCTTCTTCCGTGTATAGCTCTTTATTCCTCCTATGCCTAAACCTTGCCTTTGCTGGCAGGACCTTGTGTTTATAGTGCACTATGTCTTCTGGTATGGGCTAGAGTAATTTTGTTACTTTCACTGATCTGTTTCAGTCTTATCCTTGGCTTTGAAAATACGAAATTGGCTGAGGTATGAGCGATGCTAGTAATGCCATTCCTTATGCAGCCAGTCCGTGCTATGAATGGTGTGAAAACATTGCTTATAGGGTCGTTTGGTGCATGCCTTTCAGTGGGCTTGGCAGATTGATATGTAATAGCAACTTCCTGCTCGGTGAGGAAAGCAACGAGAAATTACCTCACTCCTCATTTCCCTAGTACGCCTCTTCAGTGTTGCCTAGGCCATCTATGACAGCTGATGGTGGAGCTGTTGAGAATCCAACCAGCCTTAGGGCTGAAGACTGAACATAATACGTCTAAACCAGTAGCGTGCACTGAACCCTCTCTACCCCAGCGCTGCTGGGGTAAAGAAATTTGTATTAACATTTTCTAATTATTCCTTAGACCGCTTCTTATAATGTTTAAAAATTGCGAACATCTAAGTCAAGCCAAGTACAACTGTCTGGAAAATCCGCTCTTACTACCGCAGTTCAGCTTCTCCAGCGGGCTGGGTTTCCTTGCCGACGCAAAAGAGAGCTACCCCAGCGAAATTGAAGGTAGCTTGGGTGACGCATGCACTTGAAGCTTCCTTTTCCTGGGAGCTGGGCGGAGCTGTAGGCCCTCCCCCAATAGCAATTTACGGCGGCAGGCCAGCTAGCTTAGGTAAGGTAATGTTAGTTTTAATACTTGACACTCGAAGTATTCAGCGCCACACACGAGACTGCCAGAAAAATATCAATATCTTAACCCCATAGCCACTTGCAATCGTCTTCGTAATAAAAATAGAGCCAGTATATGAAATCAATTGTAATATAAAAGAATATAATTTAGTCTCTACTAAGGCGCAAAGTAAATTAACTCCTATTTCTTCTTCCAAAGAAAATTAACACATTATTCTTAAACATACATGAAACAGGACAAAATAAAACGCATATACCATCAAGTAATTCCTGAGCGATCTCTGATAACACAATGCTTTTAACAGTCAGTATTTTGTAGGACACCTTTAGCATATTTCATGGCTCATTAATTGTTAGGCATAGATTGTACCAACTTTTCTTCCATTTTTCACATAAAACCATTTTCAGATCATCTTTGTTCGAAATCTGGCGTTTTCCTATCGCTACTTTCAAGTAATGCCATGGATTTTCTATCACATTTAAGTCTGGTAACTGTGGAGGTGTCACGAGTACTTTTGGGCAATTATACAGCAGCCACATCCGTACTTTATGAGCTTTGTGCTTCGGGTCGTTATCTTGTTAATACATCAGTCAAGCATTCCAACCCTTTGAGCACTAGGTTGTAAATGTTCTTTTAGTATATTTAGATGCACATTTTTCATGGTCCCATCAATGAAAGTCAACTCTCCTGGTCCAGTGGCTGACATGCACCCCCGAATAGTTACACTAGCTCCACCATGTTTGACACTTGGACATAGATTGCTAGGTTTCAACTCCTCACTTGGTTTCCTCGAGACACTAAACTTTTCATCTGATCCGAAAACATTGCTTTTTTTCATCTGCAAAAATAACGGTCTTCCAAATGTCAAAATATTTTTCTATATACTCCTCAACAAAGCTCAACAACCTTTTCTTCCTGACAATCTTGCTAACAAATGCTATTTCTTCCCAGCTATTCACCCATGCGTGTTACTTTTCCTTAGGATAAGTCGAATAGTTTCTGGATGTGCTCTGGACTTCTCTTTTCTCGTTATTTTGTATTTTTATAAGGTTTTTCATGTACTTTCTAGTAATTACTACTGTTAGTCTTGCAGCGCTACATTTTGTCGGATCTGGAACCTGCTGCAGTGCTTCTTAAGGACTGCCACTCATCACGTTCTCCACGATTCGGCTCCTCACTCTCAACGAGCAGCTCACCATAACTGCCGATACGCGGCAACGTCTATGCTGACTTCTCGTCCAGGCTGATAGTTTCGCCGCGCATTTGGAGGCGGCATTTTGACGACATGCATACATTTCGTCTTGCTTGGGGCCGTTGACCTGGGCTTGCTCTCCTGTGTGAACGAAAGCATGTCAAGCCGAGCACTCTCTACATTACTGCAGCTGGCCTGTCCGGCACTTCTATTTTACTGAATTCCATTAATGCCAGCTTGGACTTAGCATTCTGCACAAAATCGTGCCTTACTCTTATGAATATTTCAATCTACGTTTTTGTCAGCATGTCTGTTTTTGGAAGACGACATATTTTACTCAAATGTTTGCCTTCGAAGATTTTTCTATAGCACTGCAGTGTTGGACTATTTATTTGCCAGTTTTAATGTTTGGCAACCATTTCTTTCAATTGTTATCTCCCTGGTGGAGAAGTTAATGCTGCAAGTCTGGCTTCAAGTTCGTCATTAAATTTCGAGTCTTTGTTAATCTATTGTTTACGCAAATCACTTTTATAGTTAACTATGTCATTTTTTATGCCTTTAATATCTATTTACGCTGTTACATTTTAATATTGGTCTGGCTTTGACCAGCCTTCCAAGTTAACATAATTTTCAGATATTCTGAATTTTGTCAGCTTTAATCTATATTCACATTTATGTGCACAGCCGGTGATCGGTTTGGCTCAAGGATATGTGTACGCTACCTGATTTTCAAGTTTAATCATTGTTTAAATCATTTAAATTATTTATTGTTGTTCTCTTAAAGATTATAATAAATGTTGTCACTGCTCATCCCTTATCTTTATCATTTCCCGTAAAACTTTGAATTCCTCTCTGGCTTTTCCTTGTTTTCCACTGAAAGCCCAACCGTATGTGCATAAAAATCCTGGTGCGTCTATGTGCGACTATTTAGTGTCTTTTTTGCGGGATTCTCCTCACTTCAGTTGCCCTGAAATCGCACATTCACAGTTAATTAATGAAGTTATGTGCGTGTGTGTTATTCCTGTATTTTTAAATAACATAGCCACATCAACAACAGAGATCTTTGAAAGATCGAAATACTTGAACTCAAAACCCTTAAACAGAAAGGTACTGCGTATGTAGCTCTCAAACAGACAGGTGTTTGTATCTTTCCTGTGGTACCGTTGACGTTATTTTTTATGGCTTTTTCCGCTGCGGAAAGACAGGCTCATCACTGCATTATTTATTAATGTAAGGTGTGATTTAAATATGTTCACCGTGTGATTGGCTAAATATTTAAGAAAATATATATAAATTACTTTACATGTGCTGTAATGAACAATCTTGTTTGAATGCCAGCGAAACAGCGCTCCGCGGTTAAAATGGGCTCTAGGCCCATATCGCTCATATCGCTGTATTGGGAAGGCGTATTAGTGCAGCCATAGTAGAGGGCGATGGTCAAATGCACACTACACATCGATAACAGCGCCACCTAACCGCATCCATGCCCTATTTGCGCATGCCCGATCTCCTGCGAGTGTCTGCACCGTTGCTTACTTTATAATACAAGGCCTTGAAACAGAGCCCGTAAGACGCTATCGAAGTGATCACGTTGAAGTTCAATGCCGGGCCGCTAGGATCGCTTTCTTGCCCCCTGTCTAGCAGCTTCGCGCCTTGAAACGTGATTATGAAGTGAGTTGATTCTGAATGTGTGTATTCGTCTGATGTTAAGCACTCGCAATTTCAGTCATGGTTTATTCACGAGAAATTTCGTTTCACAAGATTCCAGGGAATATTCATTGCTCGAAACTTTATACAGAGGAAACATTACGCATGAGATACGACTTCCAGCTGATGAAACTAGGCATCTGTTCCTAAGTTTTCATGTCAGTTACGTCATAAAAATCGTGTGATCCCAAAATTTGTCACTGGACCATTTTTCTTTTTGTAAATAATGCTACCGTGACCGGCGATTATTTGAGAGGCCTCTTCAAACTCACAAATCTTCAGTTATGAAACTGATAAGGAAACTAACCTGAAAAGTAATTTTCCCAACAAATTTGGAGGAAATTATTGTAGCAAGGGCGAAAAATATTGTATTTTTCCCGTAAACAGTCTCTGTTTTGAGAAGTATGGAGTTTGTCCCGAGGGCAGTAAAGACAGACATAGTTTAAAATAAACCATTTGTTTTATGGAGCATTTTATGAAATGGTTCTATGCGCATTAAGTCTGCAGCACCTCAAATGCTACATATTCCAGGAATGAGAACAAACGAGCATTTTTTTGCACTGAAGATGAACGCCTCAGTTGGTTAATTAATGATTTCCTGTCATATATTAGGAAAATACAAATGCATTCAGAGAAAGTGAAAAGATACACGAGGGAAATTATCAGGCATTGATCTTGACTACCCAATCCACTGTGGCCTGCCTAAAATAGTTCATAAGTATACATTTGCATTATGTATTGACGAGGAACCTAACGAGCTATAACATCGAGCCCTTCTTCAGTTAAAGACGCAATCGAAACAACGCTCCATACTAGGATTAATGCGGCATCAAAACATGGCAACGTTGAGCAGAGGGATTAAGAGAACACCCACACTGTACGAACCAGTTTAGTAGAATCAAGTGAGTCCCAGATGGATGAAAAGGATAGAACGCATGAAAGTCACGATTATGTACAAATTCACCAGCTTCCTGAGCGCATAATATCTATCATTACAAAACCCGTGCCGGCCCCGTGGTGTAGGGGTAGCGTGCCTGCCTCTTACCCGGAGGCCCCGGGTTCGATTCCCGGCCAGGTCAGGGATTTTTACCTGCACCTGCGGGCTGGTTCGAGGTCCACTCAGCCTACGTGATTAGAATTGAGGAGCTATCTGACGGTGAGATAGCGGCCCCGGTCTAGAAAGCCAAGGATAACGGCCGAGAGGATTTGTCGTGCTGACCACACGGCACCTCGTAATCTGCAGGCCTTTGGGCTGAGCAGCGGTCGCTTGGTAGGCCAAGGCTCTTCAAGGGCTGTAGTGCCATGGGGTTTGGTTTGGTTTTTTTACAAAACCCGTGCAAGGTTAATTACATCAAATCTGCCTGAACAATACTTGATTGTAAAGAGTTGGCTACTATACTATGATTAATTTGTTTCAAGATCATCAGCTAAAATGGCTGGTATTTCTGTAGCTATGGTACCATTATAATTAGTGCCTGTGGTAGAAGAAAGAACGGACTGTGAAGGCTGTTTAGAATGTTTCTCTTCTCCAGGTACTCAAAGTCTAAAATTGTGTATTATTCGTTTTCATGATCGAGGAGCCCCCATATATCCAAAATTATCGTTTGTAGCACTTCTGCAGTGCACAACGGAATTTGTCACCTCTGCTGTGCAGTACTTCCCCCGAAAGGAGTTACTAAAACGTATATGTTTTCTCCGAAAGACATGTTCATCAGTAAAATTAAGTGTAAGAAGTGTAAAGACAATAAATCATCTCTTTTTCTACTTCAAAAATATGTGAGACCTCTAGTAGACAACATTGCTTCGAGCCTCTCCAGTAGAAGAAAGTTTTGGAACTTGATAAGAAGTCTCTCAAAAGGAAAATTTTGGAACTTCAGTGACATATCCAAGCACCGCTCTATAAATGAAGTACCGTCAATACTCGCAAAAACATTCATCTCCGTTTATTAAGGATATAATTTACTTATTGACATATACGGGCATGCGAACACAAGGGGGCAAGAACGCGATCCTAGTGGGCGAATGGTGAACTAGGATGCAGCCCGTTTCCATGAGTGCATTTCAGGACTTTGTATTATAGGGCAGGCTGGACTACGTTGCCAGTACTTGATTCACAGCCCTCGTACAAACGACAAAACTATGAGACGGATGAGTTAGGAAAAATAGCATTTGAATTTTCTGCCACGGTGGGACAGATTATACGTCCACGACTCATCCGCACACGCTTAAAGAACCTGTTCGAGCTGTTACAATTCATCATTGTCCAGCATGTAGGGCATTCGCTCAGGTGGCATATTCTCCATCATTTGTTCACCTAGTCTTCTTTTAAATCATTTCAAAGAAGTTCGAAATTTATCGAACATCTCCTTTGGTTAATTATTCCAATCCCTAATTCCTCCTCATACAAACGCCGGACTGAGTGGCTCAGATGGCTGGAGCGCTGGCCATCTGACCCCAACTTGGCAGGTTAGACCCTGGCTCAGTCCGGTGGTATCTGAAGGTGCTCGGATACGTCAGCCTCGTGTCGGTAGAATTACTGGCACGTAAAAGAACTCCTGCGGGATAAAATTCCGGCACCTCCGGGTCTCTGAAAACCGTGAAAAGTAGTTAGTGGGACGTAGAAACAATAACATCATTATTCATATAACCGAATACCTTTGCCCCAATTTGTCCTTTTTTCCTTTCTAGAATCTGTCTAATGTCGCACCGACACAGATAGGTCTTATGGCGACGATTGGATAGGAAAAGGTTAGGAATGGGAAGGAAGCGGACTTGGCCTTTATGAAGGTATATCCCCAGCATTTGCCTGGTGTGAAAATGGGAAACCACGGAAAACCATCTTCAGGGATGCCGACATTGAGGTTCGAACTCTATCTTCCGAATGCAAGCTCACAGCAGCACGATCCTAACCGCACGGCGAACTTGTTCGGTGGAGGGCTGTTTAGGCCTAATTAAGGTTCCGATACAGGCGCGCGTACACTCTCCTCTGCTGGTTCTTTTTTTTTTTTTTTTTTTTTTTTACAATTTGTTTTAGGACCCACCGACACAGATATGTCTCGTGGCGACGATGGGATAGGAAAGGGCTAGGAATGGGAAGGAAGCGGCCGTGGCCTTAATTAAGGTACAGCCCCAGCATTTGCCTGGTGTGAAAATGGGAAACCACGGACAACCATCTTCAGGGCTGCCGACTGTGGGTTTCGAACCCACTATCTCCCGAATAGTGGATACTGGGCGCACTTAAGCGACTGCAGCTATCGAGCTCGGTGGACGGCTTGTTAAAATAGATGTGAGAGTGATATTTTTTTAATGTGACGTATTAATAACAATTCTCAGGTGTGTTTGGAATGTTCGTTTGATTTTTAGAGCTTAATTCATTTGATTTTGAGAAGTTTTCAGCGAGAAAGTTAGTTTGATGATGATGATGATGATCTATCAATAGTAATCAGAGAGCAAAAATGGAAAGGGTTCTATACTTTGAAAAATGAAAGTATCGGCCTAAGAAGGATAAGGGTCACGGCGGGCGTGAAAGTAAAAGATTCCGAATGCCGTCGAGGTCGGAAAAGAAGTAGAAATGACCAAGGGTGGTCTGATAGAACAGATGAAAATGAGGAGGCTGACGCAAGAAAGTGGAAGCAATGTCAGAACTCAGGTATGGGCCCCGTGGTCACCAACCCACGCTCCCAAGTTAAGGGCCTCTGAGTCGATGCTGATGATGATGATGATATGATATTTAGAGTTGCGGTAATGGTTGCAGTGAAGCCGTCTGAATTTGGGCTTGCTTTGCAGAACGCCTTGCACTGCCCTGATGTGCAGTGAGGCTGACACAGTTTTCTAGATGCGGAAGCCAGCATGTCGGCATGTAAAAGATATCTGGTGTCATATTTGGTGTTTACCTGACAACATTAATTAAATCTCATCCTTAGACACCCAAGTGAGATTTGGTTTACTATGCCATCTAGTGGGCCTAGAGTAAAACGAAATGTCGAAATTGACGAGCAGACAGCCAGATGGCGTCAAATTGAAATGTCTGCACATGGTAGCTGAGGTCATAGATTATTTTTATTATTTATTTTTAACGAGGAAAGAAGTAGCAACTATGTAAATTGATCAATAGTGTAGTAATCGTTGAGTGTAATACACCCAATTCCTATGCGATGCTGTCGTTTTTGCCCCCATATTGTGATCGCTGTATTATGTGCGACTTTTCTTTTGCGACATCTGAAAGTGTTTGAAGAGCTTAACATTGTTGTCAGATATCTCCAAACGCGTAACACACAAAAATCAATATTGCGCGTATTTGTCGATACATTTATCCGAAAATGTGATTTTAAAAAACACATTGCTCTATACGACATGTCTGTAAATAAGCGATGTTTCTAATACAGTGTTTATAAAGAATTTATACGGGGCCGTCAGATTTCGTAGCTATATCCAATACGTCAGTTAAAAGCTATGTCGCAATAAACTGTATTACATTTGATGGCAAAGAAACATCCAAATCGTTCGACCTTCGTTAGATTCCATTTTGTGCCATGGATTTGAAACCCATTTAAGGGATTGAATTCACAATGCAGTAGGTTACTATCCCACTCTCACCGAAGTGATCATCCTACAAAAGATATCTCTCCACTGCAAAGCTGGGATAGGTTGCACAGTAAGTGGACAAAGTGCAACAAGTCTCCTCCTCTCTCAATGAAAAACCACAACATCAGTACCAAGCTTTGAAACTCCTGACCTGCTCGATTTTACCTTGCAAACCCTTTAAAAACTGTTACCGCTTAAAAATCCTGAGTCTATAGAACCATATAGTCTAAACCGTTAGACAGGGATTGTCAACAGCTGATCGAAGGGTAAGTCTGCTATTCTATTTATGTGCGTATTTGTGCACGTGAAAAAACGACGCAGAGAGTAAGAGGGCAGGAGGGAGAACATGAGTATGAACGTGAAATTCTGCACACCCATTTGAACAGACCACTATTCCCGGTACGACGGAAAACTGATGACATGGGGTCTAGAACAGAGCGTCTCAAACGCCCAAACGCCCAGAGGTTCTGTGCACCGTCATCAGTCCGACTTGTCTCTGTTCGGAGCAGCGTTTTGTCTCGGGGAGGTTCGGCTAAGCTCGGCTCAACTCTGCTCGGATGGTGGAGCGTTGCTGATTAAGTGAGGAAGGGGGACATAGACGGAGCGAATGAGTCATCACTATTGCTCAAAATCTAGGAGACCGGGCGAATTGGCCGTGCGGGTAGGGGCGCGCAGCTGTGAGCTTGCATTCGATAGATAGTGGGTTCGAACCCTACTGTCGGCAGCCCTGAAGATGGTTTTCCGTGGTTTCCCACTTTTAAACCAGACATGCTGGGGCTGTACCTTAATTAAGGCCACGGCCGCTTCCATCCCATTCCTAGCCCTTTCCTGTCCCATCGTTGCCATAAGATCTGTCTGTGTCGGTGCGACGTAAACCCAATAGCAAAAAAGACAGAAATTACTGATAGCCAGTCAACTTAGTCTTTTCCTCCGACTGAGAATGCCTTTGTATGGACAGGCTCAACGTATGCCTCTGAAACATGGACACTGAACAAAAATGAAAAGTCGTCTTGAAGCCTTAGAAATGCAGTGGTGTCGTAAAATGATAAATGTGACATGAAAACAGAAAATTTCGAAAGCTAGGTTTCTAGACACTGTGAACCAACGATGGTCAATCCTTTGCAGACTGTAGGTCCGGAGTACCTCACAGTCTGATCATACAATGCGCCACTCAAATTTAAAAATAACTATGGCTTCAATGAAGGGAAACTACAACGGGGAAGTTCTGAGGATATACCTTCCTCAAACAAATTCTAAAAGAAATCCAGGCACAACATTATGAACCGATTAAGGAAGCCGCAAATAACAGAATGATCTGGAATGTTTTTAACGGCAAATGATCAGTTTTACGACTGAAAACCAATGTTGACGTCGATGGAACGTTTGATCACCGTCTACCATGAATAGAAGTAACAGCAGTAGGCTACCTCTGTAATGTCACCCAGTTCTGAAAAGTCTAACGTCTCTCCCGCAGAGATACACAGCTTTCTGCTCACCGAGCTACAAATGAATGTAATACAGTCCAGCCTCCAGGGGAACAGTTAATTTGTGATATTCCTCTCTCGAAGAAGTAATTATTTTGACTCTTCACCGTAAAATAAAATTACTTACTAAAGCTTTCCAGAAGAAAGTAAAAGAGAATTCACATCTTTATGTCTTCCTCTATTAATGACGTATACCGTCCGAACGTCGTTTAAGTGGAACAAGTAAGTTTTTCTTCCTGATTGCTCCTTTCATCCTTCCAAATGTCGCTTTGAACTTTGAATTGTTTCTTTCTAACATTAATAGAGATAAGGGTAATAAAATCGAGAGCACAAAGGAAATAACATAAGAATTACGGTAATTCACTAAAAGACGCCCTTTATGCGTCGCGTATAACCTCAGACAAGTCAGAGATCTCGGAATTTTTCTGTACTTCATCTCGTTAAAGCTTGACGTTGTTATTATAAAATATAAGGCGAATTTTAGTCATTTATATTCATGGTATGAAATTATGAAGCCGACCGCGTGGTGTAGGGGTACCGTGCCAGCATCTTACCCGGAGGCCCAGGTTTCAATTCACGGCTACGTCAGGGATCCAAGGGTTGGTTCGAGGTTGACTCAGCCTACGTGATCACAACTGAGGAGCTATCTAACGATGAGATGGCGGCCCCGGTCTAGAAAGCCCAGACTAACGGCCGAGAAGATTCATCGTGCTGACCACACGATACCTCATAATCAGCAAGCCTTCGGGCTGAGCAGCAGTCGCTTGGGAGGCGATGGCCCTTCGGGCTGTTGCGCCATGGCTTTTAAAACTAAAATTATGAAGTTTCTTTATAAATCCTGTTGTAGCTTTGGGCCCATTGTTGACGAGCTGGTCTTTATGCAGTTACAAAGTAATGCCATATAGCAGATATGAGTGGCAGCAGAAGAGAGAACAGCACACGTCGATGTACAGAAATCAATCAGTCTAATGTTATCGTTGATTAGTACCACGGGATTCCATTAATGATTAACGGTAGACTGTCAGTTTTCGAATCCCAAGATCACAGGTTCTGAACTGAGTTTTCCATGTTATCCGCAATTATGTCATTCAGCGTTGGCTCTTTTAAAAAAAACTTAATGGCTTAAAAAGTTTTAAATATTTAAAGTAAGTTTTGTGGGAAATATTTACAATCGAAGTTATTTTAAAAATATCAGCAAGAAATTGTTCTAAACACTCGCCCCCGCTTCTTTTCAGTGTCATAACGCCAGTCAGCTCAAGATCTAACGTAACACGAATGTAAAATAACGGATGAATCAGCCTAAATTTCCTTGAACACATGCAACCTGCTAGGAAACAAAGTTCTCTCACTAGAGGAAAGTAGAAAAATGTAAGGGAAGCCGTAAAGGCCCAAATCGACAAATTTTGACATTTTCACTTTTTCACATTTTATTAACATGTGAATCATTCTGTTTAATGTGGCATTTGTTTCATTCGAAAATTCGAATATTTACTAAAATAATATATTGTTACACTTCTATTTCGAGACGCGTTTTGTGCAAAGCATCGCTGATTTACACATATTTCAGGGACTATTCACTCTAGAAGGCTGTGGTTTCGAGTGTTTTAAAGAGAAATATCTGTTTTATTATTTAGGTACCCTGTTTGAGCTGCTATCGAAAGACGCAGTGTTGTTTTGACGAAGGATTTTAAAGCTTCTACTCTCCAGCTTGACCGGAATCTTTACTTTTAAATGCAATTTACTCAAAATGACTATTTCCGAAACAAATGCTCCCGTTTCTCCGAAACTGCTGGGTGCATTTCCATGAAATGTTTACCAATTTTTTTGTGATACTGATGTGGCAGTGTGGATCTACTTTGGTTGACATTTCTCAAATAGTTTATTTTTACAATAAAATATCTGCATAAAAAATAAAATTTGGAATATTTAAAAAAATATATAAATATTTTTGTAGCACATGTTTTAAAGCTGTTCTAGATCAGTGTTTGCAAAAGACATGAGTTAACATTATATTGAAAACACCTTTCTACATTCAATGGCTATAGAGAAAAAAGTTCATTTATTCGGCTATTTTAACACTGACGAGATACAGAATTACGACTCCCCTTAGGTATCTGGATGCAATCATTATGAAAAATGGACTAGGCAATGAAGCACGTAGGGAAGGAATAGGTAAATATGAAATAGCCTACTAAACGTCACGCACGATCTACAAACAAAAAATCCCTTTCTCAAAATATTAAGGTACTGCACCCATCAGATGAGTCTGATTGGCTGATTTTATTAATTATATTTATTAACGAATAGTAATAGTCAGATAGGTCAAGACGAGGACAGCATTAGAATTTTCTAGTAGCCAGCGCATGAGAACAAAGCTTCAATAGAAGCCCTCGCTTCCTTTCTTCTCAAAAAATAAGTTGTTATCTCCAGAACATCTGCTGTTGCGCAGGCTTTGGAAATTACGCAGCAGTAATGGAAAAGTACTGGGAATGAGAGAGACAGAAAATCGCGGTCCTAACTACCTGAATTCCCTTGATTTGGAATAGACCCGTCCATGCTGTTGAATAACGTAATGTGTGCTCCAATCAGATCACTGAATTCAAATATTTTCCAAAGTAGCGCGACAAAATTGTATGTAGCTCATTAGCAATCCAGGCCAATAATTAATGAAGATTGTGTCACAATAGGATATCAATATTTACTGAAATAATTCTTGACTAACTTAATGTCTTATTGGAAATAAACTGAAACATTTGCGTACTCAGATACTGGGTAGTAACAACAGTGGGCATCCCTTGCCAGTGTGGAGTTTAGCGTAGAACGAGATATAGTCCAGGTAACGCCAACGATACTGTGAGATAAATTACGAACAGTTCTACGATCACGCTGCATTACGGTGGTAACAAGCAACTATGGAAATTTTGTGTACAAGGCATTTCATCTTTTGAGTAAATTTTATTTAGGAGCTACTCTAGCGCTGGTCAGTTGGGATTTTTGTGTGTCAAAATTAGTATTCTTCCACCCATGAGTGCGCCAAGCAACCTCGAGAAGCAGTTTTCTGCTATCAGTCAGCATCCGGAGTGTCATCGTGACCAGACGTGTTTTAGCCTTTGCTCTGTCTTCGGGTAAAGTAGCAGTGAGCTAAGTGTATTCACCAAATTATATAGGTGAAATCAAGTTTTATAGTACAAGCTGTATTGGAAAGTGTTTATAATCATATTATTGAGCTGATTAACATATCAACATATTTTATAATGTTCAATCTACGTATTGTTGAAATGAGACAAGAAATTGTACAATAGTTACATCACGTATAACATGACTGTAAATGTGCTGGCCCGTAAGAGAAGCTTGACATTCAAATAGGCACGGAACTGTAATTGAGGGGAGAATATCTTTGCCTGCTACTGGGAGCAGACATTTAGTGGTTAGAACAGTGTGCGGAGAAGGACATACTTTCACTATCTACCAGGAATTTAGGTCGGGGGTGCGAGACCCTACACAGCTGTATCGTAAAGGCACAGGGAGAGCAGATACCGCGAGAGATTTCACTGCACCAGAAGTAAACTTGAACGAGCGCCCAGCAAAGTAAATCATGCTTGTGTCATCAGGCATTTGAGCACTGTGTAAGCTGCATATATTGTAAATGTTTAGTGATACTATAAGTTGTTTATATCAGTGTTATCATCAAGAGAATACGTGTTCAAATGTGGTAATACTGGTGATAATTAGTACGTAAGCAAATTATGGATACTGGAAGAATGAAGATTGGAATAAGTATGTCTGTCATGAATCTATAAACCATCATGGCCGCTTCGAGTGGTGGGTGACGAATGGTGCTGATAATGTGAGTACCAATCTCATATTAATTGTAGAATCCAAAGCTTCTCTTTAATAAATTATCTAGATGTAAAAATGTAAATGTGCGAGTGATTAATGTAAAAAAAAGGACCCGAGAACACAGCCAGATATTTAGGGTAATTTGTTTCATGATCAATGTAGTTATTATTATTATTATTATTATTATTATTATTATTATTAATATCAGGTGTAATATAGGCTGGAAGTACCGTTTTATCACCTTGCATCGTCTAAAATACATTTATTTAGAGGTAGTTAAAATGATCGGCTTTGTACATTTGTACTATTATTATTATTATTATAATTATTATTATTATTATTATTATTATTATTATTATTATTAATTCATATATACATGTATTTTATTTGTTAAATGCAGACGGGGATACCGTGGTATATGAATGATGAAGTTAATTAATGATGAAACCACGTCTATGAGTTACTGTCAAAAATTCTGATTAGCTGACAGTGACGAAAATATTTTTTTTTTTAATTTTGGTCACAGCAAGCACCATATTAAACCGTTGGGTGGTCAATACTAATATTTAATTTCTCTCCGAGTAGTTAAAGTGCTGTTGAGCAAGAGACGCGATGTTGGGTGACGGCAATATGTTCGAGATGTTGAAAGGTCCATATATAAGATAATAGAGTGATACACGACGTTATTTGCTAAGGAAAAATAAGAAATATGGTGAACATATTCCGTAGGTTGACTGGAAATAAAGGTATCCAGCGTGATAGCTGAGATGTTAATGAATACAGGCAGATTGAAGTGGAAATAACTTCATATTGATAAATATAGTGGGGAAATAAACCAGTCAAAGATAATATATGATTTGAGAGGACCAAATGACGTTTATACTATTTAACTGTGACACAATATCGCTTATTGAGATAGAAGTTATTATACACGTTGATTGCAATTTCAATATTATGTTGGCAACAGTGAACACCCAATTGAGTTATTGTGAATGCTTGCTAGGGCTCGCTAGTAGGAACTACTTTCGTTGATCACTACGAATGATGATTATTATTATTAATGGAAAATATTTTATTTTTGCCACGATCCTTATTGGTATTACTTGGTGCATTTTTATTACACTGTCATGGTCAGCGAAATATAATCATTTGGACGCTGGAATAAACCAATAATTTGGTGTGAGGCTAACGATACGAGGATTTTTCAATGTATATGTTATGTATATATTAACACTAATTTATGAACTAGGTTATTGCTTTGGCTGTGCATCTCGCGTGGTGTATATAGTAGAGTAGTTTAGAAACTATTTTATTTCAAGTGGGAGAGTATATTTCTCTCCAAATTAATTTAAGTTAACGTAGGATAGACACTCGCACGTATCGTAAAGCAAAGTTTTAGATTCTCATACAGCAACAACAAATACCATAGCTGTTACTGAATTTTAAGGTTTAAAATTAACGTTTATTGTACTTTGTAAAGAACATATTATAAATCATGAATTGCATACGAGAAGTCAGTAACAATTTCATTCAGATCAATGTTGTTATTATTAGTATTAATGTCACAAAACCTGTTTGGAAGAATGATGTTTACGCCTTTACACAGTGAATCAGTTATATTCATTGATTTGTTATCTATCATGGCAAATATTGTTTTATAAATTGAAATTCAGTAAGCTCTATTAATGAAATTTGGTTATCAATGGTATGGATGGTTGTAATATGAATGTTCTGAGGTACCAGATACGTACATATAATGGTCTATAAGTATGGTGGATTAATAGTGACTATATTTCTGTGTCGGGATAAAATATTATTATGAGTATTATTATTATTATTATTATTATTATTATTATTATTATTAATATTTGTTATCATTATTTTAGTATCTCCGCGGTGTAATTCACAGGCTATTTGGAAGGCCTAATGAGGCATAATATTAATCATTTTAGACAGTCAGTTGTGGATTTAATAAAGAAATAGAGAATTAAATTGTAATTTAATTATTTCAATATTAACATTTATATTTTTATGTAATCTATCAAATATTTTGTTATCAACAATATTGAGTTTGGTGGACAACAATTATTAATATTCTTAATGATCAATTTAATGATAGCCACTAAAAATATTCATTTATTATTATTATTATTATTATTATTATTATTATTATTATTATTATTGTTATTATTATTGTTATTATTATTATTATTATTATTATTATTATTATTATTATTATTATTATTATTATTATTGCAATATTATTATGATTTCAGTGCGTTGCCAATTCAGTTGATAATGTGGGGTTGGAAGATTTGGAACTATAATATTCATGATTTATAATGGTCAGCTACGAAATTAATTAATTAATTAATTTGATTGCAATTTAATTAGTTAAACAATAATATTTTTTACTGTAACTTCTAGTATGTTTGGTTGTAAATTTCTTTTTTTGAATTTGGGGGAATTATTAATAGCATTTCTGAACATTGATTTATGGATAGTCGTCATATTATTTCCGTTAATAATAATATTATTATTATTATTATTATTACTATTTTATTTTTTCATTTTGGCTTTCCAAAATTAAATACAGGCATTAGTGATACATTGTGGAGATATTTACAAGTTCTTTTAAACAATTTACGATGCATTTTAGTAATAACATTAATTCTATTAATTAATTATTATCAATATATTTATTTATTTACATATCTTAGAAATATTTATTATTATCTTATATTAAGTTCGATAGATGACTAATAGTATTCCAAGGATTAATTTGAGTTAGCGAAACATAAATTTCATTTCACATCAGTAATATTAATATTTTGCTATTTGCTTAACTTCGCACCGACACAGATAGGTCTTATGGCGACGATGGGATAGGAAAGGTCTAGGAAGTGGAAGGAAGCGGCCGTGGCCTTAATTAAGGTACAGCCCCAGCATTTGCCTGGTGTGAAAATGGGAAACCACGGAAAACCATATTCAGGGCTGCCGACTGTGGGGCTCGAACCTACTATCTGCCGATTACTGGATACTGGCCGCACTTAAGCAACTGCAGCTATCGAGCTCGGTATTATTATTATTATTATTATTATTATTATTATTATTATTATTATTATTATCATTCTTCTTCTTCTTCTTATTATTATTATTATTATTGTTATTTTATTGATCCACCTGTTATTATATACACTGACTGACAGCAAATGCAACACCAAGAAGGAGTGGTTCGAAAGGGATGAAAGTTGGGGAAAAAACAGAGACGGCACGGACGAATAATTGATGTTTATTTCAAACCGATATGCAGGTTACTCAATGCGCACGGCATCGACTCAGTAGGATGTAGGACCACCGCGAGCGGCGATGCACGCAGAAACACGTCGAGGTACAGAGTCAATAAGAGTGCGGATGGTGTCCTGAGGGATGGTTCTCCATTATCTGTCAACCATTTGCCACAGTTGGTCGTCCGTACGAGGCTGGGGCAGAGTTTGCAAACGGCGTCCAATGAGATCCCACACGTGTTCGATTGGTGAGAGATCCGGAGAGTACGCTGGCCACGGAAGCATCTGTACACCTCGTAGAGCCTGTTGGGGGATGCGAGCAGTGTGTGGGCGGCCATTATCCTGCTGAAACAGAGCATTGGGCAGCCCCTGACGGTACGGGAGTGCCACCGGCCGCAGCACATGCTGCACGTAGCGGTGGGCATTTAACGTGCCTTGAATACGCACTAGAGGTGACGTGGAATCATACGCAATAGCGCTCCAAACCATGATGCCGCGCTGTCTAGCGGTAGGGCGCTCCACAGTTACTGCCGGATTTGACCTTTCTCCACGCCGACGCCACACTCGTCTGCGATGACTATCACTGACAGAACAGAAGCGTGACTCATCGGAGAACACGACGTTCCGCCATTCCCTCATCCAAGTCGCTCTAGCCCGGCACCATGCCAGGCGTGCACGTCTATGCTGTGGAGTCAATGGTAGTCTTCTGAGCGGACGCCGGGAGTGCAGGCCTCCTTCAACCAATCGACGGGAAATTGTTCTGGTCGATATTGGAACAGCCAGGGTGTCTTGCACATGCTGAAGAATGGCGGTTGACGTGGCGTGCGGGGCTGCCACCGCTTAGCGGCGGATGCGCCGATCCTCGCGTGCTGACGTCACTCGGGCTGCGCCTGGACCCCTCGCACGTGCCACATGTCCCTGGGCCAACCATCTTCGCCACAGGCGCTGCACCGTGGACACATCCCTATGGGTATCGGCTGCGATTTGACGAAGCGACCAACCTGCCCTTCTCAGCCCGATCACCATACCCCTCGTAAGGTCGTCTGTCTGCTGGAAATGCCTCCGTTGACGGCGGCCTGGCATTCTTAGCTATACACGTGTCGTGTGGCACACGACAACACGTTCTACAATGACTGTCGGCTGATAAATCACGGTACGAAGTGGGCCATTCGCCAACGCCGTGTCCCATTTATCGTTCGCTACGTGCGCAGCACAGCGGCGCATTTCACATCATGTGCATACCTCAGTGACGTCAGTCTAACCTGCAATTGGCATAAAGTTCTGACCACTCCTTCTTGGTGTTGCATTTGCTCTGTCAGTCAGTGTATGTACACTATTATTCTGGTAATGTGTACAATTACACTGGTATCTAGGAATTTGATAAACAAATCTGGTAATTAATATTTGATATAAAATTTAAATAATTAAATTTTTTTGTAATTAATTAATGAAGTGGTCATGTGTGGTATTAAGATAAATATATTTATATATATATATAGTCTCATAATGTAATGACATGCTATCAACAGAATTTATTTCACATTAATTAACATTTTATAAAATTATCTTCATTTTTTTGATTTTATCATTAAAATTTTATATACACAATTTAATTGAAATCAGTCTGTGTCGTAATTAACATAGTGAGTAGTTTCTCCTAAATCACTACCCCTATGCATCCCTATTAGACGAAGGGGGACTGATCGCTCCTGAGAAGAGGATCTCATATACCTTCGGTAAGTATATATATATTTTTTAGGGCAGCCGTGGCAACATATGACATCCAGTCAATAACGGAGGAACTCAAGAAGGGTACAGTACGTCACTATGAAACAGTTCTAAAGCCAGTAGTTTTGTATGCAACCGATACCCTGACCCTAAATATTTATTTATTTATTTATTTATGCATGCATGCATGCATGCATGCTTGCGGGCGAAGTCTGTGCGGGCCCATTTAAGCCCCGGGACTGTCTGCATTGCAATCTTTGCAGGCCCCAACTTTATACACCTGCAACCACTAAGTATTCCGTCGACGAGTTCGTCAATATATTACTGAACTTTTTATTATTTAATTGATCTTTGTTGTAACAACATTTGATGATCCTCCATGAACAATGAACACTCACAGCACATATACAAAAATATGAATTGTCACTGCAAAGTACGTATAGGAAATAAAAACCAAATCGTCCACTTTCAACACGTACATAAAACCACACTGAATCTCTTTTCCGGGAACGGAGGGGGGAGAATATATTACTGTACGTTGAAGCGTACGGTAATGCGTGGAAAGCACGACGCTTCCACAAAGAGCACTTAACTGGACGAAGATACAACAGCTTCAACCCAGTTTCTGATGAACACAGATCCTTATATGGAATGTATCAATAACGGTTTAATGCCTCCACACAAGTCCAGTTTTTTATCAGTACGTCGAAATGATGCTGGGAAATCGTATCAATGGAGAACCATAGAGTCGAGGTTTGTATGAACTTCAACAAGATGACAGGTATAAAGTCAACATTCCGCCCCCTCGATTGGAAGGGGACACATTGCATGTGAAATTCTTCTTACATGCAATGCTGTCTCCTAGTTGGTGATGGATGTGTAGACCTGTTAGATTAACAGGGACACACTGATTGACTAAATAAATTACATGCCTTCAAGATCCTAGATAAACATGTTCTAATAATTTACGAGTTGTTGAACATGAATTACATGCAGAGAGCATAGTGGTTATCAAAGTCAAGGTAGTGATTGAGTGGAGATGGAATTCTGTGGGGGCGGAGCTGAATAAAAATATTTATATAGACAAATGAACAAGGACAGGTGGAGTTCGTTTCTCGAACAAGCGTGGACTAGTGGGTAGCAGTCACGAGTCGTAGCGCCCAATCAGTAACAGAACCGAAAGGAACCGAAGTTCAATTCCCGATAGGAGGAATTTTAGAACTGTCTGCCGTCGCTGATTTGTGTAAGGAATGATATACTGCAGGCTTAGGCCTATCTCTCCTGTTATACTCATGTCTATAAAAAACAAAGTTAAGCAATCTCCGTACAGGCCATGAAGGTCCTTGGAGGGGTGGAAGGTAAAGGCTTCCACTATCCGTAACCTCGGCACTTTATGGGGTAGAGTGGTTAGCTCTACGCCCGCCCGCTTTTGCCCCCAGGAATTAACCTGGTACTCATTTTTGGTGTATGCTGAGTGAACCTCAGGGCCAACTCATGTCTAGGGCCCCAATTTATATATAGTGCAAAAGTGCCAAATATGAAAATAAAAATGTAGTAAATATTAGTGGAATATGTAATTAAATATGTCACATCCACAAAATATATATTAAAAGAGTTTATTAAAAACCGCTTTGGCAAATCCGGACGTCCGTTCTACTGGACCGGTTTCTTTCAGTTTTGCTTTACTCACTCTTTAATTACCTACCGGTGAATTATGAGACATTGATAGGTCTCTAAGTTCAGCCGGCTTTGAGTAATCATAAAATAAAATGATTAAATGGTCACTCCAATAATTGCAGGTAAAGGCTTACCCGAACCCGCAAGGTTGCTAACCGACTAACACTTTCATTAACATTATGACATATGTTTTTCATCTTTATTATTGTCATTGCATGCAGCCATGTTTGATTACTACCTGTCAAGCCAGAGAGTATACACTTCCTCTGATCACGGAATAATACTATTCCCGGCTTGAAACTCTTTGATTCTCCGACCATTCCTAGCTTCCAAGTATATTCAACAGATGGCAGAGCTTTCCTAATAACTTACATACTGCTAAGAGAAAAAAGTCTACGTACAAACAGACCCCATCATGACATACGCCTTAGACATTTTCTGGGAACACCTATCGAAAGATAACCTAGCTGCACTAGAAAGAGTGTAAGCACTAATCATAAAGAATTGCTCTGCGTGGGAGAAAACGCTCCTTCGAGACTAACCTATGAGCTCACAAGACATACGTACTATATGGAAGAATTGCAGGATTTGAAAGAGAATATATGGTTAGATTTTTACCAAACAGACGGCATGATGGCGTCATAACGGATGAATTCCTACTACGAACTGAGGCATATCATAACGCCCTTCGTATTAAATGTTCATAAAACCATTGAGAGGGGCAGGAAAAATAATATGATCACGGCCGGCATATCAAGACGAATTGTTTCACCTATTTATAACGAATGCTGCGTAGCAGCAGGGGTCCTCTAGGATGTAAATAAATATGTAATATTCATAAAATATGTAATAGCATTACTGCAGTAAATTCACAAAAATGTTCGCATATTTCTTTTGACTTATGGTTAAGACATGAAATGTAAAATTATTTTAAATACCTCCACATTTTATGACAAAATCATTGTTGTTGCTTTGGATAATTTATAGTCTACTGTTTTATAATTTTGAAATTAGAGGCATAATCAAAATACTTCAAATGTTTAAAAATAATGTTATGCATTATAAATCCCAGAGTATACTACACAATATATTGCTGTGCTCAATTTCCTGTTGCCCTGATGCCTTAAAAATGAAACACAAAGTTAATCAAGAATTTGTCCTTAAACACTAATGATCTTGCAAACATATAAAGAGCTTGAATAACCTAGATTTCGTTTCTAAAACTGCATGGAGTTTGTTAGAAACTCTGACCAATAATAATAATAATAATAATAATAATAATAATAATAATAATAATAATAATAATAATAATAATAGCGGCGTGTGGCCTCCGAAGAGGCCTAGTGCAGGTCTTTCGAGTTGCCGCCGTGCACGGAAGTCAATGACATCTGTATCTTCGTCGTTCCCATAGCTGATGACAGCACAATTTTCCTCACTTGACTTACTTTTGTCGCCGCTACTTTGGCTGCCCATCAGACCTTCGTCAGCGTTCTAACAGACGGCTTCTTTCATTCCAGCTCGTTCTTGTCATTTTGCGCTATAACCACATTTATCTTGTTTCAAGCTGGCCAGTGTCCTGTTTAACTAATGCACAGTGTTTACGTCTTTAAAGCAATGTACTTCACAAAAACGGATGGGCTGTTGCAGAGTATGTGTCGGCCTACAAGTAGACACGTCTGCCCCGTAAATCTGTGAGGATGGTGCCCTACTTATAATGAATGCCAATGCTGCACGGTGAACACACCCAACCCCCGAGCCATCGGATTTAACCAATGAAGGTTAAAATCCCCGACCCGGCCGGGAATCTAACGCGGGAGCGCGTGGTCCAAAGGCCAGCACGCTAACCATTTAGCCTTGGCGCCGGACAACTCTCACCAATACAAGGCACCTACCATCCCAGATTCTGAGAAAGAATTTGTGCTGTTGCATGCAGTTGAGTTAATCGAACCTACTGCATTTCACAGGCAAAGGGTTAGAAATCCCAATTTTAAAGGAATTTTAAAGCCAGCTTTAGGAATTAAAATATATTCTATATGAGATGAAATTCGCTAACGATTTTACTATAGACTGAAAATTAAACGAGCCGACACAAGTTTTAATTTTTGTAATAATTACCTACATTATTCATATAATATGTAATATTACTAAAACCATGTAAAAATATGTTAAATAAAACAGAGGTTTAACCATTTCAGAATCAGAATTTACGACATTTTTCATATTCAGTTGTATACAAGTAAAGGAATGCAATATGCAATTGCACAAGAATGCGGGCTGTACTCATGTCATCTCATTCGGCTTTCCTTGAACTTCTCTGTGAGAGGACTTTAGAAGAGCCTCTTATACTCACTGCGGATGTTATTAAGCCATTTGCCACTTCCTACCCAACTTTACAGTTTCATTTCACTTACATGAAATTTACAGTCATCTTGACTAACTGACTGACTGATGACTTCGTTATCGTGCTGGCCCCGTGGTCTAGGGGTAGCGAATCTGCCTCTTACTGAAAGGTGGTGGGTTCAATTCTCGCGTTGGATCTGAGGGCTAGTGAAGGTCCACTCTGCCGACATCAGAAAAATTGAGGACCCGTCTGACGCTCAGTAGGCCGAGGTCCATCAGGGCTGTTGTGCCACGCCTATATTCTTCTTCTTTTTCTTCGGGGGACATTCATATAGAATGTGCAAAGTTATATAACTCCTCAGTTACTTTCCGCCAATATTCAGGCATGCTCTTTGACATAGATCGCAGCACTAATCCCATCTATCGGAGATGAGTGGCAGCAGAAGACAGAAATCATATCACAGCAGTGGTAAATGCCATGTTATTGTTGATCAGTTGTATGATCTTTCGATATTGTACGCCTTCATATTTCGTGTTCTTCCTTGTCTGGGATATTAGAAAATGTAAGGCAGGGCCACTCAAACGCCCAAAATCTTACCCTGCAAACTGAGGTGCAGAGTTTCTGTACACAGTGCATCGGTCCCACTCGGCTCGGACCAACGCTTCGTCTCTGGGCTACTCGGCTAAGCTCGGCTCAACTCGGCTCGGATTTGGAGCGCTACGGAGGAAGTAAGGAAGAGGGAAACAGGCGGAGTGAGAGGGAAAGAGAGTGAGACAGAGCTATTGCTCCAAAGCGAGGAGTGGGCGTCTGCACTCTGGTCAGCCCAGCGAAGTCGTCTTTTGCACCGTGCACAGCGCAATGCACAGGTGCATGCACCCTCAGAGGCCCTGATCTAAGGTAAAGGCAATCAGTCCTTCTTTCATGATTCTCTCTTGTCTTACTCTTCACGCGATCGTTCATTTACGGTTTTTATCAATTTTATTGACATCTTCATAAATTTCCTTGTCAATACGAACCGATGACCTAACGGTTTTCCACCTCAAGACAAAAGCTATCGCCAGTCAACACGACTGAACAATACTTTCACGTTAGCAATGCTCAGCGTTTATATGGACTAAGCAACAAAAGCCCAAATTCATGAATTCTATTATAATAATCGGTATGGTTAAACTGTATATGCCATAAATGATTGGAAGAGATTCAAGAAATTAATTTTAGGCACCTTCCCCTAAATTACCATCGGATCCAGCGTGAATAGAAGTTATTTATAGCATAGACTGTAGTATCATATTCTCAAACTTACATAAAATGAAGAGCCAAGAGAAGGGGGGGGGGGGCAGTTTGGATCATTTATCAGGAAATTATTTCAAAAGTTTAAAACAATATAATTCAGAAGCTAGTTAAGAACAGTACCTCATATTTATTCTGTGTATGAACTATAATATACTGAACTATGGTGAAAAGTTGCAAGGACAATACTTGCTTATTAGAAGAACAATAGTTGGAAAACTCACTTAACATTTCACTCTAAAGGGTAAAAGGGAGGGTTCTTTCACCAGACCAACAATGAATAAACGGGGATCACTGTACTTGAAAACATAAAACTCACAACGTGCCACCTATAAAACATGACCTACTATTACATAAAGTATTGCGAAACAAATCACATCACAACATTACTTCTGAAATCACAAAATTATCTACTTTATACAACAGTTTTTACAGAAATAAACAATGGTTCTCTTTTCGAATGCCTCATTTCATGAAGATTCACTTTCTTGGCAATTCTGCGTAGAACTTCTGGGATTCAGCTCCACACAAAACCTTTAAAACTTGCAGATCTCGCCACATCTCTTGTGTTATCAGCAAATCACCTGAAATGCAACAAACAATGCAAAGTCGTGTCTGAAGGTCATATGAAGTTACAATGTAAAATAAAGTAATATCCGTACCATTATATGCTCTGTCAGGGTACAGGAGTTCTCCTTCTGATAGTTGTGCATTCAAACGGTACTTCCTTCGCGGAGGCCATATCACAGAAGAGTACCAGGGACCATTGTAAGTGTCCCTATGAAATATCATTCGTGAATTGTTCTCCTCTATTCGGAACCCTCTGATGGGCCTTGATTGAAAAGGGCACTTCTTCAGGCAGAATGATTCTATGTACATAGTCCAGTCTCGGACTATCGAATAGTCAAATTCATTAACTCGAAATGGTGTTGGTTTTGATCGTGTACTCCTGGTTACGTTGCTCAAGTCTTCAGCTATTTCAATTCGTGATTTTGAATTTATTAGTCCCATGTTTTTGTTAATTCAAGGTAGGAATGACACCGAATCGGGAATGTGACACGAACAGATCTGAACCTCATTTCATACACCATGTGATGGAGATAACTTTTCAAGGTGTAATTCTTGTTTTGGCCATTGCACGAGTCAGTTCAAGATGATTAATATAAGCAGATAATTCGACCTCAAAATAGTGGTCCAAAAGGGATACTACTTATTTAGCACCTTTTCTAGCTGTAACTTCTGTGTACGTGTAGAAAACTGATTTAGAATCCGAGAACCGGTGAATATTGAATGAGTAGAATGCCACCTGGCGCTTGTAGTAAACTGTGTTAGACGAGATGTTCGGCAAAGGAAGATTCTTCCGGTAGTCCATCGCTATGCTCTCGTCCTCTTCCGACTTCCGACTTCCTGCTTCGGATTTTGGATTTGCATTTTCGATGATAAAAAATATGTGCTTTTAAAAGGTGTACTTTCTTCTTGACTTCTAAACATTTCACTTTCCTTTCAATTTCGGCTTTCCTGTCCACCTGTGCCACTGACAGGTTGTTGAATTTTGCACTTAATGTTTTTAATTTTACTTCGTACTCGTGGCAGGTACTGCATGTGTCCGATCTAGGGTAGTCAAACGATGTATTAAATTCAGTAGAAAATATAGTTCTATAGGTTCCGTAACTCACCCGATTCGCACTGAACATCTCGCAATCCTTTTCATACATTTGCCTTATAATTGTACCTAAGGTATCCTAGACAATATAACTCCGTTGAAGTCTAGAGCCATTAGGTGCATAGGCTTAAGGTATAGTGTGGAACTACCTTGTTGCAGTAGTTCTATTAGTCTGTCATATTGCCGAATACTTTTCAAAATGCCATCTATCAACGTAACTCCAACATACAGTTTACATTATTGTTTCTAACCATCTGTTTTATATTAATAATCATCGAGTGTACCAGCTATTAACACAATTCTCAATACTTATCTCAAGTTACTCCTTCTAATTTTGTATATACTACTGCATGTATCACAAATTGAAACGGTTACAATAAATTATACTCTCTCCCTAATCTATGGTTTTCGAGATTAAGGGAGACGGGTATCTTTGACTTTGACATTTTCTTTATGTTAAGATCATCAGGAAGGTAAACCTTAGACGTTTTCTCTGCTGAGTAGTGGCTTTGCCGGCTCTTGAAGGACTTGTTATGCTCGCAAATTCTATCATGAATGTCCGCTCGAAGCTTATGTGGTCGATTTCTGTGTTTCCCTCTGCCATCCTTATGTGTTAACAAATACATTTTCAAAGAGCGTTGAACAGTTTGCAATCTTTTTCTTATTCCGTGAGTGGATAAGAAGGGTTTCTGACATACCAAAACATCAGCAACGTTTGCATCTTCGTCAGTTCTCCTTATTCTGTAGCATCGTAGCTTTGTGCTTCATCCTCATTCTTCCTAATCCTTCGTCGTGTTATCCACTGGACTGTAATCAGGCCCGCCAGGTGTATTCCAGTCGCCCAACGCATTAAAAATCACCAATAATACTCTGTATGTCACAAGTTTGTAACTTACTGAAACACTTCTTTTTGCAGCTGCATTCCTCACCAGTTTCATAACTCTGAGCTCTTAATTTCTTTGAAGCATCACTGACACGTCCATACTTCTTTCTCTTCCTGGGTTTATCACACACTCAGTTACTTTGTCACACACCATTTCGATTCAACAGTCAACCAATAAATGACGCATTGCTACCGTAAGAGATTGTTGAAGACAATGCTCTATTAACAATCGGCAAAGGATTTATAATGAAAACTTGTTTCCCTCCAAACTAAGCACAAGGAACAAAGTATGAGTGTAATCCGTGGCCCCCTTCTTTCATTGTTCACAATGGACTTGCCCCCTTTATTTCCCCCTGTCCAAGGAATCTCCTAGCAATTGCAAGAAAACTATGAGCCTTCTTCCCCTGTGTCATAGCGAGCATGAAACTACTCAGCGTCTAGTATGTTATGGAAGCAAAACGTGACAATCGACAAAAATTGGGCATTCCCCCTTATTCTTCTGGGGTCTTCATATCGATTTTCATTAAATTCTGTTCAGCCATTTTCTCGTGGTTCGACATTGATATGGACTTAGCAAAGAAATAAAACCGACAAAAATCGAAATCCATGAATATCTGTTGTCATAGTGGGTACGGTAAAAATGTATAAGACAAATGATCGGAATTTTAATTCTATATAACGTTGGTTAAGCAGTATTTATCGATAGGACCACTAATAACATTAAACTAAATTTTAGATCTTCCCCTTTATTACTATTTACCCCCACGGTACTTAACGCCCTTGAAAGAGCCTTGGCCTGCCCGCGACCGCTGCTCAGCCCGAAGGCCTGCAGATTACATGGGTCGTGTGGTCAGCACGACGCATCCCCTCGGCCGTTATTCTGGGCTTTCGAGATCCGGGCCGCCATCTCACCGTCAGATAGTTCTTCAATTCTAATCACGTAGGCTGAGTGGGCCTCGAACCAGCCCTCAGGTCGAGAGAAAATCACTGACCTGGCCGGAAATCGAACCCTACAACACGGGGCCGGCATATTACTATTTCACTCGGCGTAAATAAAATTATCTATAGCCTAGATTGTAGTGCCTCCTTCCCTGACTTTACATAGTGATTTTCATTAAATTCCCTTCAGCCGTTTTCTCGTGATGCCCATACATACATACATACATACATACATACATACATACATACATACATACATACATACATACATACATACATACATTACATACATACAGAGCTGACGGAAAATTAAGAAGTGCATATCCTCCTTAGTAGCGTCCGTGACTCAGACGGCAGCGCGCCGGCCTCTTACCGCTGGGTTACGTGATTCAAATCCCGGTCACTCCATGTGAGATTTGTGCTGGAGAAAGCGGAGGCGGGACAGGTATTCCCCCGAGTACTCCGGTTTTCCTCGTCATCTTTCATTCAGGCAACGCTCTCCAATATCATTATTATTATTCAGGTGCATTTTTGGCAGTCTAACAATGTAATCTATGCAGCACGGCTGATTTAGCGTCATTCTTGTAGATTTTGCCTTCGTTTCTTATTGATCTTTTGGAGCTGAAGACAAACATGACAGGGATCACCGTTATTTTTAACCCGGCAATGAAAGCACAAGACTAGGAAGGTGGCCAGTGAGTAAGAAATCCTGCCGGCATTTTATAAGGCAACACAGACGCTAAAAAACCGACATAGGACCAAGCGGAATGCCAGGAGGAAAAAAAATCAAAGGAATTAACGCCACACCCACAGAAAGCAATCTAAATAAACAATATCACTAAGTAGCGAACAGAGCAAAGTTCTGTTATTGACCTGAAGAATTCCAGCAGCATTCCAAGCTGGCGCCGGTTGTCTCGTGCTATGCGCGATGCTCATTGGAAACAGTTCACAGTGAATGAAAACCTGACGAAAAGCGAATCACCTTGTTTTTATCTACTTATATCACCAAGACGTGATCAGAATAAGTCGATGAGAACATGGGCTTGAGCTGATCTACTACGACAGCATGGTCAATGGCTGCATGTTCCAAACTGAGCTCCCATCTGGTCCTTGTTCAAAATAACGAATATTCTTCCTTCAAGAAGTATATTTTCCAGTTTCTCTTTATAGCCGCGGAAGCGTATAGTTCCAGCGTGACCTGATAACAGTCTGTCATCGTAAATTCATGGTTCATAATAATAATAATAATAATAATAATAACAATAATAATAATAATAATAATAATAATAATAATAATAATAATAATAATAATCACATTAAAGCTATTTCGTTTGGATATTGCTAGCCTGGTCGGCATAAAACTCCAAGAATAAGAGCCGAGAGTATTCGTCGCACTGACCTTGCTTCGCCTCGTAATCTGCAGGGCTTCTGCTGTCTGAGGAGCGGTTGCTTGGTAGGCCAGGACCTATCAGAGCTGTAAGGCCATGGTTTTTCTTTATTGCTAGCCTGGAGCAGTCCTTTTATGGCAGTCCCTCTGACAAAGGTGGCCGGCGTTTGCCTTGTATACATGTTTGTGTGGTGGAGGATAGAGCTCTGTGTGGTGCATGAGTTTTAGTGATGTGCCGATTCGAATATTTCAACTCGTTTAACTTGAGTCAAACATGTATTCGAGTCAACTCGAGTGACTTTCTGTTGTAACTCGAGTAAAGAAATCGCCGCATGTCCAGATGAATCATGGCCGACTGCGATAAGACCTCACTTGCTAACGCGCTCCCGAGTTAGAGACACGAACTCGCCCGAATCCTCCCGGGTGAGATCGAATGCTTTCTGTTCAATGACTCACGGATTTTTAATAAATGCTAGGAAGGGAACTGAAATTCAACTATACAGTATTAATTCAATTATAAAAATAATAGTTGTTTACTTTTGCATCCCATCTCATTCACAAGACCTAGCGATGGTTGCCAGCTCGAGTTGGCAGAGTTTCCGAACACGATTTACGTGAGTTGACGAAGTATTCAACTCGTCATTTGCTACATGAGGGCAAAGATACGAAATGTCCCGAATAGTCCCGAGTTCGGCGGAGTGTTTTCTGTTCTTTGATCGGTTCCTATCCTAAGCAAGAAACCAGTAACAGTCTTAACTTTATTTTTACAAATTATTAACTTTTTTCCCTTTACCTTTAGTGAAATGTGTTACAGAATTAGTTTCTTTACAGAGAGTAGAGACTATTATTTGGTTTACGTTTGAGAAGAACTCACTATTTCTGTTCTCTTGTTTATTAATGTTCTCTTCAGCTGCAAACCAGTGATAAATTAACAAGTATGTGATTTCTGGTAGAAAATACATTACTTTGCTAGTATAAATACAATTGTCTTAGTTTTCATGCCTCAAATGTGCAACTCCCACAGTCATAACATAGATTCGAGTAACCTCTGCGCACACAGAAAGCACTCGGATTCCTCTTCTACGAGACATAACGATGGTCTCGGCGTCTCGGTCTCGCTCCCCTTGCCCGACTCGTCATTTCGAGTTTCCTTACTCGCTTCTTTCATGAGATATTGCGATTGTCTTGCTCTCCCTGCCCTAGCCGGTCGACTCATCAACTCGAATCCAAACTCGTGTTGGTAATGTTTCCGAATAAGAGTGACTCGAGTTGACGAAGTATTCGACTCGACACATCGCTAAACTTGGGAACGGTGCAAATATCGTGTCACCAAGCTTAAGAAGTTAGCTCCCTAAGATTAAAATTCCGAAGCTGCCAGGAATCGAAGCGAGGACCTCGTCAACCGAAGACCAAGACGTTGACCACTTAGCCATGAAGCCGGATATGATGATGATGGATTACTTACTGAATAGTACCAGAACATGTTGCTTTTGTCATTGTTTGGGTCATCGGTCCAAAGACTGGTTTGATGGAGCTCTCCATGCCACCTGCTTCTGTAGTGATCTTTTCATTTCTGTGTAACTACTGCCTCCTACACCTACTCTGATCTGTTCGTCATATTCATACCTTGGTCTACTATTACCGTTCTTACCACCTACACTTCCTTAACAAGCTAACTGAACAAGTTCTGGGTGTCTTAGGATGTGCGCTATTTTTCTTATTATTATTTTCCTTCTTCTGGTCTAATTTAGCCAAATCCTTCTCCTCTCAGCAATCATATTCACCATTTCTTCTCTCGTGATCCGACATTGCTTTTTACATCGAGTTCTTAGCTGTAATTCTTATATTTTTACAGTTCTGATTATTATTACTCGTATTTCGTTTCTGATTAATAATGCTTTCTTAAATTCAAAGTAATAGGCTAACGAAACTTCATTCAGAGTTCACTGGTTTTCCCACTACCCATTTGCTTATTAAAATTATATTAGTTTATACATACATACATACATACATGCATTATCATTATAGACTGTTATGCATTTCAGCGTTCAGTCTGCAAGCCTCTGTGAATTTACTAAACGTTGCCACAATCCACGATTTGCAACTAGTGTTGTGGCCTCATTTAGTTCTATACATCTTATCTTTAAATCGTTAGAAACTGAGTCTAACCATCGTCGTCTTGGTCTACCTCTACTTTTCTTACCCTCCATAGCAGAGTCCTTATTCTCCTAGGTAACCTATCCTCTTCCATTCGCCTCACATGACCCCACCACCGAAGCCGGTTTATGCGTACAGCTTCATCCATCGAGTTCATTCCTAAATTAGCCTTTAACTCCTCATCCTGAGTACCCTCCTGCCATTGTTCCCACCTGTTTGTACCTGCAGTCATTCTTGCTACTTTCATGTCTGTTACTTCTAATTTATGAATAAGATATCCTGAGTCCACCCAGCTTTCGCTCCCGTAAAGCAAAGTTGGTCTGAAAACAAACCGATGTAAAGATAGTTTCGTCTGGGAGCTGACTTCCTTCTTACAGAATACTGTTGATCGCAACTGCGAGCTCACTGCATTAGCTTTACGACACCTTGATTCAATCTCACTTACTATATTACCATCTTGGGAGAACACACAACCTAAATACTTGAAATTATCGACCTGTTCTAGCTTTGTATCACCAATCTGACATTCAATTCTGTTGAATTTCATACCTACTGACATCAATTTAGTCTTCGAGAGGCTAATTTTCATACCATACTCATTGCACCTATTTTCAAGTTCCAAGATATTAGACTGCAGGCTTTCGGCACAATCTGCCATTAAGACCAAGTCGTCAGCATAGGCCAGACTGCTTACTACATTTCCACCTAACCGAATCCCTCCCTGCCATTTTATACATTTCAGCAGATGATCCATGTAAACTACGAACAGCAAAGGTGAAAGATTACAGCCATGTCTAACCCCTGTAAGTACCCTGAACCAAGAACTCATTCTACCATCAATTCTCACTGAAGCCCAATTGTCAACATAAATGCCTTTGATTGATTTTAATAATCTACCTTTAATTCCATAGTCCCCCAGTATGGTGAACAACTTTTCCCTCGGTACCCTGTCATATGCTTTCTCTAGATCTACGAAACATAAACGCAACTGCCTATTCCTCTCGTAGCATTTTTCAATTACCTGGCGCATACTGAAAATCTGATCCTGATAGCCTCTCTGTGGTCTGAAACCACACTGGTTTTCATCCAACTTCCTCTCAACGCCTGATCGCACCCTCCCTGCCAAGATGCCAGTGAATACTTTGCCTGATATACTAATCAATGAGATACCTCGATAGTTGTTGCAATCCTTCCTGTTCCCTTGCTTATAGATAGGTACAATTACTGCTTTTGTCCAATCTGAAGGTACCTTACCAACACTCCATGCTAATTTTACTACTCTATGAAGCCATTTCATCCCTGCCTTCCCACTATACTTCACCATTTCAGGTCTAATTTCATCTATTCCTGCTGCCTTATGACAATGGAGTTTATTTACCATCCTTTCCACTTCCTCTAGCATATATTAGTTGATAAAAGGATTAAATTGTATTTTTTATTCAGCGATCGCATTATCACATTTAATACAAATTTCAGTTCAGAGTTCATAAAATGTACAATTTGATTAATGCTTTGGAATTCGTTACGGCGCTGAATGGACCTCTCTTAAAGGAATCCAACACAGCATTCCGTGGCTGAAATCCGAGAGGCGACGGATGTTTCATATACTTACGTCGATATATCGAGTTCAGAATTTTTTATTTCTTCAAAATTTGGCTTTTGTCCTCATTTCATAATTATAACACTACATCCTACATATAATACTTGAAATGGTAGCCCCAGAGTACAAGGGATTGGGGGAAAACATAAAGCCAATAATTACAGGCCAGTCAGCATCACATTTGTTTTTCATAAGCTGTGGCAAATTATTAATTCTGATTATTATTTAGATACGTTTGCGAAATGACTGGTTTGACAGAATGAATTGCGGATTTAGGAAACGTTATTCCAGTGAGACTCAACTTGTAGCATTTCAGGAAGATGACTTTCTTTTTTGCTATTTGCTTTACGACGCACCGACACAGAAAGGTCTTATGGGGACGATGGGACAGGAACGGCCTAGGAGTGCGAAGGAAGCGGCCGTGGCTTTAATTAAGATACAACCCCAGCATTTGCCTGGTCTGAAAATGTAAACCACGGAAACCCATCTTCAGGGCTGTCGGCAGTGGGATTCGAACGCACTATCTCCCTGATGCGAGCTCACAGCTGCGCGCTCCTAACCGAACGCCAAATCGTCCGGTATTCCTAGGAAGATAGAGCAGATATTTTATATTCAGGAGGTCGTATAGATTATCAGTATTGACCTATCCAAGGCTTTTGATTGGGTAGCTACTCACGAAAATGATGGCTATTGAACTGGGCAAAAGAGTAGTTGCGCGGGTGGCTAAATTTCTAGAAGACAGAACTGAGAGAATTAGGTTAGGTGAAGTGTTATCTGATCCCGTAGTTATTAAGAGAGGGGTCTCGCAGGACGGTATTATTCGACCTTTATGTCTTCTTTTATAATTAATAAGGCTATTTCCGAATTATGTAATACTGTACAGAGTAGTAAATGAGTTGAAGGATTTTGATTGACTGTAGGGCAGCCTAGACAATGTTGTGAGGTGGATCACGGATAATGGTATGATGGTAAATGGGATAAAACTCAAGTTGTAACTTTTACCAAGATAAAAAGTTCTCTCAGTTTTAATTATTGTATTGAAGGGGGTGATCGTACCTCATGGAGAACAGCGTAAGTACCCAGGTGTTATTATACAGAATGAGGACGAAGCACGGAATGGTTCCATGGCTCAAGCCCAATGGGACGGACCTTTTGATTGACGAGTATCAAGCGTGATTCAGGAAATGTCGATCGTGTGCTGAACAGATATGGAATCTGAAAACCACATTAAAGACCCGCAGATTCAACAAAACGATCGTCACCTTCGTCGACTTTAAAAATGCATACGAGTATGTGTTCGACACGCTAGAGGAGTTCAGAGTGGACTGGAAGAGGAGAGAAATGATCTGTGCGACCGTCACGAACACGATGTATTCAGTACGATTATTTTGGTCAGTCTCCGAGCACCGAGCGAGTTGGCCGTGTGGTTAGTGTCGCGCAGCTGTGAGCCTGCATGCGAGAGATAGTGGATTCGAACCCTACTGTCGGCAGCCCTGAAGATGGTTTCCCGTGGTTTCCCATGTTGACACCAGACAAATGCTGGGGCGGCAACTTAATTATGGCCACGGCCACTTCCTTCCCAATCCTCGCCCTTTCATATCGCATCGTCGCCATAGACCCTAAAAAGCTCTTGAGCCTTTGGAAGTACGTAGCGGGCTTGCGACAAGGAGATTGCCTCTTCCCTCTTCTGTTTAACTTTGTATGTCATCAGAGAATGGGCGTTAACGCAGCCGATACACGCACTAGTTCCCCTTTGTGCGAACTATTTCAGAAAGGTCAGAGACTAAAAGAGGCGGAGAAACTTCCTCGAGAGTAGAATTTGGTTCACATCCCGATGTCCGTCCCACATTCATGTCCTGGGAAGCTGAACAAAATACATCGTCGCTGCACCAGCAAAACCTCGCATCGTACAATGCTCTTCCTATCCGTTATTCTCCTTGAGAGTGGTACCTCTAGCCACGTATGGATATGCAGTCCATCAGAACAATTTTCGCTGTGTTCATTTTCGTATGCCAAAGTATGAAGGAAATTGAACTTTACTGTACCGCGCTGTAGACATGCATTTAAGGTTCATTTTCGTTTACGCGTCAGCATAGGAAAACGAACTCAACGAAACTTGTTCTAATGGACTGAATATCCAGCTGTGACTGCGAGGCCTGATCAGTCCTGAGGAGAATAATGAATAGGAAGGGCATTGTGGGATACGAGGTTTCTCCGGTGCAGCCACGATATTAACAAAGGACTTGGAATTGTTGATCACCACGTCCCAACCCCTTGTAAGGAAACTGGGCCGATAATGATGTTTACGTTAATCTCGGGAACAAAAAACTCCTCAGCTATTCTCACAATGTCTAGCGAGCCAGTGATAAAGAATTACTTCTTACTACTTCTTATAATTATTTCGATCCTTAAACATTTTATTTAGCTAATGTGAAATAAATGATCACTTGATGAGAGATGAACTTCGCCACAGAAGGACTTACAAAATGTTTGCCTCGCATATCGTGACACATACATTGTAGACAGCACGATAATAACGCAAGAAAAACATATTTTACTACTTAACGCGACTCGTAAAGTGTGTCATGAATCACGGAATACACTAAAATGGTTTACATAAAAATAACAGTTAAGGGTGAACATCATGCTCTGTTAATTTCTTTGAAAGTGACTTTAACAATTACCATGGCACCACTGAGTCATCGTAAAATATGAGGTACTTTTTCGGAGGACAGCTGCTCGGTAATGAAGTTTACGAGATTGATTTTGAAATATTAAACGTAAACTCAGATAATGCGTGGACCATTTGTAAGCAATGTATATAATGGGTGAGTTGGCCTTGCGGTTAGGGCCGCGCGGCTGTGAGCTTGTATCCGGGAGATAGTGGGTTCAAACCTCACTGTCCGCAGCCCTGAATATGGTTTTCCGCGGTTACCCATTTTCATACCAGAAAAATGTTGCGGCTGTACATTAATTAAGGTCACGGCCGCTTCCTTCCCACTCCTAGGGCTTTCCTGTCCCATCGTCGCCGTTAAACCTACCTGTGCCGGAGCGACGTAAAGCAAATTTAAAAAAAGGAAAAAGAAAGCAATTATGTTTTATTCCCATTCCTGAAACAGAAGATATTTGTTTTCCATCAGCCTAAAGCTCTGTCACCGGCAAGGACTTAATTGTTCGAACAGCGACTAGGATGTCAGCAGTCGGGGACTAGGGAATATAAGAAATTTTCAGTTATGTTTATGAAACAACGGTGGATATCCTGACTTTCTCTTATTCAAACAGTTATTCTTGGCCACATTTAACAGTCATCATTCGCACAGAAATAGATTATAACTAAAATATTAGTTGTGTAACTGTGATCAACTATGATCATGATTATCGTATGATTTATTTTTATGCATCACGGACTGAAGTATTTCGGCAAATCATACACACGCGGTTATACAAGAAATGTGAATATCATATGGAGCAGAGGCAATCAATCAATCAATCAATCAATCAATCAATCAATCAATCAATCAATCAATCAATCAATCAATCAATCAATCAAATCATTTTTTAACAATTTTCTTTACGTCGCACCGACACATGTAGGTCTTATGGCGACGGTAGGACAGGAAAGGCCTAGGAGTGGCCTTATTTAAAATACAGCCCCAGCATTTTCTTGGTGTGAAATTGGGAAACCACAGAAAACCATCTTCAGGGCTGCCGACAGTGGGGTTCGAACCCGCTATATCGCCGATGCAAGCTCACAGTTGTGCGACCTTAACCGCGGGGCACAATCAATTGATGGATCGATCAATCGATCAATCAATCAATCAATCAATCAATCAATCAATCGATCAATCAATCAATCAATCATACTGAGCGAGTTGACGTTTTCCCCTGTATTTCTATTCATTCATTTTCGATATTTCAGCAATTTTAATTTCTGTTAGCGCGTAAGTGGGGAAAGAACAGTAACGTAGTTTTACCTCAAATTCTATTGTATCAGTTAACCTGTAATAATTAGAATACAACTAAGTGTTGTTGATGATTGTTCTTTATTTATTTTACTACATAGAGTACAGTAGTATCTTGCCTGCTATATTCGTGAATATCCATATAAACCTACACAATTTTGATAGAAGTTAACGTAAACTTGAGTTATTTTTAAGGATCTCAATTGCTCTGGGACATCTCAAACTTCTGATATCAACGCGGCATTAACAGTCTCTAGTTACCATACAGATACCTGTAATCTGCAGGTTTACAAACCGTACTAGAGCTAAATTTTGAACTGTCACTACTTTGTAATGGGGATACACAGAATTGGCTTACATTCAACCCTGATAAGATCCAGATCATCACAATAGGCCAGGAGAAAGATTTACGTTGTATTAAACGTGGAAATCTACTTGACGTTGCGTTACCTGACACAAAAGTTGCACAGGGAAGAATAGTAGAAAATATCCGCGTTATGATCGACGAAGGTATCTCGTGAGCAGCGTATGTAAACTGTACCTGTTCGAGAGTGTATCAATTCTTCCATCCGTTGTAAAACGCCAGGAAATTTCTGCCTCTATCAACAAAATAATACAGCCAATACTCGATTAATTCTCTTATTTGACCATCTTATTTGACCACTGTGATATTGTGTACAGCGACCTTAACCCATAGTTAGCCAGTAGACAACAAAAAACCACATAATTCCTACATTCATCTCATTGTCAGTGTGAAACCGTATCGACATAAGTCGACATATTTTAACAAAATGTAAATACAAAACCTGAAAATGAAAAAGAAATCACGTAGCAGTGGAATATCGAAATAATACATAATCCCACCTTCTGTGCCGTGCAATTCAACATTTAAAACTGCATAACCATAGATTTGAATACTTCTGTCCGCCTCTGTATGTCTTCCGCTCATGGCCATCTATCAACGGCTCTCCCATCAATAAATTGAACTATCTGGCTGCGCTTGCTCCATCAGATATCAGAAGGGAAGTGGCTGCGAACAATGAAAGCAGAAAGTCATCTAATATGACCTCTCACACACTCTACGGATATCATCCTGCTGAAAGGAGAATAAAATTGAGAACGGGCTTCCTAACAACTACTCAACCACTGCGAGGAACAGTTACAAAAGCATTAGTTTCTATGGGGAACGAGAGACCTAGTAATTTGTCTGAATGGACGGAACCGAAAGAATCTCTACCTCCCGGCCACACAGAGAACTGGCCAATCTGGAAGTCCCTGAACAGACAGGGATGAAGTTGCAAGAACAAGGCAGAACTTATGTAAGTGGCATTTTCGAACCAAGACAGTTCTGTGTGATTGTGGCGAATTTGTAACAACGCTACATCTCTTATGTTGTCCACCCAGCTGTACAATGAGTGATTTGACTCAAGCTAATTCAAGTGCTCTCGAAGTGGCTAAGTTTTGGCGGGGAACTGTTTGAAGTTACTTGATGAACACATATTTGTATACTTGTGTCCATTTCATGCTTATATTTTTTTATGTTTTATTGTTTCATGTTTTGTACCCTACTTCTGACACGAATAAATAAATAAATAAATAAATAAATAAATAAATAAATAAATAAATAAATAAATAAATAAATAAATAAATAAATAAATAAATAAATAAATAAATAAATAAATAAATAAATAAATAAATAAAATAGTAAAGAAAAATGGAGCTTGCATTCCACCTTACAAAAAACACGTACAGCAAGAAAGCGATCCCTGTTAGGACAAAACTACGCCACTATCAGGCAGTAATTCAACCAGAGTGCTTGTATGCTTCAGAATGCCTGGGATTAACAAACAGGAAAGATATTGAAGAAACTGAGAAGAAGGAAAGAAAGATTTTAAGAAAAATCCTCGGTCCAAAGAAATGTACTGACACATATCGATTACGCAGTAACAAAGAAATATATAAAACATGCAGCAGGATTTCAGATGCCATTAGAAAGCGAAGAGTTAAATTTTTTGGACATATTTCAAGAATGCCTGATGACAGACTTGCCAAGAAAATCTTTAACCACTTCATTAGCCTAATAGGAAAGGCAGCTCTTATGAAAAATGGTTTGTTAACACGAAGAAGGATTTGCAAGAAATGAACATCACACATCAAAACATCCACAATAGAAACACATTCAGAAAAAAGTTACACACATTTAAGGGTTTCCTAGAGCCAGAAACAGCGACCAAGGCGAAACAACAATGGACGGCTGAAAGGAAAGAAGCAACAAGCGGGAGGATGAAGGAGTATTGGCGCCAATGAAAATTTAAATCATGAGGAGTTATTTACGTGGTCGACAGCTGGCCAAAATCGATGAAAGAAGAGGAAGAAGAAATAAATAAATAAATAAATAAATAAATAAATAAATAAATAAATAAATAAATAAATAAATAAATAAATAAATAAATTCCTGTAACTTTATTATAGCATGTCCGTCCTTTCCACGCACAACCCCCCCCCCCCCCCAACACATCTTTTTACTTCCTTTCCGTTTTTACTCACTTTCGTTCTTATTTTGATCTTTTTTTTATTTGTCCTAGTCATTACTTGGCTGTCTTTTTTTGCGTATTTATTCTATAATATTCCTCCTGAACGCCTTTGTTCATTCTCATTTCGCAACACACAGACAAACTGCACTGGAAACATCTCACTTTGAGCTAAGGCGGCATCGTCATTTCCCAAGGGTAAGGTTGGCGCGCAACGGTAAAGTATTTTTAAGTTCAAATCGCCATTGTTAGAAAATTATGATTCCTCTTCTGAAGAAGAGGAACAAAGTATCAATCGAACGTACAGAATTTCCCTTTTGTTTTCTCTGACACGGCAAGAATCCCAGAAGATTAACATGTCTATCAATATGGGCGGTGCAGACATCAAGCTATTTGTACCTTCTTGTTTTGGTCTAGTCGCACCTAATATCTCGTTTTCATGTAATGATTTTCTTGTATTTTATTATTATGTATTTTGGGTTTAAACTTAATTCATTTTGTGTGCTACGGTTCGCATTAAATATCTCCGAAATGTAATGTATGCGTTGTTAATAATAATCAGATTCCATCCCAGGTATGACCCTCCTCACAGCCGAATCGAACAACATTCCAGACCATTCCGGTCCTATACCAATAAAAATTGAGGACTGCCTGTTCATAACGCGCTATTTTCACCCTAAGAAAGTAGTGAAAAATCACAAGGAAACGTATAATAAAAGGCACATGATAGGGTATGTTACTACTTGTAAGGAATTACAAATTTCCTGGTCTGGATTACTCATGGTATTCGATTATATTCAGCTACTGCAATGTGTGTGGACGAAATACTTTTTTAAGAAATGAAATGGAAATAGCACGTTTTGAATAGACACTCCTCATCTGTGCTTTTCATTAAAAATCCCTTTAATGAAAGACACTCTGACACCATTTCAATGGGACACAAAATAAGGACTGTCGGGACAGAAATGAACACTGTTGGTGGTGTTGGTTCTTAGAGAAGCAAGTTTAGTAACTTATGTACAGAAGCTTAAAACAATACCAGTGAAAGGGTTAACACGACGTGATTATCATTTATTTGTCTCCGAATAAATGTTGCGAGGAGTGACTAGAAGAATGACAAAAATTTCGTTCAGTGAATATTAGGACCAAGAATGTTAATACACTCACTTGAAGATACGATAAAATTGCCTCAGTCCGAATAATAACAACTGAAATAATTTCATGACTATCTTTACTGCACTCGGTTTTACGTCGAAATCGGGTACTCAAAGACATAAACCAAAAGTTTTAAAACTCGATAGATATCGGTAACGACTGAACCGTGCAGCACGCTTTCTCCGAGGTGTTGATGTGCTCTCCACGACCACAGTAATAAAGGTAGTAAAGCACTTTATTGGAGCTGTCTTACAGTATATAAAGCGTAGGTTTCTGTCAAATATCACCAGATCCACCATGAAGTCCTTACTACTTCTGCTACTTCCAGCTGTACTGGGTAAGTAAGACAACGAAACAAGTAGATTCTATTTTCAAGATTTTTTCAGTATTCACTCTCATTCGCGAATTCATCGTAGAGATCAGAGACGAATCAGTAACTCATGTTTATAGATCAGATACTAAAAGATTCATTCAGATCAAAAGCTGGTAGAAAAGTTACGAAGAAATGCCGAACATTGATTACTTCATCGAAATAGTAGTATAATCTTAAGTCATACTACTGAGAAAACATCAAGAGTAATCGATTTCATGCATTTTCATGTAAGAAACTACCTATACCCAAATAATAGC
The DNA here is from genome assembly GCF_040414725.1 of Anabrus simplex. Lineage (NCBI taxonomy): Eukaryota > Metazoa > Arthropoda > Insecta > Orthoptera > Tettigoniidae > Anabrus > Anabrus simplex. Next base: position 55,739,237 of record NC_090273.1, on the reverse strand, counting down.
AGCAGGTGAGAACATCACCTGTATGAGTATATAATAATAATAATAATAATAATAATAATAATAATAATAATAATAATAATAATAATAATAATAATAATAATAACTGTCTCAATTCCATGCACCTGATTATACATCATCTAAATGAATCAAATTTCAGAATATAAACCGCATTTTCCCACGGGCTGTGTTGTAAATACATACGTTTTCATTATAGAACAAAGATGCTCAGCTGGGCGCCTGTTGAGGCTAGCCCAGTGCGGCCGGGCTGGCGTGACGTAAATGCGGCAGCTTACGTAGCAAGCATACGTTACAGTCAAGTGGGAGACCGAAACACACTTTGCACGAAATCGAGGGAGCATTGACGTTCGATTGTAATTTCGACGCTCTCCTCCATTACTCACCAAGGTGCTGATTGGGATACATTCTTTAAAATAAAATTCTATAATAGCAACAAAAACGGAATTTTTCAAAATATTCCGGTTTGATTTGTACTGCGCTCGATATAAACAGTCTCTTTTATTTTCTTATATTTATTCATTCAAAGAAAGCTGACACATTATAACATTTATGTTACCATCCACAAAGGTACAATGTTCAAGCGTACAAGCTACGATTTACAATTCCTTGCATGGGAATGACTGTATTTTCATTTTAAAAATTCCTGTTGTTCATTGAGCAAAAATTAATATACAACCTGCGACAAAGTTGGGCGAAACTTTGCAGAAGGGTTCCTTTCGGATGGTGTTCAAAAGCCTCCTCACTTTTCGTTGGATGTCAGGAATATCGTCAAATCTCTTTTCTTTTTATTATTATTATTATTAAAGCGTCTTTATTGTGGCGAAGTTAGGGCTCCCGGCCCTTTCTTACACTTAACCACTTCATGTATATACAATGTATATTTTACATAAAATTTAAACATATGAAATCTTTACAACCTAAAGTATAACTAAAGCAACTTAAGTATCACTAACTAAACTAAGGTGAGTAAAGTATAACTAAATTATATACAGGAACACATTGCAATAAACAACCATATTCACTCTCATTCATGCATCCCATTCACACTCAAGAAAGACTGGAAGTGCTTAAAAGATGACGCTGGCAAAGGATTTTAAATTTTGTCTTAGATTTAGCTTCCCTGATGTCATTGGGGAGTTCATTCCACCAGCTCGTGGCGGTGATAGTGAACGATCTATTGTAGGTTGCGGTTCGATGCACAGGAATTTCTAGCGTACAGCCTGACCGGGTATTGAACAGGGAATTTGAGTCATGGGAATAAAAGAAGCCTGGAGGATTGAGATCTGGCAAGCATAGGGGATGTTTCGTTTCATGGTCGTACCTGAGACACCAGGTTTCATCCTCAGTGACGATACAGTTCAAGAAATTTGGTGTCGCATCCACCGTTCCGACAAAATCCTGTGAAGACTCTAAACGTGCCTGCTTCTAATCGTCAGTCAAGTGATGTGGCACAAGACGAGAACACATTTTCCTCTTCCCTAACTCCGGGTAACGATTTGTCACACGGATTCATGGTTAATCTGCAGTTCATCCGCTATCATGCGCACAGTTAATCACCGATCGTTCGTGATTAATGTCCTCACCTTCTCAATGTATTCGTCACTGACGGTGGTCGCCGGTCTTCCGCTACGGGGTTTGTCAGAAACACTTTCCCGGTCTCCTCAAAAACGGGCGAACCACTCGTACACACACTTCAAGGACAGTACTTGATCTTCATAAAGACGTACCAGCATCGCATGCGTTTCTTTCGGTGTCTTGCGAAGCCTAAAACAAAACTTTACATTGATCTTTTGGTCGTTCATATTCCTGTTCGCAGTTTAGAACCACCGCACTAAACACGCACTGTATCAAACAGGTCTTACACGATACACACACGATGCTCAACTGAACAACGTTGGGAGCAGGTGGTCAAAACCGGTAAGCATGAATGGATTGCTAGTGAGTTTATCAGATAATTTAAACCCAAACAACCACAAGCAACCACCGTAACTCCGTATTGTATTAAAACTGTTTCTAAAGCACCTGTTGAAATATAATAGTGAATATTGCAACAATTACTTTGCACAGTGTTGTAGTGTTGTATGACTTTCCCTGTTCACTGAATTTCTTAAAATAGTAGGTATTTAAAATTTAACAGGCGTCCGGTGATAATAGCTAGCCTCCAAATGGCGAGAGTTAATTTCATCACGAGTGAGGACAAAGATATTTACTATCTAAGATTAAAGTACAACAACAACAACAACAACAACAATAACAACGTAAATATATCTATTAGGTTGATGTGCAATATGCCTTCAAATAAATAACCTCATAGACGTTATTCCCAGTAAGCATGACTGGATTGTTAGTGAGTTTATCAGATAATTTAAACCCAAACAACCACAAGCAATCACCGTAACTCCGTATTGTATTCAAACTGTTTCTAAAGCACCTGTTGAAATATAATAGTGAAAACTGTAATTCATTAAGTACATTAAAAAATATTTGAGGTTGGAGGCCTAACTCATTATTGTATCAGGTAAAAAAAATTAAATTGCAATTAATATGATTGTTTTCTTATAACGTAAATTGGAAATGACATGGATTTCTTCCCTCTATCTTTCATTATTTTCTGACTCCATTCCAAAGTCGGGTATCGCAGCAATGATCGGGAGTAGTCACAACGTCACTGTGGTTGAATACTGTACGCTGCGCTCATCGCCTACCAGTCCGCCCACTTACAGTGCTGGTTGCTCGCAGGACGAAATACCCACTGTGTGCACCTCTGTTTTAGAATGCTATGCCTTTCAGAGTTTAGGGGAAGGCGCAAAATTTAACTCTCAAATATTTATATTATTAGTGGTCCTATCGATAAATATTACATAACTAAAGTGATATATAATTAAATTTCCTATCATTTATGTCTTATCAATTTTTACCGTACCGGCTGTGATAACAGAGATATTCATGAAGTCCACATCAACGCCGAGCCACGAGCAAATGGGTAAACAGAATTTAATGAAAATCGATGTACTGGGTTGACGAATAAGAAACTACAGTCTAGGCTGTAAATAATTTTATTCACCGTGGATGAAATGGTAGTTTAGGGGAATGCGCCTAAAATTTAATTTTTAAATACCTGTTGGTCCTATCGATAAGTACTGCATAACAAACAGTTATGGAGAGTACAATTTCAGATCATTAATGTTCTATTCAGTTTTAACGTACCGACTATGGTAAGAGTTGCATTTCAGAGTCGGAAGAAAACTAAATGTGAAAGCATACAATATAGAAAGCTCATAAAACGTATCAACAATAACATTACATTGACCATTGTTTGCTGTGATGTTATTTGTCTCTTATGATGCCACTCATCTCCTATAGACAGGATTACTGCTGCACATCGAATATAACAGCCTGCCTGAATATTGGCGGGAAATTGCCGGGGAATTAGATAAATTTCTTCTTTAGTATGCCTTTCCTGAATGAATGAATAAAAACCTACAACCTGTTTTCCAGTCAGTGACCGGGTTAGGGATGGAATTAATGAAGCCCCCATTTTGCGTCTAGGATAAGAATTGTGCCGGCTACTGAAGCCTGTCGCACTCCTCTGGGGCAATGATTAATGACTAACAGATGAAAGGGTAATGGAGAGTGTTGCTGGAATGAAAGATAACGGGGATAACCGGAGTACACGCAGACAAACCTGATTGCTGGTACAAACAGGTAGGAACAATGACAGGAGAGTACTCGGAATGAGGACATAAAGGCTAAGTTAGGAATGAACTCGATGGATGAAGCTGTACGCATAAACCGGCTTCGGTGGTGGGGTCATGTGAGGCGAATGGAGGAGGATAGGTTACCTAGGAGAATAATGGACTCTGTTATGGAGGGTAAGAGAAGCAGAGCGAGACCAAAACGACGACGGTTAGACTCAGTTTCTAACGATTTAAAGATAAGAGGTATGGAACTAAATGAGACGCAGCACTGGTTGCAAATAGAGGAGTGTGGCGACGTTTAGTAAATTCACAGAGGCTTGCAGACTGAACGCTGATAGGCATAACAGTTTTTAATGATAATGCAGGTATGTATGTATGTTGAAAAATCGATTCGTCACTGCTAATCCCACACTAGCGCGGAAGTCCAGTAAACGCTTCCCATTCACATTACCTCCCATACCCTCCTACATTTACCTATCGCCTTCTCATATCCTTCAGCTATATTTCCAACTTGCACATTAAAATCGCCAATTAGCACAACCTTGTCCTTTCAGTTGACCCTGAGTACGATATCTCGCTGTGTTTCATAAATCTTTGGCAATTTCATCCTCTTTTCCACCCTCATATGGTAAATAGACTCAGATTGTTCTCGTGCTAATTCCTCCAAAAACCAAATCTATCCACATCGTTCGCTCATTTACGTGTCGAACAGAAATTATGTTGCGTGCAATAGTATTCCTCTCCCTACTCCACACTTTGCCCTTCCCTTCTTAACACCCGTCAAGTACACTTTATAATCTCTTCCTCGTTATCCCAACTTACCCAAATAACTTATTATTAATTACAAACACATTGTTACACGTTGTAACTATCCACCTATTTCTATTCGCAGGTAATAATCTAAAACCTTTTTGTCAAGTCAATAATCGCATCCTTGGAGGGGTGAAGGCTGAAAAAAGTGAATTTCCAGGACTGGTAAGTTTTAGATCCTTGGATTATTATCTCCAATCCGTAGTGGTTTCAATGGTGGATGCCAAACAGTTGCATATATTTTTCTATTTCAAATGTGGAGGTTATCCGCAGATGGTCACTGATTACTTAAGAAAATAACAGGAAATTTTACTTTTATGAAAGCCTATAGATTCTTTTAGTTGCGCTGAAGCACGGAATGTGTAAAATTATATTCTTTTTTTTTTTTTTTACACTCCGATATTCCGGAAATAACTGTGATCATCTTTAGTTATTTGTTACTAACAAGACATCTCAGGATGTAGCACTGTATTCTTCTTCTTCTTATCCTTTAGTCTGATAGAAATCTAAACCCAACATTCGTAGATCTTCAGAATTATACTGCTAAAAAGAACGGTGGGTTAGAGCAAATTTCTACTTGTGTGGCACCCAGTGGAGATTCCCTGATAACTTCATTAATGATGTTATCAATTTTCCTCGTATTGTTTTATGTAACGGTCATAGGCAGACATTGTCCGTGGTGTAAACAGAGCAAAATACAATCCGATAACTTTCTTCGTGTAGACAAATGGGGAGTAATCAGAATTGGAATAAGGCGAATCATCACAGAAAAATGGGAAGAAATCCAGAAGAAAACTGAAAATAATAACAAGGATGGCAGCTAAACCATTTCGTTATTAGAAGGATCCTAGAAAAGGAAAATAATATTGGTCTTCATAAACTAGAAGATTCCTTGTATATCCCAGAGACGAAATGGAAATATATCAAAATCTCCCATGGGAATTAAAATTAAAGCGAAGATTCGCTAGAGCACGAAGAGAATAAACTAGTACTAAACCAATAAACGATGACGAAATAAAAAAATAGGTATCATATACTTGATGGAAAGACGGGGAATGGATTTAGTGAATGCAACAATGTATGATGAGAAATTTGGGTTTCGAAATTTTTCCAAATCATTTAAGAAAAGACTAGGTAAACAACAGCAATAGGAAGCCTGCTACCCGGTCTACGAGCCTTCACATTCCAGTATAAACACTACTGAAAACTCGCTGTTCCTTTATTTGTCAGGGTTGCCGACCATAACGTAAACATGAACGGGAAGAATCTTCAACTAATCAGCTAAACTTATGCTACAATGTAGGCCAAGAATAACTGGATTCCAAAAAAAAAAAGAAAAAAAGAAAGGCCTGAGATAAAGAGAAAGGGATGCTGAAAGCACCCAAGCGATTGCCCTATGTTACATAAGAATAAAACCTAATGGGACATGAAGCCCAGACACAGATGATAACCCCATTCTACCTTGTGACTAGGAAGAGAGAATTTCAACCGCCCAAAATTTGAAAATCTTAGTCACAATAAAATTATGAAAATGGAAACGAAGGTCCACACCCGTGCTTGCTTTTAGGATATTACACCCAGTAGGGTGGTTATGTTCACTGCTAGAAAAAACTAAAAAACCTACATGATGGAGAAAATTATGGATTCGTCATTAATATCTGGGTGCTCGGGTTTTCTTGCCCTCACAGTTGTTTTTCGGTTTCAGATAGTAAGTCGAGCGTGAATCAACTTTAGTTGAGAGCTATGCTGGAACATATATACTTTCATCCGTAATCCGTAATCTCGATTATTTCGGACATATTTTTTTCCGCCCCTTCTCACCGCCGTGCCAATGGGGCTGACCTTGGACTTAAATTATATCTGGAGTGTGACTATTCCCCTCCCGGTTACGGCAGTTCATTTCTTTATCCGTTTCCTAGAGCAGGGGGAGTGTGGTGCCAATATCTCCATAACGGTTCTTTTTAGTTCCTTAAAACATGGTTTTTGGGCCCGTAGGGCTTACCGAGTTTCGTTCTTTGCGTCAAGGGGCTTAAAATGAGCTTTGTATCGTCCTAGTACGACAAAATCAACATTTTGCCTATGCTAGCCTAGTATTTTTATATCTCCCCCGTCGCCACCAATCGAATTGTTTTGAAAATAAAATACAGCCAATGCCCCTCAGGAATAATGTATATTTACATTAGTAAAATAATTTTTAGGATCGGTCCAATAGTTTCTGAGATTACACTCCAGATATACACAAACTCACAAAATTCGCACTCTCTATTATATTAGTATAGATCATTATTACTTCGGAGTATACAAAAATATTCATTTACAGGACGAAGAGTGAACACGTCATTAAGGGTAAGGTTCGATAATATTCCAAGTTATTTGAAAACTTTTAAGGATATGTTAGGTAAGTAGTTGATAGGGAATTTGCCACCTGGTCGGAAGCCCTAAATGCAGTTCGGAGGGTCCAGAAAAGTATAGATATTATTTGATAGTTAATATCTTTGGAACAAAATGACATATAGTTGCAATTCTTGCACGGTAGCGTTGTTCATTGTTTTCGCAACAGATGATGGAGGTCACGTGAATGGCACGCAATCTTGGCGCACGTTTTTCAGCAATGACAATGAAGTAAGATTGTCGTTTGAGCAACGCAAGGCCGTACTGAAGTGGTCCTGTAAGTACGAACACATGATGGAGGTACAACGGCACTGGCGTAATGTGTACGGAACTCAGCCACCAACACGTACAATCTGTGGTATTCGGGATAAATTTGAAGCCGACGGCACTGTTCAAGAAGTGCACCACGGGGCCAGCTTCCAACCCTGCTGTGTTACAAAATTTTACTAGGTCACCTTAAAAATCTTTGAATCAGGGTGCACGAGAAAGTGGGGTAAACCGATCAACCGTACGACGAATAATGAAGGCTGCAAAGTGGAAAGTGTACATACTAAGATCGCCGCACGCTGTGAACGAAGACGACCCGGATCGAAGGATGGAATACTGCGAGTGGTTTGAAGACACGGTTCGCGAGGACGAACGGTTTGCAGGGATGGTTATCAGGTCTGACGAGGTGCAAACCAAACTGAATGGTACTGTAAACTGCCACAATTGCGTGTACTGGGCCCTGAATGTCCTCACATTTACGTGGACAAACCTGTCAACCTAACCGGTGTTAATGTATGGTGTGATCTATCATCACGCTGTTTGATTGGCCCATTCTTCTTAGAAGGTACCACAACTGGTAATGAAATGGCGTATGGCTATTAATGCCGGGAGATCCCAGGACGGGTTCGGCTCGCCAGGTGCAGGTCTTTTATTTGACACCCGTAGGCGACCTGCTCGTCGTGATGAGGTTGAAATGATGATGAAGACAACACATACACCCAGCCCCCGTGCCAGGGAAATCAACCAATGGTGGTTAAAATTCCCAACCCTGGCGGGAATCGAACTCGGGACCCTTGTGACCAAAGGCCAGCACGCTAACCATTTAGCCATGGAGCCGGACACCATAACTGATGAGGTGTACCTTCATGTGCTATATCGATATTACCTGCCATCCGAGAGGTGTTTGGAAATGAAAGATGGCGCTCCGCCTCATTACAACAGAGATGTCAGAGTCTACTTGGATGAAAACCTACCTGGACGAGGGTTAGGTCGAAGAGGAGCTGTTCACTACCCATCACGGTCTCCAGACGTTACGCCTCTTGACTTCTACCTATGGGGACCTTGAAAAATGAAGTTTATCAACAGAAGTCAGCCACACTGAACGAGCTACGAGATCCAAGCGTCCTATGCGGCTATCACACCGGCAACACTGACAGCCGTAGTTCGGTCAGCAGCTCAGCGGCATCGACGCTGTTTGGCTGCTGATTGGGGTCACTTGAAACACATAAAATATCCCCTCCCCCCCCGCCACGACCGCAGTGCAAGAATTGTAACGGTATGAAATTTTGTTCCATTAATATTCACTATCAGAGTGCGAGTACATTTTTCTGCCCCCCCCCCCCCCCTGTATTGATGATTCGAAAACTTTATGGAAACCCCAATTAGCAGAATGTCGCAAAACTAATGTGAGTTTGGAGATATAATATGTTTTATACACCTTCAGGGCCTAAGTTTTTGTACCCTTGGGTGAAGAGCTCGGAGTATATAGCTACACGTTCTTCAATGAGGTTACGTAGTACGACCCGAACGTTGAATTTTGGGTGCTTTGGTCATGGCGCGAGCTACATGTAAACAAAATGTAACCGGATTGCAGTGGTTACACGATACACCGTTAAGAAAAGAGGAAAATAAATCAAATTACACGGCACTTTAAAACCTTAACACACAATAAACATCAGACGAACTGCGCCAATACCCACAAATAAATATTAGGTTGGGCAACTTGACGACTATAATAAAGGAACGTGAAGCGGGTCTGGGAAACCTACCAGGGCCATAGAGATACGAAAGTTTCGGGTTTCCAGAAAAATCAACGGTGATCCCTTGATTCAAGATATTACAAATAATACTGTATAACAATACTTCCATTCTTGACGAGACGAATGCAATTTCTCGAATTTCAAAACATTACGAATTGTGTTTCCGATTTTATGTATGGAATTTCTGGTAAAAGGAGTTCGTTTGGATTCCAGTAATGTTTATCTTGTTTCATGACTTTGCCTACGGCGGCATGTGTTCGTCTCCTCTACCGTATTGATGGCAATGCGCATTGTTTCTTCATTTCAGGTATACCTCGAGAAACATTATTGGAATGGTACTAATAAGGGAAGGTCTCAATGTGCAGGATCCATGATCAGCGAACACTGGGTGCTAACAGCAGCACACTGCCTCGTTTCTAAGTATGTTTATTCATTCATTTAATGAATACAACTTGAAGTAACTGGTGTCTATTGAGAGTTCGTATTGTAACATTAATTCTGATTACATTTCTCACTATTTTAGTGATCCTTCTAAGAAATTCCTTTTTGTGCGGGTTTTTCCTACCGAGGGACATCCTTACTTCCTTGATTCTACAGATGTTATTACACACGAGGAATACCAGGACTTCCATAATGACATCGCACTAATTAGGGTGAGTACAAAATATTAGCAATCTAACCACTTGTAAATCCAGTATCTTGTGAATAATCATCCTGGGAGGTAAGGGAGATGCTTACCTAAAATTCGCCTTTTCTAAGGCAAATTCAGAGAGGATTGGTGTGTTGTGATTTTTATTTTCCGTTTTCTGGTTTCTTTGTTCATCAGTGTATAGAATGTTTTGATACCCCTGTTTGTCTCTACGTAAATGATGCTCTATCATCCACTTCCTTGTGCAGAAGTATGCATCACCGTTTCTAGCCTTTGTCATTTCATCGAACTGCATTTCCTCTACGGAACTACTTAACTCCCCGTTGCATATTTCCGCCCTGTACCTTTTGAGCTTGTGGTTCTCAATCTTCCTGCTTTCTTCCCATCATCCTGATAATCCCAAAGATTCTCGGCTAATGCATGCACATTTCTGCAATCAGAATTTAAATGTACAGCGTACCATACCCAAGTGAATTTACCGATCATCATTCGAAGAGAGTTAAAGAATTTATATTTTCATTAAGCATTTTACATATAAAATACATTGCCAAGAAACATATATTATAGATTCTTCATAATACATACTATCATCGTCATCATCATTGTTTACTAAAGCCTCTGATTTGACACTGCAGCCAACTTTCTATACACATTGACAGCATCTCCTCATACGAGCTGAATTCGTGATTATATTAAGGTTATTGATGTATGAAAGTCTTGCTCTCCCTTTTCCCATTTTACCAAAAACCTTCCCTTCCATGATGTTCCATATGATGGTGATGATGATGCTTGTTCTTTAAAGGGGCCTAACATCGAAGGTCATCGGCCCCTAATGTTCCATATGAAAATGTTTAGTCTCATTAAGTGGTCAAACAATTTCACATAATCCAAAGGCAGGCATTTATACAAGTGAAGGATCTGATTAAAATTAATTTTTATTCACCTCCCTTGGCACTGAAGTGTTCGTTTTCTTTCAGTTCAGCTTGTTCGGTTAAATCACATCTCAGTTGCTTCTAGCCCGCCCTTTCCTCGTTTATCCCAGGGTGTATGTTTCGCTCCCTTTGGTTAGTACTGTACACTCACACTATCAATATAAAAGTTTACTGGTTGTTTTGGCAGGAGCTGCAAGGAAGTATGTAAGTGTGCTCCCAAGAAGTCCTACTTCTATGCAGAGACGTGAATATAAGTACCGAATGTACTACAGATGGGTGTAGCTGGCACAGATGTAAACTTTATGGCACCCAAAATGATGATGGACGCCATATTGTACCCTCCCCTACCCAAAGGCACCGACAAAATGTCTACAGGGCGTTGGCGGGTCGAAAGAATAATAAAATAGGCTCTTAACTAAGGAAACCATACAGGCATACAGGGTAGGAGAAACGGGTCATACTTAACTAAAATGAGAACACATTCAAATTAAAACTTTAACTAACAAAACCGGTTTATTCAACCTTAATGATGATGGGGATGACGCATTTATATTCACAGATAAATTACATTAATTGTTTATGATCGTCGTTGTGGATTATTCAATGGATTTTTGTCCTTCGTGATAGAAATGAGTAAGTTTATCGCAGAGCGATATATCGCGACATGAAGCGGACGGAAATATTTACCATAAACACTGAGGCTATAACACATTATTAACAAATAAAACAAACATGCATGCAACAAGTCTGAGCGATCCCTATTCTAATGCACACACAAAAACTAATTCCCGATGAAATACGATAAAAAATATACAAATGTGGAACGAACATCCGGGTTCGAACCAACCCTCGCTGGGATAATTATAGTCACAGCATGACACATAAAACAACATTTTAAAAAATCACACATTGTATGCAATAAATACGTGAGGCACTCCAATCTTCCTTTCAGCATTGTAAACTTCCAGTGCCTGGTTGAGCATCGAACTGACAACCCCTTGGGACGAGTACATGGTACTGAAATCCCTGGCTATATTATATTCAAATAATTAACAATGATTCTCTAGCAAACATTAGCATAACCCACCGTGTCATTTGTCAACGCATACATCATTCTGGCGTGTTGAATATTTCACTTTCTTAGCCGTTCAGACAGGCCTACTTCGCTTTACTTTTAAAGCCCCTCTTCTCACAGAGATGGGACACTCACACAAAAAACACCTCTTGTAGCAGGGTCAGACGGATCCCCCCTTCCCACAGGCGGTCAACAGCCCCTCTATTAGTGAGCGTAACATTTCCTTTCATAAGAAAACAAGACCACTTCGCTCTGAAGAACGTCCACAATAACCTGAGGTCTATTCCTCACAAATCGCGCCAGCTTCCGATAAATCTCCTCGAATTCAACACATATATTTCATGGCCAAACCATGACTCCAACATCACATCAATCTTACAACACGACACCGGTTTTACGATGCTAATATTTATATGACCACCATTATTATTATTATTATTATTATTATTATTATTATTATTATTATTATTATTATTATTATTATTATTATTATTATTATTTTCATATTTAGACTGTCATTCCACATGACTTACCTGGTGCTTAGGTCATACCGGTCTTTCGTGAGGAATCTACTTCGCAATTACAATATAATTACGTACTCAAACGGCAATTCACACCTAATTAATAACTTCTAATTAATTGATGGTTAGCTCTTGGTTACTTTATCTTCACACGGCAATACAATAATCAATTCGATATTCACACTATATTTATCTCACAATCGAATTGTAATTCAATCCTGATAAATTAAATCAAATAATCCGATTTAAATTATAACAATCCCTAGCTAAGTATTTCAGGGGAGGCCTTGGGGTATCAGTTCTGTCGACAATTCTCGTAGCTTTGTGCCCTCACGTAACATAATACTTACCCTTTTACCAGTCATGCACTTATCAATATTAGACTAACTATAATCTAGCTTGAATTACCCTAGACTCATTACTACTGGTCTTCTGACGCAATAATCGACCAAAGGTTCCCCAAGATAAAATTAATAAATCTCTACCACATGCAAGACTAACAAATTATAGTTATTAAATTATTTACAATTAATCACTCAGACCCGCTATTGACTACATGAAATAGGAATTAACAACTACGTGCCCATTATGGCACTTCATATTAAAATGAAATTACATCCCTAACCTTTATAGCGTCAGCTTATGATAAACCTTTCCCATCACCTCTAATCAGGCCAGATAATATGATTCATACTCATCTCTATCACTTGATGACACCTTTGTCAACTGAGGAGATCCATCCTGGGTTTACTGTTGATCCATGGACACCGCGGTGATCAGTTGCAGTTCTATTCCACCTTTAGGCTGGGAGTCCATAGTTTCTTGCTGGTGGAGCCGCTGGCAGTAATCCTGTGTACATACACGTCACTGTTTAATTTCACACTCTGGTTAATAGCGTTCAGCGTGAACGTTCGGTCACGATTTCGGATACTACTACGTAGTCCGCGGTTCAGTACCGAATTCCGTCTATCTCTCAGCCACTATACCTTTTGTCGCTACCTAATACTATCGTGCTATAGTAATAATAATAGTAATAATAATAATAATATTACTTTCCGCACTGAATGTTCGCGACACATCAAGGTTTTATAAAAAGTTAACACTGGTGTCACGGAGACCAAATCTATACACTATTTATGCGAATTCTACTATTTCACTTGAAATTGAAGTTAAATTCACTTGAACAAAGAGTTAATGGCAGCTTAGCAAAACAGAGCTCCACCGTCGACAAGCTGAGAGTCCCGAGTGAGAGACTGCGCCCTCGGCAGTGGTTTTTACAAGGAGGCACTTTCCCTCTCCCCAAATCTGTATATGGCCTATTCACGGCACATTAGAGGTTTAATAGTACGACTATCAGGTGACCAATATTCGCCTGATGTGATTGAGACATATCCGTACGATTATCCTTCGTTGGATCTCCTTTAACTAATTAATGTTTGTCCTGCCTCCCCCTCTCTACTAGGGTGAAGTCCCGTCTCGGGGATGTGTGGTGACGATATCTAGATGGCCCTCGGTAATTTTCCACGCAGAAATGACCTCCCTCCCTCCAAAAGTTAACAAGTAAGAGGACATTAGAGACTCTAAATAAATAACCCAGTTATATTTATCTGTTTTAAATCGGGAAACGGCTCCAGAATTCAAATTTAATTAATTGTTACATCGTAGATAATTAAGTTGGCTAGTCCGAATTAAAGATGGCTCCCATATTTCGTTTCGAAAAAGTTGGTTTCCCCTCATTCTCTGAGTCTTGAGGAAGGGATGTCTTCTCTTGAATTACGTCATAGGGAATTCCCGATTGCAGCCCCGCCCGAGTCTAGCTAGGCTTGGCTTCTGCCGCGAGTTCCAGCTACACAAAGAAATATATTGCGCAATAGGTCGCAAACAAAGAAATCCTGTCAAAATAACTTTAAAAGACTCAATTTATCTGTCTCTATGATGCGGATATTAATTAATATCGGTCTCCCTTTCTTTAAATAGCTTTGCGTCCATAATTTCAAGGATCAGTATTGACCAAAGGTCCTTGGATCACGTCCCTGTCAGGTGCAATATCCTAGACTTAGATGAGGCAAATGACATAGTCACCATCAAATTCTTTCTTCACGACGCATATTTCTCACTTAATCACTAATACTAGTGTCAACGATGTCAGTCAGGTCGACTTCGCCCTGGTACGATGCCGTGTCTTTCCTGTAGACGTGGGCCGATAACCTTCGATGTTAGGCCCCTTTAAACAACAAGCATCATCATCCTGTAGTCGTTATGTGAAGGTCAGACCATGTCACTCTTTAGCATTAACTGATCACCTTAAACACTGGAAAATTAACTGCAAGTTGCTCCAAGTGAACATTAAGTGCTGGAGTGTACATAAACAGAAGGACATTTTGCTTAACAACGTCACTACTTTCCCTGTCAACCCAGACTGTACTGACGCCACTTGGATACCTATTTGATGACGATGACTGTGATGATGATGGTGATTGGCGTAGGGTTGTGGCAACCCTATCGCCCAGTGGGCAACCACTGCAATCAGCCTCCCGAGTATTGGCGGGTAAACCATAGACTTAACTGACATGAGGAAATGCGTGTCAGGCACTGACCATCTAGTGCATAACAAAGTATCGACGCGAAGATCCATGGTAAGCCTAGCAAGCCAGTGGTAGCGTCTTCGAATTGCTTTCAACAATCAAACGAGCCTTGAGTGGAGATAAAAAATAATACCAAAATTGACAAAGTCTTCTACCAGACCTGGCTGGTATGACGGCCAACATGGCTCCGACGAAAGACAGATATTTCTAACGAACAATGTAAGAATTGGGACTATGAATATTTTGATCCTGACTGGAGAAACTGAAGAACTTATCGATATGATGAAGAGGAAAACTCTATCCATATTCGGAATGAGTGAAACAAAATGGAGAAAGGCAGGTAGTAATATTCTCAGAAATGACTACAAATTATTATGGAGTGGACGCGAGGAAGAGGCCAGAAATGGTGTATCTTTCCTGAAAACAAAAAGACATGGACGCCATTACTTAAGTATCTAATAATAATGATAGAATATAGAATCGTTAAATTATCTATGCAGCTCGAGTGCACAAATTACACGGCAGTGCAGGTATATGCAACACAGGTTGGATGCAGTGCTCAAGAGAAGGAGCAGTTCCGTCAAGATCTAGAAGTTATAATTGATGAAGAATATGTCATCATCATTGGGGACTTAAATGGACAAGATGGGACAGGCAGACTTGGTTATGAGGAAATCACTGGACCACATGAGTTTGGGAACAGAAATGCGTAAGGCGAACAATTGCTTGATTTGTGCAGAAGAAATGGATTGATCATCAAAAATACCTTCTTCCAAAAACAAGACAGCCACATGATAACAAGATATAGCTGGGATGGAAAACATAAGTCTCTCATCGACTATATCATCACTAACAAAGGAGGAAGGAAATATGTAAGCGATGTCCAAGTTATCTCCAGTGAGAGTATGGACAGTGATTGTAGACCTAAATCATGTGGCTAATACAACCCCGCAGAAAGTAAAAAAGAAAACGTACAGTGAAGTATTCGAAATTTGAAGAAGCCAAGCTGAGGGAAGAATATACCATAAGGATACAGAGACGCTAACCAAAAGGGGAAATGAATACAGTAGAGGAAGAATGGAAATTTGTTAAGGATAGTTTGGTTGGTGAAGCTAAAGACCTATGTGAAGCAACAGGATCGATCATGAAAGAAAAAGAGACACCTTAGTGGAATGACAGATTCAGATTGGCTATAAAAGTGAGAAATTGTGCAAAAAAAGATCCTAGACAAAGAAAAGCAAAGAGATGTACAAGATCCAGGTGGCCAAGAAATGAGTAAACTACAGGAACTCTACAGGGCAAAAAACCTTACAGCTAAGAGGATAGTAAGAGAAGAGAAAGAGGAAAAATGGAATGAGTTTGTGGAAAAGTTGGAAGATGACAGCAGAGGAAACAAGAAACTTTTTACAGAGTTATTAAATACAAGCGAAATAATCTAGAAGACATCGAGGTAATAGAGCAGGACAATGGATCAGTAGCACGAGAGAAAGATGGAATCAGGAGAGAATTCAATACCTTCTTTGACAAGCTCCTGAATGAGAGGCATCAAATGTAATTCTAAACAGAGAAATATCTGGAAAAATTGAAGAGCCCAGCAAAATTATGGAGCCATCCAATCACATGGCTTGAGATAGAGAAGAGCCTTAAGAGTATGCAGAAAGGGAATGCTGCAGGAATAGATGAGTTAAGTGTGGACATGTTGAGAGCAGGATGAACCCCAGCAATCCATTGGCTATATAGACTCCTAAATGTAGTATGGAAGCAAAATATCATCCCAGAAGACTGGAAGAAAGGTATATTTGTACCTATATTCAAGAAAGGCAGCAGACGGAAATGTACCATCTACCGTGGCATCACTCTACTCTCTGATGGACTAAAAATTCTGGATAAAATTATAGAGGATAGATTACGAGAAATTGTAGAACCACTTTTAGAAGAGGAACAATATGGCTGTAGGCCTGGAAGATCAACAATAGGTCTTATATTTGCTGTCAGGATGCTAATGGAAAAACATTGGGAAAAGAGAAGCCTTTATATCTACTGTTCCTTGACATCGAAAAGGCCTATGACAGCATGCCAAGGGAGCTTATTTGGGAGTGCCTACGAAAGCTCAAATTTTGAGACAGTATAACTTCCAAAGTTAAGGTGCTTTACGAGGAAAGTAGAAGCTGTGTACAAGTGGGTTCTGGACTGTCAGACTGGTTTGAGACAAAAAGGGGAATACAACAATGTAGTGCTTTGTCGCCCCTATTATTTATATTGTAATGGATACAATATTAAAGGCGCTAAAAGAAAAGGAGGAACAAGACTTAATAGCATTTGCATTTGCAGATGATGTAGTAATATGTGGTAACTCAGAGAAAGATGTGGAAGAGAGACTGCAGGGGTGGAGTCAGGAGTTTGAGAGATATGGATTAAACATCAACAAGGCTAAAACGGTGCTGTTGAAGGTACGGAAGGGTGACAATCAGTCATAAATCATGCTAAATGGCACTAAGCTGGACAGTGTCATAGAATTTAAGTACTTGGATACTATAATGCCCAAAGATAACTTAAGTATATATGAAGTAAACAGTCGAATCAGCAAAGCAATACATTTATACCTCGAAGTAAGAATGCTACTATATGGGATAAACAAGTACTACTCAAAACCAAGATGACACTGTATAAATCATACTACACCCCTATCCTCACATACAGCCTGGAAACCGCTACATTAACAAGAAAGGACCACTAGAAACTCCAAGCAGCAGAAATGTTCCTACGCACAATGATCCAGAAAATTAGGAAGGATAAAATCAGGAATGAAAAAGTCAGAAGACGTAGGACTAGAAGGCTCATTACTCCAGAAGATCCAAAAGGCAAGACTGAAGTGGTACGGTCATGTGAAAAGAACGAGTGCCAATAGGTCTGCAAGAAAGGAGTATGAAAGAGAAATAAGGGGAAGGAGACCAGTGGGAAGACCTAGAGAAAAATGGACAGACTTAGTGAAGAAGGTTGTAGAGAAGAAAGGACAGGATTGGGAGCGGATTGTGAACGAAGAATGGTTCATGGACCGAACAAAATGGAAACGGCTCGTATACCACACCTGGGAAACTGGAGTTGGCCGACGATGATTATGATTATGCTTTTTGTTTGAAGGGGAATAACATCTAGGTCATCGGCCCGTAATCATACTATATGAGACGAAATGTAATGACAGTTTTAAGGTCCAAATCGCATCCACTGACAAGAATTAAAAATGTGATGAAGAATGGATGGATGAATATGAATTTAAAATAATCAACAGATTCAGCTCACAGTACTGAAAGTTCAAAATAATTCAAAAATCGATCCACTGACTAGAATTAAAAGAAGATACGATGATAAATGATTATGAACTTAAAACAGTCGGTGTATTATACACGGAATACCCCACCCTTCCAGAAACTATCTTAAAACAATATTATATACTGTCCAAGGGACTGCTTCCAAAGTATAATCCTGAATCTATGATGATTTTTAATTCAGGCTAACGGACCCTCATAACGGTATTTATCGCTAGGAAAGTGAAAAGGATGGTATTTCTCATGCAGCGTTAAATCATGAGTAACGTAGACTTACGGTGTTCAACACATTGTGGTACTACTCACAGGTAATGCAATACGCACGGGAAACGCAGACCTATTGGTGTTTCTCACATAATGGTGCCACTTATAGGCATTACATACCTATGGTGTTCCTCACGTAGGTGTACTAATCAACGGCACTCGTACTATCCCGTGGTGTTCCTCACATAGTGGTTACGAATCACAGGCAACGCAGACCCACGGTGTCGCTCATATAGTGGTACTAACGACAGGTAACGCCCAGAACCGTGGTGCTTCCCACAGTGGTACTAATCACTAGCAACGTAAGCCCGTGGTGTTCCGCATATAGTGGTACTAATCAGGGGTACTGTAAAATCCATCCTGATTCACCATCTGTTGCTACTAATCATAAACCTATTGTGTACCTAGCATAATGGTACTGCTCGAAAGTAAAAACGATCCATAGTGTTCCTCGCGTGATGGCACTAATTAAAAGTAATATAATGGTTCTAATTTAATCATTCCTTGGTCGCGCGTCTTATGACAGGTAAGCGGATACCGTGGGTATATTCTTCGCCTGAGTCCCCCACCCAGAGAGGGGTGGACCACTCTTTGTGCATCCATTACAGCACCGCTAAAACATTTCTGTATACTACAGAACCCGGCCACCGTACTGATAAGCAGGCATGGTAGCCTCAGGTGGAAGAAAAGTTCTTTGACAACAGAAACTCATTCCAAAGCTCGCTAACGCAGAAGACTAATAGGTCTTATCCCGGTCAAAAGAGTGCCAGTACCTTCAATCTCGTGAAGAACCAATGTCCTGCCCACTGACTTCCGGAATTTACGGAAATTACAAAACAAAGCAATTGATTGGTTGATCACTTTCTCTTCTCTGTAGTGATATCTGGCTGTGGCACGTCGATTGAGCATCGAGTATCGCAGTGCCAATATTCTAAAACAAATATAACCCGGCATACTGCTCTATCACCAAACACAACTCCTGTCACGCACTATGGAGATTGTTGAGGGAGTACTCGACTGGCGCCTCACCAAACATTGTGGCTTCGTTGAGGATAATGGAAAAATAGACATGTTCTTGCAACTCGAATGCTGATGGAGAAATGTCGAGAGAAACGACTGCAATTTCATATTACTTTCCTCGATCCTCAGGAGATTTCCGACGTATTTCGCAAGAATGCATCCCGTATGCTATTACCACTATGGCGTGTTAGAGCAGCTGTCGGCTGTGTACGAATGTTGTTCATGAGCCCGAACAGTCTATGCTATGCCTTCGGGACCTCAGAGAGCTTCCCTGTGAATATCGATGTCCTCGAAGGGCTCAGCACTGATATGGTTATTGGATTTGTAACGGCGTGTTCATTTGATCCTGATACTCGCTAACGATGTGCACTCTAACAGAACAAATTTCCTCTCCCGGCAAGATGTACGCATAAAAACCAGAAAACGGAATACCAGGAAGCAAATCCAAGTGACGACGAAAAAGAGTAGTTTTGGCAGGAACTGCAAGGAAAGCATCTGCGTGTGCTCCCAGGAAAACCTACTATTTCTATGTAGAGACATGCTTGATGTATTAAGGATAGGTGTAGCTGTCATAGATGCAAAGGCTATGGTACCCGAAATGATGATGGGTGCCATGTCCTGTCAGGAGAAAAGTAGTTTACCAAATATGATAGTTTCAGATAACTCGGGAATCGTCTGTAGAGCGACTGTGACATTAGCAGTGAAGTTCGAGATAAGGTAAATGTGGCATGGATGCAATGGAGGGAAGTAACTGACGTACTTTGAGAAAAGTGAGTTCCTTATCAGAAGTTTGAAGATGTACCAAACATGAGTTGAATACCAGCCGCTAAAAAGAGCACTGAACGCCCATGTCAAACCTAGAAGATGCGAAAAATCACTGGTCGATGGGCGCATCCTTGTTCCAGCCTATCGGCAGCAAGTATTGAGAAACTTCAGAAAAGAACCATTGGTGTCATTGCCATATTCTAAGTTACACAGTGACCAATCTCAACTTCCATTCTGTAATTAAAATAAATATCTAATGAAGTAGTATGAGTAACTAAAGCCAGTTTCTGATAACCCGTACGAAGAACGGGTAGTTCTGCTAGTCATACATAAACGGAGTTCTTAGGGAATTTTACAGACCTCTTTCAATCAATCAATCAATCAATCAATCAATCAATCAATCAATCAATCAATCAATCAATCAATCAATCAATCAATCAATCAAGTCACCAAAGATCTGCATTTACGGCCGTCGCAGGTGACAGATTCTCTTGGTAAATTATTCAGTCCCTAACTCCTCTTCCAATAAAAAAATATTTTCCCCAATTTACCCTCTTGGATTCCAAATTTATCTTCATATTGTGACCTTTCCTACTTTTAAAGCACTACTCAAACTAATTCGTCTACAAATGTCATCCCAGGCCATCTCTCCGCTGACAGATCTGAACATACCACTTAGACAAGCAGTTCGTCTCCTCTCATCCAAGTGTTCCCAGCCCAAACTTTGCAAAATTTTTGTAACGCTAGTCTTTTCTCGGAAATCACCCAGAACAAATCGAGATGCTTTTCTTTGGATTTTTTCCAGTTCTGGAATCAAGTAATCCTGGTGAGAGTCCCATACATTGGAACCATACTTTTTTTTTTTGCTAGGGGCTTTACGTCGCACCGACACAGATAGGTCTTATGGCGACGATGGGATAGGAAAGGCCTAGGAGTTGGAAGGAAGCGGCCGTGGCCTTAATTAAGGTTCAGCCCCAGCATTTGCCTGCTGTGAAAATGGGAAACTACGGAAAACCATCTTCAGGGCTGCCGATAGTGGGATTCGAACCTACTATCCCCCGGATGCAAGGCTCACAGCCGCGTGCCTCTACGCGCACGGCCAACTCGCCCGGTGAACCATACTCTAGTAGGGGTCTTACCAAAGACTTATAAGCCCTTTACTTTCATTCTTACTACAACCCCTAAACACCCTCATAACAATGTGCAGAGACCTGTACCCTTTATTTATTTACAATCCCGTTTATGTGATAACCCCAATGAAGGTC
Source organism: Anabrus simplex (assembly GCF_040414725.1). Lineage (NCBI taxonomy): Eukaryota > Metazoa > Arthropoda > Insecta > Orthoptera > Tettigoniidae > Anabrus > Anabrus simplex. The sequence continues at coordinate 55,717,891 of NC_090273.1, read as the reverse complement.
TTTTCTTATGTTAACACCTAGGTACTTTCAGTGATCCCCATAAGGAACTTTCACCCCATTAACGCAGTAATTAAAACTGAGGGTACTTTTCCTATTAGGGAAACTCCCAACCCGGCATTTAAATCCCCTCACCAACATACCATTGCCTGCTGTCCATCTCACAACATTATCGAGGTCTTTTTGCAGTTGCTCACAATCTTGTAACTTATTTATTACCCTAGAGAGTATAACACCATCACCAAAACGCCTTAACTCTGATTACAATTTTTACTCATATCTTTAAATACATATAAGAAAACATAAAGGTCCAGTAAAATTACCTTGAGAAATTCTCCTCTTAATAATTACAGAATCAGATAATGCTTCACCTACTTTATTCCTCTGGGTTTTATTTTCTAGAAATATAGCCACCAATTCAGTTAAATTTTTGTCTAGTCCACTTGCACACATTTTTGCCAGTATTCTCCCATGATCTATCCTATTAAATGCCTTAGATAGTTCAATCGCGATACATTCCATTTGACCTCCTGAATCTAAGGTATCTGTAATATCTTGCTGGACCGAGCTCGATAGCTGCAGTCGCTTAAGTGCGGCCAGTGTCCGGTATTCGGGAGATAGTAGGTTCGAACCCCACTGTCGGCAGCCCTGAAAATGGTTTTCCGTGGTTTCCCATTTTCACACCAGGCAAATGCTGGGGCTGTACCTTAATTAAGGCCACGGCCGCTTCCTTCCAACTCCTAGCCCTTCCCTGTCCCATCGTCGCCATAACACCCAGCGCCCCCAAACAACATCAAACAATCACTATCACCAACACTACCCGTTACCATCGTGACGTAAACACGCCAAGAGAACATGGCAACCAAGAAACATGAACCAAAACAACACTGGTCCAACAAGAAAAGTATGAAGGTAAAAAGGAAAAACTACAAATACAGGTCAAAATTAAATAAGCAGAAATGCAAGAAAACAAGAGAAAAATAAATCAAGAGACTGGCACCCAAGTGAAATCTCGCGTAGTTTTAAAATTATACACAGAGTAGTTTCATAGAATTACTTAATAGTATTACTAAATAAATTGTTTTTAATTAATCACACACCTTCTTTTCACCAAACGGTTTGGATGTATAACTAGGTACAATTTGGAAACCCAACCTAAAGAAATCTAAGTTAACTAAAAAACTGAACTTAATAAATTCGAGACCCACGACGATACTCAAGATGAAAGAATTTCACCCCAAATATTTTCACGCAGCAGGAAGCAGATCCAACACATAAATGAAGAAGGGACTTACATTGTCGGAGTTTGCAGAAGTACGCTTGTATCCATTAGTCACATAAATGAAATATACTTGAAGTTACTAAATTCATAATAAAAGGAAGACGCTCTCCGAGTCTGATATGGCAGCACTAAGGACTAAATTCTTATGCAGAAACATTGTTATCCAGTATCCATGTGGTAGATCGGAAAGCGATCCAGAAGTGAGGACGAAACACGTCTTACCTCCATCGTACCCCAGCGATTACTCAAGCATGGCGTCTCACGCCAACAGGCAGCATGGCCCTCAACCAACGAAGGGGAGAGTGAGAGACTCGCTCTCAAGGTGACACTACAACTTAGGGCAGGAGTTCGTACCATACAATTTTAAGGATTCCAAGAGAAAACATTAAAGCAATAAAATGTGAGCAAAGCCACGTAGAAAGTACTAGTGGAATGCAAGGCGGAAATAATTTACGAATGACACCCATTTCTATAGCACGAATGCAGTTTCGAAATATGGTTGGGGAGAGCTAAAACCTCATCACGAACGTGACAACATATATGTCTCAATCCTTTATCACAAGAAAACATTTTTTAACTATATTTCCATGTAAACTGTCTTTTAAGTACGTGTTACTCAAATATCTATCATCCGCTCCCTGGCTCGTGACAGTCCAAGCCTCATTTCCTAACTCCGGTGTCCAGGTTGGTTGTTCTCTTTCTCGTGTATAGCTCATTCCATGTTAAGGAAACAGTAGTGCTCTTGTTGCCATATCGAACGGCCCTGCTCAACAGCATTATGGATAAACCGCGGCTTATATATTGGTGAAACTAAGTACTTAATATCAAAATAAACGAAGGAAGACGGTAAGCTGTAAATTAGTTTTTTGAAATCTAGGGTGCAGGTCTGTAGGGCGGGGGATAGCTTATTTAAGGTTTTACAGCAACATGGACAAACTATTGCACATACGAAACCTCAGTATTAAAATCAAGGCAGTGTGGGAGAAAATAGACAATAGACATATTTATATGCTCGGGGTGGGCAGTGCAGTTAAGTGCTTTTAATAAATTTGCCCAGGCAACACCGGGTACCACTGTGCCGTCGGATCTACCCACGAAAAGAATGTGAACAATTAAATGCGCTTTCGAAAAAGTGGTAAAAATGTGGCAAAAATAAAATGCGCTTAAAGAACAAAAGCTAAATAACAGAACCAAGCACAGATAAACATCATAGCGAATTTCTATATCAGTACAAGTCATGCCGTGATGTATCGCTGTACAGCACAGCATCAGAATTTTCAGTCCCAACTGCTGTACAAGAATATTAGAACGAACGATCGAACCCGGCCCATCCAAACAGCACAGCACACACAGAAGCACAACTCAAATCCACTTACACACCCATTCGCGGCTACAAGCATTAACCTTTCACTCAATACACACACATACAACATTCACTCACGACTTACGCTCCGATGTTCGCAGCCCAGAAGCCTTGGGTTCGAAAGGAACCTCCCAGTAATTGCTCAAGAGAGCGACAAATAATTAGTGAGAATCTAACGCTGGATGCAACCAGCCACCAAGACTACGTTTGAGAAGGGAAGGGGAAGGGACAGGAGGGGGAACGACCAATGTAGAAACTCACTCACAGCGCAGGCGCACTTCAAGTATCTGTTAGAGTCTTGTGAGAGAGCGTAATAGAAGTTTCTCGTAACACAATTTCTTAAATATAAAATGAAAATATTTCTTAAATGAAAATATCTGTGATAACATACATAAATAAATATATGACTTTTCTTCAACCGTGTTAAGCTGCCGGCTATTCACAGCGTAACGGATTAAGTGTAACATAGACCAGAGCAACTCAGAAGGAAAATGAAGGAAGGCAACAAAGTGATGGCTGTTCCTGCCATTGTGCTTCCTCCCTGCGGATGTATTTCTTAAACAGTAATTATTTTGATAACTTGCGGCCAAAAACATACCTTATACATTATATTTCTTTCATAACACAATATATAAAATACATTAAGATATTCATTATTCACGAGGTATTATGAGCGTCTAAGAGGGGGTGAGTTCACTCCTTGTAAGACCATACGAGCAATATTGTTTTCTTAACATGGAATGAGCTATAGATTTGTGTATCATCACAAGATGGCATATGTACAGTATATGTATGTTATGTTTGTATGTACCGGTATGTAAACTTCGCCTTTGTTATATGAAGTAATAAGACGTCACTTTTTTCAGAGAAATTAATATGTACCGTAACTTACAGCTACCTGTGCCGATGACCTTCATTGACGCTCACAGCAAGATCACACCAATACCTGCACAAGATCAGAGGCTGACGAACACTGAAGTCACTCTGGTCGGATGGGGAATAACGTCTGTAAGTATCGCCCGCACGGTAATAATGGATTTCAGCAGGCTGGGTCCTTAAACTAAATTGTCTGGTTTCTTGGTGACTGCGTGTAATTCTTAGCACAAACAGCTTTAAAGGAGGCCACAAAGATATCTAAGTATTAAAAAGTTTTCCTCATACCAAATTATTTCAGTGTGCTTATATTAACAGTCTAGTGATCTTCTTTTTAGTAACTTTAATGTTTTTGAAGATATGTAATAGCTTTGGCTGGGTACCTCGGCGGACGGCAAATTGAAAACCTCAGGAAGCTTACAATAGTTCGCACACCGAAGACGAATGTTTTATTGTATCTCAGACAATGAGGTCTTTTCTGGTTATTGCACGAAGCCAATGAACTGATGATGCGCATGCAAGTAGCTTACAAGCTGAATATATTATACTCCTTATCCCTCCTCACTTCGTCTTCCTGCTTCTGCTGCTGTAGTCCCTCCAGGATTAGCGAAACGTAGTCGTATTTTGTTGTCAACATCATTGAACCCGACAAGTTCCTGTTATCGCCTCGTATCTTGGGCCCTTTTGCTCTTCGTAGCTCGGGTAGTAAGTAGAAGCTCAACGGGTCTTTAGGTGTCATGGATTTCATTCTTTTCTTTCACACTCGTGCACAATCTTACCTGCTCACGCTGAAAATTGTTCCACTTCGACCAACCTTACACTGGTCGTGTAATTTACATCCTCATCACACCCACCTTATCTTTCCAGCATGCAGCCAAGGTATTCTAAACTGCCGGAGTTTAGCAGTGGTTGGGAGTTCAGAAAAATGTATGTCGTTGGAACCATTGGACTTTCGAAAGTGCATGAAGATGTTCGTTCTTTGATTCCTTTGTGTTCGAAAAATGTTCACAAGTTTTTTAAATAGCACGTAGTCACTAATAACTGCACCACTACCAATTATCAGGAATGCCTTATAAAGATCTTTTGTGATTTTCGATGTCAGGAAAATCATGACAATGATTGAAAGGAGTGGAGTAAGAACATTACGCTGGTGGACTCCAACTTAGCCAGCAGGGCATCTCACATGTAGTTAAAATCCTTGTAAGATACGTATCCTGAAAAAAAAATCAGATATGATTCTGGAACAGCGTGAGCTCGTAATACATACAACCTGTCTTGGATCGCACTTTTAGTTTTCTTCTGGTTAATTTTTAGTGCTGAAACGCCCGGCTCCATAGCTAAATAGTTAACGTGCTCGCCTTTGATCACAGGGGTTCCGGGTTCGATTCCCGGCAGTGTCGGGAATTTTAACTATCATTGGCTAATGTCGCTGGCACGGGGATTGAGGGAATATGTTGTTTTCATCATAATTTCATCCTCATAACGATTCTCATTTCGCGTACGGGTGTCAACTTGAAAGACCTGCATCTGGCGAACCGAACTTGTCCTCGGACACTCCCGGCACTAAAAGCCATAGGCCATTTCATTTTTATTTTATTTTTTGTGCTAAAAATTCGTATGAAATTTTTAATTCTTACATGATTGTTTCATGTTCACTAGCATCACTGCTGAAGACAGGGAAGGCTTTCTTATCCCAAAGTAAACTCCTGCGCAACTACCAGCACCAACATGAAAAGTTGTGATGAAATAGTACCACTCCGTTCTACGCCACCCTTCCTAGCAACTTTACGCACGACGCAGTCCTCGTCGAATTCGATGAACATGGTTCCTTGCTCATAAATGTACATGATCATTCTCTTGTATCTGCGCTGGATGCTAGGATTACCTATAACCTTAAAGTCGTAGATTTAAGACTTTTTCGCGATTCAAGCTTCCCGTGAAAGTGCACACAAGCACTGCTGAACACTTTCCTGAAACCAGCTTCTTCAACGAGGTTCTAACTCTCTTGTTATTGGTTGTTCAGCAGTTTGAAAAATGGATAATTGAGTGATGGGCCGATAGAAGACTTGCTCGGCAGATCCTTTTTGTAAATCCGTGAATGAGGGGTAAATGAGACGGCCAAAATTTCTATAGGTTGATGGATGAAATTTTTGCTACACAAGTTATAAACACTGAACCGAGAGAAAAGGGAGACTACGCGTTAAGTGTTATCACTTCATCGTCACAATAATACAACAACAGTTTACAATACCCACTCCGTGACCCATGCCCTTTACAAAAGTAAAAATTTATGCCGTCCTGTCGAAGTCGTTCTACATTTATGGGTCGAGCGGGAGATGAAACAGAACTACGACAATTACTACCCTTTATAAACTATAAGCCAACGGCCGTAGCCGTGTTGAAACACCGGATCCCGTGAGATCTCCGAAGTTAAGCAACATTGGGCGTGGTCAGGTGTTGGATGGGCTGCCACGCGCTGTTGGTGGGGGGTAAGGGAATGGAGGAGCGGAAAAAGAACTGGCCACCCTACCGCACGTAAACTCCGGCTCAGGAACACCTCTGCGGAGGTTCGGACCTGCCTTCGGGCAGAATAACCCTTACCTATAAACTATAATATACTGCGATGATAAACGGAAGTGCTTGAAGCATGCTGCCAGATATTTCTCTACAGGGTAGTTATGAACAGCCAGGCACGTTCCATCTTTAACACGCCTTTGTCAACACCGAAACATCTCTCGCCGGTAGCATGTTGTTGTTTACATCCGTACACATGAGGTAACAGCAGGCAGACCTATTGTACACTGGTGTTCATTAAAAAGTGTCGTGACCCTCATTTCAGGCAAGAAATCAGTACAGCCTTCATAACCGCCCACTACCTGCTTACACTCTCTCTGTCACTGGTCACATGCATTAGACGTGTAACACATCCACACATCTGAAGGGTGAGAGAAGGATGGATACATCTAGCATGAACGAAACACGCGCGGAGGGGAAGTTACTTGCTCCCCCACCATCCCGCACGCTCCCCTGTTTAGATTGTTAAGATGTGCTAGAGAGGGGAATGAGGGGAGGAACCACACGACTCCATGAAAGTAAGGGACGTACAGCGTACGTCTACTCATTGAGGGTCAAATTCTTCGCTTTCTTTGTAATACTTATGTGCGAAAGCTGGCTGAAATGTTAGCGGTCTCGACCTTGACTTCATTATGAAATCGCATCGCGCTCAACCACTGTAAGAAAGATGATGATGATGCTTGTTGTTTGAAAGGGCCTAACATCTAGGTCATCGACCCCTAATGGTAAGAAATGTAATGACAAATTAAAAGTTCAAAATCAAACACTGACTAAAATAAAAATGCCATGAAGAATGAAGGGTGGGAGGGATATGAATGTAAAACAATCAGGGGATCCGACCCAAAAACTAACATAAAATAGTATTACTGACCAAGGGACCACTTCTGATGCACAATCCTGAATCGACTAGACGTGTTGGCTAAGGGGTCCAAAAGCCAGGTCAACGGCCCCTCAAAATAGTACTTATCGCTATTACAGTAGAACCATGGTATATGTCATGTTGGGGTACTAATCAAAAGTAGCGCAGATTCATGGTATTCCACACATGATGGTACAACTCACAGGTATTGTAGTTCGCACAGGTAACACAGACCTATGGTGTTTCTCACATAATGGCGCCACTCATAGGCAACACAAACCGATGGTGTTCTTCACCTACGTGAACTAATAACGGACGCCGGTATTCCCGTGGTGTTCCTCATATAGTGGGTACTAACCACAGGCAACGCAGACCCACGTTGTCGTTCATATAGTGGTTCTAACCACAGGCAACGCCTAAACCCGTGGTGTTTCTCACAATGATACTAATCACGGGTACTGGAAACCCACAGTGAACCACTCTCTGCTACTACTAAACACAAACCTTTGGTGTAATAGTGGTACAACCCGCAAATAAAGGCGACCCTTGGTGTTCCCCGCGAGATGGTAATAATCAAAAGTATTTTCATGGTTCTAATACAATCATCCCTTGGTCGCCCCTTTTTAGTCGCTTCTCACGACAGACAGGGGATACCGTGCGTGTATTTTTCTCTTGCATCCCCCACCCACAGGGGGTAGAGAGAGAGAGAGAGAGAGAGAGAGAGAGAGAGAGAGAAAAGAAGCGGAAGAAGAAGAAGAAGAAGAAGGAGAAGAAGGGATCCGTAACTTCGAAAAATGAAGTAACGGACGAAGAAAGGCAAGGGCCACGAGGGGCGTGAAAATGAAAGGCTCCCTAGGCCTCGAATGCTCTAATACCGCCGGGGTAAAAAAGAACAAGAGTTCATCAACAGAGGCCGGACAGGATAGACGAAAGTGAGGAACCTGGCGCATGTAAGTGGAAGCAATGCCAGGACTCAGCTAAGGGCCTCGTGGTCGCCAACCCACACTCCCAAGTTGAGAGCCCCTTGGGCCCTTTTTAGTCTCCTCTTAAGGCAGGCAGGGGATACCATGGGTGGATTCTTCATCTGCGTACCCCACCCACAAGGGTCTGTAAGAAAGAATGCCCTTATTTTAGTGAATATGGGCCCTGTTAAATTAAACTACTTGAATGCTCTTACAAGCAATGCCAGAAGAATAATGAATATAGTTTCCACTAAAATATGCACGGATATCATTTTTTAACGAAAGAAATGAAGATGAATGTAGGTAACCGTTTCATTTAAAAACCTACGACCTACTCTTTTACTGGAATATTATACTAAGTTTCCTTTCTTAATAAAATTGTGGAAAATGGGAGATAAATTAAATTGAATAAAATTACGTATAAAAATAAAAGGCAGAGATAATTCATCCATTTAAAAAGACCTGTAAAAGAAGAATTTTGTTTACAATCTAAAAAATATAGAATAATGAGAGGTGAGTTGTAAGAAAGAAAAATAAGATATTCTCATAATATTATAATAAACTATCTTAAAAGAACCAAAAAAGCGCATTTTCTAAGAAAATAAATAAGTAAAATGACCACTTCCTGTGCTCGAAAGTAATTGCATTTCAATTAAATGGAAAGTAGAGTATAAGCGAAAACAATGCACTAGTTTTCCACAAAACAATTTTATAGCCATAAAGTAATTGTAGGAAACTAATCGTGGGAAACGGAAACTGAATGGTTCTTCCTTACTCGATTAACAGGACGACCATCAATAGTCATTGTACAAAATTTCATTGAGTCTTCGAGGAATGGAGGAGACCAGAGAACTACACATGCAAGGTTCAGGTGTGCGTTCTTGTCACGACTTCCACTCTCCACTCATCAACGACCATAATGTATTCCAGGGCCTCTCAAACGCCCAAACTCTCACGCGTGCAGAGCGAGGTGCATAGGCTCTGTGCACTGTGCATCGGTACGCTTCGCCTCAACTCGGCTTGACTCGGATGGTGTAGTGTGCTGAGAGCGACGAAGCGTTTGGTGGTAGACGACGTCTTTATCAGTGAAATAGATAAGCGCACGACAACTACATAATAATGGAGCAACCTGTCGAAGAAAGCAAAGACTTCCGAAAGTCCATTTCAATCGAACTGGGATCTTTCGTATTTTTTTTGTCTGTCGTGACGATAACGCCAAATGCTTAATCTGTGGGACGATAATTACGTGCGTAAAAAAATCGTCTACTGAAAGACACTACAACAGACTACATTCGGAAAATTATTGTGAAATCATAGGACACGTCAGAGAGAAAGAATTAAGGAAGTTGAGACATCTTGAAGAAGAACATTCTATATCCACAAATGAGGTTTGTTCCAGTATTGTAGCATTTTCATTTTGGTTACGGGTTCTGCATTTTTTAAAATTATGTTTACATTCCTCTGAAACATGTATGTGTATTTCTAATTCACTTTTTTTAATTTTTTAATAACACTGGTAACCTTGTCCCATACAACTGTGCGTCTCCGCTCACCGCACATAAACATTTCGCAGTGGGGGAGAAACAGCAGTGAAGGTGAGGAACGCGGAGACAGGCCGAACGGGTGAGACAGGTGTAGGGAGAGAGGAGTGGAGGGGTCTGCACTCTGGTCAACCAAGCGAAGTCGTCTTTTGCACCGTGCACAGTGCATGCACCACGCGCATGCACCCCGAGAGGCCCTGATGTATTCTATGGGATTGAGATTAAGTGACTTAGCGGGACAGTCCAATGTTGACACTTTCGGTTGTTCCAACAACCACGTTCTGGTGGTGTGTGATGTATGCACGCTGCTGTTTTCGTGGTAGGGTTATCCTCCGTGTGGTAGAGAACTCGAACAATAGGAAGCTTCTAGAATCTGACTATATTCTTCGGAGTCCATCCTATGTAAGGCTTTCACCAACTCTCCTAATCCATTGGATGTCATCCACACCCAAAAGCCCACGCTAATTCGTCTACTCCGTAACAAAATGTTGAAGAGAATTGCACGTTTTGTCGGGTCACCACATCGATAGGTAGCTATCGGCGTCTGGTGAGAAAACCTTGTCTCACCACTCAACAGACTCCCAGAAGTCTTGCTGCGATGGAAGATACTGACGGCAGAAAACCACGCGTGATTCTTGGTGCTCAGATGTAAGGACACCTTTCTGGCAGGCCTTCGGTGATAGATGCCAGCAGGATGAAAACGCCGGTGGACTTTCAACGCATTCACCGGCAGGCCTAGGATTCTGATGTGCATTGTAGTTAGAACAAAAGTATTTTCATTTCTGGCTTCTAAAATAGCTTTGACTTGCTCCCTAGCTGTCTTACATGGTTGCTCCGATCGTCTAAGAGTTTTAAGGCCTTCCGTGCCCTCTTCCTGGTATCTTCTTATCCAACACCGAACTGTGTCTTCTGAGGGAATGACCTCTTCAACAGTACCTGATATCGGATGACCACATTCCTACTTACCTACAATGCGGCCCCTCCTCACCTCTGATGTGTAAGGCATGACGGATGATGTGTAGTCAGTGTAATGCATGGATACTCCATTCACTTGAAGGAGGAGGGAGTGTTTTTTCAAACTTCAAATCATTGTGGAGTTATGAGTTATTCAAGCACTTTTCATACGGTCGAACGTGTCCTTTATTCCCACACCCCTTTCCCCTGCGCACAGTCAGTGAAGAGAGAGACGGAAGTAAGACGGTAGAGTAAAAACACTGAAATCTTATAACAAGCGTCGATTACTGAAGCATTTTATCGTCTGCATGCAACTCCGTTGTTTTAGCAGTTTGGAAACACTGAATTACATGAGATAACCATGTTCATGCGAGACTGATCATGATGAGTATTCGAATGGATCGAGGTGCCGTGTGCTATTCTATATAGCCGAAAGTATACTACAGGTCCACAAGTTATTCACAGGGGAAAACGTGCTAAGTAGGTCATTATTTTCTTTTCTTTTCACGAACTGTCATGTTGTATAAATATATTCCTTTTTATTTTGACCATTTTTTCAACCTTTATAAAGCCATTAAATTTGAAATAACTGCTGAAAATATTTCCCATAGGGTGTATTATTACTATTACTCCTACTTCTACTACTAATAATAATAATAACATCGCGTTTTATCCTCAAAAACTAAAGCGAAAATAACCTGGTATTAAATAATAACGATTATCACATTGCAGCTGCGTTTGAAAATCCATTCCTATGGAGTTATTTCCAGCGCTGATCAAACACTTAAATGCAATACGTATTGGGGCGGGCTTACATCGTGTACATTCCTTCAAATTAAATCACAGTTACTGGTTTTCCTTTATCAGGAAACGCCAGTACATCCAGAATGTTTGACCGTAGAAACATCTTAATCATTTCCAGAGAAAATGGAATTGGGAGTGACCTCTGAGTGCGTAACGTTACAAGCCACACTTGCTGGAAGACGAACACCTGTGATGTTGCCTCGCTGCTTCCCCTTCATCCTCAGGGTTGGCCAAAATCTACGCCCAAATCTTACCCGTTTTCCTCTACACCTGGAATTCTTCTGATCACGGGTGTACACGTCACATGAAGGCGTACTGAAATGAAATGGCGTATGGCTTTTAGTGCCGGGAGTGTCCGAGGACATGTTTGGCTCGCCAGCTGAAGATCATTCGATTTGACTCCCCTAGGCGAACTGCGCGTCGTGATGAAGATGAAATGATGATGAAGACGACACATACACGTTCATCTTCGACATTTTATCATTACATTTTGAACTTACGAGGTTATAATATTGTGTGCCAAGAGTGAACACATCTTTCACATGCTGGACGAACAAACCGCATTTCAATTACAGTACATCCCATGCCGAACATCCCAGTCTTAACAACAACCAGCATTGCGGTTTCCTTTCGCTCGACACCCAGTATTGAAAGCAAAGAGTAACCAGCGCATATTTGTATCTCCATTCACGAGTCTACTTCTGTCTTGGTAACGTTACCTCCGCCACTTGTCTCACATGACAGCGATTATACCCAAAGAAAGCTGATAAGTGAGGATTTTTGATAAATGATTACAGTTAAGCAGACCACACCATCACCAAATAACAGATAAAGATATTGTAATTGACAAATTAACTTAATTGATGTTAACTCTCTTTATGAACTGGGAACTGTCAGCACGTCCAACTTCTTGTTCTGTTATTTTGTTTTCAGACGGAAGAACCACTTCTTCCAACATATCTTCAAAAACTGGAGCACGTTCCAGTCAACCAAACACTATGTGAACGAACACAATACAATCCAAGTAAAGTTCTGTGCCACTATCCCACTCGAGCTACAGGAACTGCGTGCCCGGTAAGTAGCCTTTCAGAAACTGAGCACTCTTTGGGTAGTTTACTGTTGTTTGTTGTAATCCGACTGGTCTTCATTAATAGATCAGTACTCTGACACTTTGTTCCAAGATGTAACATTACAAACTTAGTTACACTCCATCCATAAGTCTAAGTCATCGGCGCAATCTAAGCTGCTCACTGTATTTTTACCAAATTTAGTGAAAGCGTACAAACTTCAGTAACCAGATCAGGGGAATGATCAATATAGATAAAGAATTTTGCCTTGTCCCTTACATCCGACTTCCTTAAAGTATTTAAAATTGTGTTAGACTCCGTGAAACAACAATATAGATTCAATTCCTTCGATAAATTTGGCATTGCCATAAATAACTCTGATCACTAATACCACAGTGAACTATCAGAACCTGGGATGCGTTTCCGTTCAGAAAGAACACGCATCGCTAACTTCTACTTCCGAACGTCACTAAAATACTTACATTTAATTAGAAAATGTTTAATACCGAACACATACTTTGCATGTTCACAATATAGTTTTGGATAATTCACACAGATCATTAGCTGTTTGTTGGTTCCTCAACATGAGGGCCTTATGTGGATCCAGGGCTTGTTGTTACTGCCAAAAGCCCTACTGCCTTTTCTGCGCTTGGCTGTAACCTCCAGTCACGAAACTATTGCCCCATATTAGATAGATCTCTGGTTAGAATAACCTCGGTAACTTCGAGTCTATGTGGCTAACAGCAAGGGCCCAGTCATCTGCGTACCCAAACTTCCTAGATGTTCTCTCTGGCATATATTAACAGGACAAAAAGGAAGCCAGAACAGAACCTTGTGGGAGACCATTATTAAGATTCCTCAGTGAGCTCATACGAACTATTACCGATTTGAGTCCGGAAGTTTCTGTTACTGAGCATGTTGTTAATAAGGTTTCCAAAGTGCAGACATAGAATGATTCGTAGAAGTTTGAGAATCAATCCTAGTCTCCACGCAGTATCATATGCTGTTAATAGATCAACGAAGGCAATTGAATTTTTCTGATATTTCTGAAAATTAGCCTGAATGGATGTTGGATAGAAAGGACCTGATCTGTACAGCTTCGGTGCGGGAGGAGACCAGCTTGTACAACAGGTAATTTTTTTTAAATGATTGGCAAATACGGTTATAAACCATTCTTTCCAGAAGTTTATAGGTCATGCTAAGCAGGGAATGGGTCTATAGCTTTGAGGTTCGTTGTTAGGTTTGCCAGGTTTAAGAATAGCAATAATTTTTGTCCTCTTCAATTTATGTGATGTATAGCCTGATAGAAGCGTGTCTGTGAAATATTTAGCAAGCCATATTCTTACATTTTTCCCAGAGTTGGGAAGAAACTCTGGATGAATACCATCGAAACCTGGAGCCTTCCCTACTTTCATATCCGTATGTGCTACAGTAACTTCTTCTGGAGTGAATGGAGTGGAATATTTAGAATTCGAGGTGCATATTGCCTTGAGCTCTCCTAATTCCTTCTTACCTCTGATCGTGTTGACTCTTGAAGTGTTGACTATGTTGGACGGAATTTGATTAGCTGTAACTGCTCCCTTGGTACGGTGTGGCGGTTTGCCTTCACCAAGCTTCCTAAGGAGAGACCAGGCACTTCTACTTGATTTTTGGAAGTACATGGATTCAGCGGTCTCTGTCCACTTAGCACGTCTTGCAGCTTGCTTGGCATAGCAGTTCATCAGCTATTTCTCGGTCGTTACTTACACAGAATTCCTCATAAAATTGCTCACATTTCTCAGTCCAGCCAGGGACATATTCCCTACGATAGCCTCTTGAGACACATTTCTTTGCTGTACTTATGATAGCACCAACAAATCACTTGTAATTGGACCTTATGGTAGGAATCCAACAGACGCATTTATCAAGGTTTTCCCAGAACTGTGTCCAGTTAGCTTTCTTGAAGTTATATCTAGGTTGTGGAAAGGACCTTATTATTGGGCTACTGTGGCCCATTTCCAGAAGAACTGGTCGATTTTGGCTGTGTGGAAAGTCTGCCATAACGTATCTCGACATTGGCAAGGGTTGGAGATTATTATCGAATGAGACAAAACACAGGTCGGGATTATGGTCTGTCTTCCAGGCTGCGGACCAAAATGTACATAGATCTTTGGCATCAAAAAAAAAAAAATGATTGAGGTTGTGTTGTTCAGTCCAATCAACCAAAACTATTCCATTATCATCAATGCGAGAATATTTCCACAATTCATGGCGGCTATTAAAATCTCCCACATATATCGTAGGATGACTATGAGTATGGGGTACATGCGCATGTCACGTTATCCCCTGAGGTTTATAAATATTAACCACTGTAACTTCTCCTATCTTGGAAACAATCTCATTGATACCAAAATCAGACTAATGGAAATAACATATGCATTTTCTATATTGGTTCGTACATATGTTTCAATGCCGTAGACCTTGTCATAGGTGAAACCTAGTAATTCAAAGCCAGGTATGGAGCCTCTTGAAAGAAGTTTGGTTACCTCTCCTGCATGTGTTTCCTGAATCAGGGCTGTGTCAAAGCTGTTATCGACCAAGATCTCGTGTAATACTTGGCATTTAGATCGACTTAAACCTTCTATATTTAACTGACAAATCGTCAGGCAATGACCTAACTTTCTAGACAGTGGGACCACAGAAGAACTTCTCAAAGACTTGCATTCCATTGTATGATGTGATTTATGCCAGGAGATCCAAAGGATTATCTGGCAACCAGTGTTGTTGCTTAGTTAGCACCACCCGAAGGACACGTGAAGGTAAATTTCAGGTAAAACCAACAAACGTTGAGTAACGTTGGCCCCGCAATCAAAAGTGTAGACTCAGTGTCTTAGGAACATCGGGGAGGCCATACATAGCGTCTATCTTCTCCATGACTACCATGGTATTGGTGGCAATTCAAACAAAATAGCTGACACTTAAGGCAAAGGATGTAAACCTATATATCAAGTGTCTCTCTTCGTAGACTTATCTACGGATCGAATGCACGCAAAAACAATATGGCTGATAGCCTACTTAGGGCACGGCAGCAAGAAATATGTATCCCTAAAATAAGGTGATAGACGATCACAAACTCTCTAGATAACACTAACGCACACTAAACACTTAATGCAGTTTTAAAAATACTGCCTAGAAACCACAAACGGAGCGTAGTTCTAACATATAGATGGAGATCAGACGCACAGAAACTACACTTGATCTTAAGTCATATTTCGTCCACATGCATTGCAGTAGTTGAATAATATCGACTGCATTTCAGACCAGAAAGATGTGACTCCTTAAAAGGAGTACCATATGAGGTCATGGGTACGTTCCATGTGCCTTTTTTATATGTTTCCTTACGTTTTTCCACAAATTTTCTAGGGTGGCAATAGTGCCTTTTGACAGACACATCTCACTTATTCTTTATCATGCATTTCACAACAGGTATACTGGGCATCACAGGAGCCTCCTGTGTGGACGCAGATACACTATCGCGTCCAGGGAATGCTCTACAACTCAGTGGACGTTTCCACTTAAGCAAAATCACAGGAGAGCGATACTGAACTCTATTATTTTATAAATGATGACTCCTCCTTACAAATATTACAAATCGGAACTGGTATCACCTTGTTCAGTAATAGCTGAAACAGACCGAACATATAAACTCACTATGGTTTACCATAACCGGAGGCTCAATTGTAATAGTTAGAGCCCGAAACTTAGGCAAAATACCTTTTATATTTGGGTGTTTATATCGAAGTGTCAAATAGATAAACATTTTTCCGTATGTTTGGGAACCGTAGGGCCAGCTTTTATTTGATCATTTTTCTCTATTTTAGCTTACGGTGCCTATTTGATAGTTGATGTGCATTAAGTGACTTAAGCCATATTTATTATTTTAGGACCCATTTTTTTCATTGTAAATGCCTATTTTAATTATTTTACCGACTATTTCTTTAAGTTTAAGTGATTATTTACCTGCCATTTTTAGCCAAAATAAATGCCTGAACTTCTGGGCTCTAGTAATAGTACATTATGGAGAGAAGGGATCATTTGTACGTATTTGTTACAAATAACTAGTACGGCTATTTCTTTAAATGTCGAAATGAGAAATGTTTAATGTACCTTGCTCCCTTACCATTTCTGTAACATTCTTTTTTTCTTCCTCAGGGCGATTCCGGTGGACCTGTCTTCATGGACGGACTGCAGGTTGGAATTGTGAGCTTTTCAGGATTATTCGGAAGCTATTTCACTCGTAATTTTACTGTAGCGTTCAACACTCGTGTTTCAGGCTACAGAGACTGGATTGATGCGAAGATAAGATCTGATATATCTTAGACACATTTTCACAATACAATCATTATACCTGAATTAGGAATACCATTCAAGTACTGTAATGTGCCTTGGTTGAAAATAATAATATGAGCATCTGTCATTCTCGTTTTTCCTGTTGTAACGGTCTGCTCCTAGTCCCTACAATGCTAAATTCCACAGCTCTACCCATGTCCTATGTTATGAAATTTCGGATTTAGCTATTGCAACTGTTTGTTATTCACTACTGTCAGTAGGGTACCTCGGTATCGGTAGACGGGAAATAAATAACTGTGAGAACTTCTCTCCTTGAACCTTCCTTCCTATCAGTTAAGGAAATAAGCAACAGCAAAAATTACGAAAAAATGACTGCTCTGATGAAATCGTAATTCAGGTAAGGCCGGAAACCGATAATATATGAGTAATTTTGTTTGAAATTGTAAACCATATGTTTCTAAAATACGATATTAAAGCATCAAATTAAAGCCACAAATATGAAAAACACGGGGTAATTTTCGCTAATTAATAGGCGATGTGGAACATTAACGGCACTAAGATTTGTAAATGACATAATGCGCGCGCTCGTACCTCATATGAGAGGCAGTTTATCGGTCAAGAAACCGATGCTACTGAGGGTATCGTCAAGATGACCACGTGGTACTTCGGTACTTACAGGCAATCTAATTGCGCAACAGTCGCCTTGGCAGGCTAAGGCTAGAATGGTAGGACGGCCTTAAATTTTAATGTAGTAATATTTATTTATTTATTTATTTATTTATTTATTTATTTATTTTATTATTTATTTATTTATTTATTTATTTATTTATTTATTTATTTATTTATTTATTTATTTATTTATTTATTTATTTATTTATTTAGTTATTTATGCAAGCTTGCGGACGAAGTCTGCGCGGGCCTATTTAAGCCCCGGGCCCGTCTGCATTGCAGACTTTGCAGGCCCTAATATTAAGCATCTGAAACCACTAAGTATTCAGGTGACGTTTCGTCGATATGACATTACTGTACTTTTAATAATTTAATTGACTTTGTTGTAATAACATTTGGTGATCCTCCATGTACAATGAACACTCACAGCACACATACAAATAAATGAATTGTCACTGCAAAGTACTTATAAAAACTAAATCGTTCACATTCAACAATTAGGCTACATAAAACCACACTGAATCTCTTTTCCGAGAAGAGAGGGGGAGAAGATTTTACTGTACGATGCCTGGAAAGCACGACGCTTTCACAAAGAGCGCTTAACGGGCCCAGTTTCTGATGAATACAGATCCTTCTATGGTATGCATCAATAACGGTTTAATGCCTCATCAGTACGTCGAAATGACGCTGGGAAACCGTATCAATGGAGAGCTATAGAGTCGAGGTTTGTATGAGTTTCAACAAGATGACAGGTATAAAGTCAACATTCCGCCCCCTCTGTTGGAAGTGGACACATTGCATGTGAAATTCTTCTTATATGCAATGTTGTCTCCTAGTGGATGATGGATGTGTAGACCTGTTAGATTAACAGGGACACACTGATTGATTAAATAAATTACATACCTTCAAGATCCTAGATAAACATTTTCTAATAATTTACGAGTTGTTGAACGTGAAGTACATGCAGAGAGCATAGTGGTTATCAAAGTCAAGGTAGTGATTGAGTGGAGATGGAATTCTGTGGGGGCGGAGCTGAATAAAAAAGTTATATAGATAAATGAACAAGGACAGGTGGAGTTCGTTTCTCGAAAAAGCGCGGGTTAGTGGGTAGCAGTCAAGCCTCAATGGGCAACAGAACCGAACGGAACCGAAGTTCAATTCCTGATAGGAGGGATTTTAGAGCTGTCTGTTGTCGCTGATGATTTACGTAAGGAATGATATACTGCAAGCCTAGGTCGCATCTCTCCTGTTGTACTCATATATGAAAATGAAAACCTACAACCTGTTTTCCAGTCTTTGACCAGGTCAGGGGTGAAATGAATGAATCAGCTATAGGCTGTGTTTACGATGGGGTCGTTACTCCCAAAGTGATTTAAATTGTTGAGTGATAGATGCTATGAAATGAGAATGGAAAGTGTTGCTGGAATGAAAGATGACAGGGAAAACCGGAGTACCCGGAGAAAAACCTGTCCCACCTACGCTTTGCCAAGCACAAATCTCACATGGAGTGACCGGAATTTGAACCACGGTATCCAGCGGTGAGAGGCCGACGCGCTGCCGTCTGAGCCACGTAGGCTCTGTACTCATGTCAATGGCCCGAATTTATATGTAGTATCAAAGTGCCCAATATGAAAATAAAAATGTAGTATATATAAGTGGAATATGGAATTAAATGTGTAACATCCACAAAATCTATATATTAAAAGAGTTTATTAAAAACAGATTTGGCAAATCCGGACGTCCGTTCTACTGGACCGATTTGGTACATTTTTGTGTTATTCTCTCCGAAATTACCTGCCGGTGAATTATGAGACATTGAGAGGTCTCTAAGTTCAGCCGGCTTTGAGTAATCATAAAATAAAATCATTAAATGATCACTCCAATAATTTCAGGTGAAAGCTTACCCTAACCCGCAAATCATTGTACTCAGCAGGTTGCTAAGCGACTAACACTTTCATTAATATTCTGATATATGATTTTCAGCCTTAGTAATGTCATTGCATGCAGCCATGTTTGATTATTACCTGTCAAGCCAGAGAGAATACACTTCCTCTGATCACGGAATAATACTATTCCCTGCTAGAAACTCTTTGATTCCCCAACCTTTCCCAGCTTCCTAATATATTCAACAGATGGAAGAGCTTTCCTAATAACTTACATACTGCTAAGAGAAAAAAGTCTACGTACAAAGAGACCCTAGACATTAGCCATTATCTGGGAACACCTATCGGAAGATAACGTAGCTGCACTAGAAAGAGTGAAGGCTACGTATCTTGAAGTTCTCTGCGTGGCAGAAGATGCTCCTTCGTGACTAACCTATGAGCTCACAAGACAACCGTTCTATAAAGAAAAACTGCGATTTAAAATGTCATTGCCTTCTACGACACAATACGAAGCTTTGCATCAAGAACTGCAGGATAAAAAAGCGAATATATGGATAGATTTTTACCAAACAGACGGCATGATGGCGTCAGAATGGATGAATTCTGACTACGAACTGCGGCATATCATAACACTCTTATTAAATGTTCATAAAACCATTGAGAAGGGCAGGCCAAACAATATGACTACGACAGGAACATCAAGACGAGTTATCTGACCTATTTACAACAAATCCTGTGGAGGAGCGCGGGTTCTCTAGTATGTAATTAAATACGTAATATTCATAAAATGTATAACAGCATTAGCCTCCTGCATTAAATTCACAAGAAATATTCATACATTCCTTTTGATTTATCGTAATGACATGAAAAAAAAATCTTAAACACCACCAGATTGTTGTTGCTTGAATAATTTACAGTCTACTCTTTTATAATGTTGACAGTACTAAATAATGAAATCAAAATACTTTAAATATTTAAAGAATGTTATGCATTATAAATCCCAGAGTATACTACACAATATATTGCTGTGCCGAGATTCCTGTTGCCCTCATGCCTCAAAAATGAAAGAAAAAAAATTAATGTAGAATTTGTCTTTAAACACCAATGATCTTGCAAACATATAAAGAGTTTGAATAAGATTTCGTTTCAAAACTGCATGGAGTTTGTTAGAAACTCTGACCATTATTATTATTATTATTATTATTATTATTATTATTATTATTATGTTCATAAAACCATTGAGAAGGGCAGGCCAAACAATATGACTACGACAGGAACATCAATAATAATAATAATAATAATAATAATAATAATAATAATAATGGCGTGTGGCCTCCGAAGAGGCCTAGTTCAGGTCTTTCGAGTTGACGCCGTACACAGACATCTGTATCTTCGTCCTTCCCATAGCTGATGACAGCACAGTTTTCCTCACCTGACTTACTTTTGTCGCCGCTACTTTGGCTGCCCATCAGACCTTCGTCAGCGTTCTAACAGACGGCTTCTTTCATTCCAGCTCGTTCTTGTCATTTTGCGCTATAACCACATTTATCTTGTTTCAAGCTGGCCAGTGTCCTGTTTTACTAATGCACAGTGTTCACTTCCATAAAGCAATGTACTTCACAAAAATTGATGGTCTGGTGCAGAGTACGTGTCGGCCTTCAATGGCCACGTCTGCTCCGTAAATCTGTGAGGATGGTGCCCTACTTATAATGAATGCCAATGCTGCACGGTGAACACACCCAACCCCCGAGCCATCGGATTTAACCAATGAAGGTTAAAATCCCCGACCCGGCCGGGAATCTAACGCGGGAGCGCGTGGTCCAAAGGCCAGCACGCTAACCATTTAGCCATGGGGTCGGACAACTTGACCAATAAGAAAAAGGCACCTACCATCCCAGATTCTGAGAAAGAATTAGTGCTGTTTTATGCAGTTGAGACAACCGGATCTACTGCATTTCACAGACAGAAGGTTAGAAATCCCAATTTTAAAGGAATTTTAAAGCCAGCTTTAGGAATTGAAACATGCTTTATACAAGGGTGCCCATACACGGGGGCAAGGTGGGGCCACGACCCCCTGCTAGCTCTCAGAGAAAGGCAAACATCTAATGTAGTTAGGTGTTTTCCTTTCAAGAAAATGATTTAAAAGTCAGCATTACGTAGAAGTGGTAGTACCATCTTCCACCAACAGGCAAGGTATACCGTGGGTTATTCTACTGCAGAATACAAGTCGCCATTTATCTTCCAAAATATTAAAAATACTACGTACCCCTAGGTCTAGGCCCCTTTCAATCTGTAATATGGACGTCCATGGCTCTATATGAGAAACAATTCGCAAATTATTTTACTATAGACTGAAAATTTAAACGAGTTGACAGAATGTTTTTTTTTTGTAATAATTGCCTAGATGTGTACAAAAATGTTACATTATTCATATAATATGTATAACTATGTAAAAATATGTGAAATAAAACACAGATATAACCATATCAGAACCAGAATTTGCTGACGTTTTTCATATTCAGTTGTCTGCAATGAGGAATGGAATATGTAACTGTACAAGAATCCGGGCCGTACTCTCATTCGGCTTTCCTTGAACTTCTCTGTGAGAGAAGTTAATGTAGAAGAGCCTCCTAAACTCATTACGGATCTTATTAAGCCGATTACCACCACTTACCCACCTTAACAGTTTCATTTCATTTACATGAAATTTACAGTCAGCTTGACTAACTGACTGATGACTTCGTTATCGTGCTGGCCCCGTGGTCTAGCCGTAGCGAATCTGCCTCTTACTGAAAGGTGGTGGGTTCAATTCTCGCGTTGGATCTGAGGAGCTAGTTGAGGTCCACTCTGCCGAGATCAGAAAAATTGAGGAGCCGTCTGATGCTCAGTAGGCCGAGGCCCCTCAGGGATGTTGTGCCATGCCTTCATTCTTCTCCTTATTATTATTCTTCAGGGGATATTCGTATAGAATGTGCAAAGTTATATAACTCCCCAGTTAATTTCTGCCAATATTCAGCCATGCTCTTTGGACTTAGGACGCAGCACTAATCCCATCTATCGGAGATGAGTGACAGCAGAAGACAAAATTCATATCACAGCAGTGGCAAATATCATGTTATTGTTTATCAGTTGTATGATCTTTCGATATTGTACGCCTCCACATTTAGTTTTCATCCGACTCTGGGATATTAGAACACCTAAGGTAAAGGCAATCCTTCCTTCTTTCATGATTCTCTCTTGTCTAGCTCTTCAAGCGATCGTTCCCTTATGGTTTTTATCAATTTTTATTAACATCTCCATGATTTTCCTTGCCAATTCGGACCGATGACCAAACGGTTTTACACCTCAGTCCAATCACGACAAAAGCCATCGCCAGTTAACTCGATTGATCAGTACTTCCCTGTTATAATGCTCGTCTTTTATATGGACTATGTAACACAAGTCTAAATTCTTGAATTCTATTATAATAATCGGTATGGTTAAACTGTATAAGGCATAAATGATTGGAATTGCATTCTCTATAATTTTTGTTACGTAATACTTTCCGATAGGACCAGTAACCTAGCTAGACTATTCAAAAAATTAATTTTAGGCACCTTCACCTAAACGACCATTTCATCCACCGTGAATAGAAGTTATTTATAGCCTAGACTGTAGTACCATATTCCTAGACTTATTCATGAAGAGCCCAGGGGAAAAGGGGGAATGTCCATTTTGGATCATTTATCAGGAAATGGTTTTAAAAGTTTAAAATATAATTCAGAAGCTATTTAAGAACAGTACCTCATATTTATTCTGTGTATGAACTATAAAATACTGAACTATGGTGAAAAGTTGCAAGGACAATACTTTCTTGTTAGAAGAACAATACCGAGCTCGATAGCTGCAGTCGCTTAAGTGCGGCCAGTATCCAGTATTCGGGAGATAGTGGGTTCGAACCCCACTGTCGGCAGCCCTGAAGACGGTTTTCCGTGGTTTCCCATTTTCACACCAGGCAAATGCTGGGGCTGTACCTTAATTAAGGCCACGGACGCTTCCTTCATATTCCTAGGCCTTTCCTCTCCCATCATCGCCATAAGACCTTTCTGTGTCGGTGCGACGTAGAACAAATAGCAAAAAAAAGAAGAAGAACAATAGTTGGAAAACTCACTTAACATTTCACTCTAAAGGGTAAACGGGAGGGGTCTTTGACCAGACCAACAATGAATAAACGGGGATCACTGTACTTGAAAATATAAAACTCACAAAGTGCCAACTATAAAACATGACCTATTATTACATAAAAATTATTGCAAAACAAATCACATCTCAACATTACTTCAGAAATCACAAAATTATCTACTTTATACAACAGTTTTCACAGAAATAAACAATGGTTCTCTTTTCGAATGCCTCATTTCATAAAGATTCACTTTCTTGGCAATTCTGCGTAGAACTCCTGGGATTCAGCTCCACACAAAACCTTTAAAACTTGCAGATCTCGCCACTTCTCTTGTGTCATCGGCAAATCACCTAAAATGTAACAAACAATGCAAATACGTGTCTGAAGGTCATATCAACTTACAGGGTAAAGTAAAGTAATATCCGAACCATTGTATGTTCTGTCAGGTTACAGGAATTCTCCCTCTGATAGTTGTGCATTCATAAGGTGCTTATTTCGAGGGGGCCCTATCACAGAAGAGTACCAGGGACCATTGTAAGTGTCCCTATGAAATATCATTCGTGGATGGTTCTCCTCTATTCGCAACTCCCTGATGGGCCTTGATTGAAAAGGGCACTTCTTCAGGCAAAATGATTCTGTGTACATGGCTCAATCTCGGACCATCGAATAGTCAACTTCATTAACTCAAAATGGTGTTGGTTTTGATCGTGCACTCCTGGTTATGTTGTTCCAGTCTTCAGGCATTTCAGTTCGTGATTTTCAATTTATTAGTCCCATGTTTTTGTTAATTCCAGGTAGGAATAACCCCGAATCGGAAATGTGACACGAACAGATCTGAACCTCTTTTCAAACATCATGTGATGGCGATACCTGATCAAGATGTAATTCTTGTTTTGGCCATTGCTCGAGTCAGAAAACAAATCAAGGTGAAAATAGTGGTCCAAAAGGGATACTACTTCGTTAGCACCTTTTCTAGCTGTAACTTCTGTGTACGTGTAGAAAACTGACTTAGAACCCGAGAACCGGTGAATTTTGAATAAGTAGAATGAAAACTGGCGCTTGTAGTACAATGTGTTAGATGAGATGTTCGGCAGAGGAAGATTCCTCCGGTAGTCCATCTCTAAGCTCTCGACTACTTCCGACTTCCTGCTTCGGATTTTGGATTTGCGTTTTCAAATGTCAGTGCTTTTAAAAAGGTGTACTTTCTTCTCGACTTCTAAACATTTCACTTTCCTTTCAATTTGGGCCTACCTGTCCACCTGTTCCACTGACAGGTTGTTGAATTTTGCACTTAATGCTTTTAATTTTACTTCATACTCGTCGCATTTACTACATGTGTCCGATCTAGGGCAGCCAAACGATGTATTAAACTCAGCAGAAAATATAGTTCTATAGGTTCCGTAACTTACCCGATTCTCACTGAACATCTCACAATTATTTCATTTTATGGTAAGATTATCAGGAAGGTAAACTATAAATGTTTTCTCAGCTGAGTAGTGGCTTTGTGGGCCCTTGAAGGACTTGATATGCTCGCAAATTCTATCACGAATGTCCGCTCGAAGCTTATGTAGTCGATTTCTGTGTTTCCCCCTGCCATCCTTAGGTGTTAACCCATAAATTTTCAAAGAGCGTTGAACAGTTTGCAATCTTTTTCTTATTCCGTGAGTGGATAAAAAGGGTTTCTGACATACCAAAACATCAGCAACGTTTGCATCATCGTCAGTTCTCCTTATTCTGCAGCATCGTAGCTTTGTGCTTCATCCTCATTCTTCCTGCTCTTTCGTCGTGTTATCCACTGGACTGTAATCAGGCCCGCCAGGTGTATTCCAGTCACCCAACGCATTAAAAATCACCAATAATACTCTGTATGTCACAAGTTTGTAACTTACTGAAACACTTCTTTTTGCAGCTGCATTCCTCACCAGTTTCATAACTCTGAGCTCTTAATTTCTTTGAAGCATCATTGACACGTCCATACTTCTTTCTCTTCCTGGGTTTATCACACACTCAGTTACTTTGTCACACACCATTTCGATTCAACAGTCAGCCAATAACTGAGTATTGCTACCGTAAGAGATTGTTGAAGACAATGCTCTATTAACAATCGGCAGAGGATTTACAATGAAAACTTGTTTCCCTCCAAACTAAGCACAAGGAACAAAGTGAGTGTAATCCGTGACCCCCTTCTTTCATTGTTCACAATGGACTTGCCCACTTTATTTCCCCCTGTCCAAGGAATCTCCTTCTAGCAATTGCAAGAAAACTATGAGCCTTCTTCCCCTGTGTCATAGCGAGCACGAAACTACTCAGCGTCTAGTATGTTATGGAATCAAAATGTGACAATCGACAAAAATTGGACATTCCCCCTTATTCTCCTGGGGTCTTCATATCGATTTTGATTAAATTCTGTTCAGCCATGTTCTCGTAGTTCGACATTGATATGGACTTAGCAAAGAAAAAAAAAACCTGACAAAAATCGAAATCCATGAATATCTGTTATCATAGTCGGTACGGTAAAAATGTATAAGACAAATGATCGGAATTTTAATTCTATATAACGTTGGTTATGCAGTATTTATCGATAGGACCACTAATAACATTGAACTAAATTTTAGATCTTCCCCTTTATTACTATTTACCCCCACGGTACTTAACGCCCTTGAAAGAGCCTTGGCCTGCCCAGCGACCGCTGCTCAGCCCGAAGGCCTGCAGATTACGTGGGTCGTGTGGTCAGCACGATGCAACCCCTGGGCCGTTATTCTGGGCTTTCGAGACCGGGGCCGCCATCTCACCGTCAGATAGCTCCTCAATTCTAATCACGTAGGCTGAGTGGACCTCGAACCAGCCCTCAGGTCGAGAGAAAATTACTGACCTGGCCGGAAATCAAACCCTACAACACGGGGCCGCCATATTACTATTTCACTCAGCGTAAATAAAATTATCTATAGTCTAGATTGTAGTGCCTCCTTCCCTGACTTTACATAGTGATTTTCATTAAATTCCCTCCAGCCGTTTTCTCGTGATGCCCATACATACATACATACATACATACATACAGAGCTGACGGAAAATTAAGAAGTGCATATCCTTGTTAGTAGCGTCCGTGATTAAGACGGCAGCGCGCCGGCCTCTTACCGCTGGGTTACGTGGTTCAAATCCCGGTCACTCCATGTGAGATTTGTGCTGGACAAAGCGGAGGCGGGACAGGTTTTCCTCCGAGTACTCCGGTTTCCCTGTCATCTTTCATTCAGGCAACGCTCACCAATATCATTTCATTTCATCTGTCAGCCATTAATCATTGCCCCAGAGGAGAGCGACAGGCTTCGACAGCCAGCAAAATTCCTCTTCTCGCCGCTAGATGGGGGCTTCATTCATTCCGGTCAAATGACTGGAAACAGGCTGTGGATTTTCATTTTCATTTTTTTCATATCCTTATTACTGCCGACACGACTAATACAGAAATAACATTTCTTTAAAATTCTGAGCAATGTACAGACAAAATTATTAGTATTATTATTATTATTATTATTATTATTATTATTATTATTATTCAGGTGCATTTTTGGCAGTCTAACAATGTAATCTATGCAGCACGGCAGATTTAGCGTCATTCTTGTAGATTTTGCCTTCGTTTCTTATTGATCTTTTGGAGCTGAAGACAAACATGACAGGGATCACCGTTATTTTTAACCCGGCAATGAAAGCACAAGACTAGGAAGGTGGCCAGTGAGTAAGAAATCCTTCCGGCATTTTATAAGGCAACACAGACGCTAAAAAACCGACATAGGACCAAGCGGAATGCCAGGAGGAAAAAAAATCAAAGGAATTAACGCCACACTCACAGAAAGCAATCTAAATAAACAATATCACTAAGTAGCGAACAGAGCAAAGTTCTGTTGAAGAATCTGAAACATTGACCTGAAGAATTCCAGCAGCATTCCAAGCTGGCGCCAGTTGTCTCGTGCTATGCGCGATGCTCATTGGAAACAGTTCACAGTGAATGACAACCTGACGAAAAGCGAATCACCTTGTTTTTATCTACTTATATCACCAAGACGTGATCAGAATAAGTCGATGAGAACATGGGCTTGAGCTGATCTACTCCGACATCATGTTCCAAATCTGAGCTCTCATCTGGTCCTTGTTCAAAATAACGAATATTCTTCCTTCAAGAAGTATATTTTCCAGTTTCTCTTTATAGCCGCGGAAGCGTATAGTTCCAGCGTGACCTGATAACAGCCTGTCATCGTAAATTCATGGTTCATAATAATAATAACAATAATAATAATAATCGCATTAAAGCTATTTCGTTTGGATATTGCTAGCCTGGTCGGCATAAAACTACAAGAATAAGAGCCGAGAGTATTCGTCGCACTGACCTTGCTTCACCTCGTAATCTGCAGGGCTTCTGCTGGCTGAGCAGCGGTTGCTTGGTAGGCCAAGACCTATCGGAGCTGTAAGGCCATGGTTTTTCTTTATTGCTAGCCTGGAGCAGTCCTTTTATGGCAGTCCCTCTGACAAAGGTTGTCGGCGTTTGCCTTGTATAAATGTTTGTGTGGTGCATGAGTTTTAGTGATGTGACGAGTCGAATATTTCAACTCGTTTAACTTGAGTCAAACATGTATTCGAGTCAACTCGAGTGACTTTCTGTTGTTCAACTCGAGTGACTTTCTGTTGTAACTCGAGTAAAGAAATCGCCGCATGTCCAGATGAATCATGGCCTACTGGGATAAGACCTGACTTGCTAACGCGCTCCCGAGTTAGAGACACGAACTCGCCCGAATCCTCCCGGGTGAGATCGAATGCTTTCTGTTCAATGACTTATCGATTTTTAATAAATGTCAGGACGGGAACTGAAGTTCATCTATAGAGTATTCATTCAATTATAAAAATAATAGTTGTTTACTTTTGCATCCTATCTCATTCACAAGACATAGCGATGGTTGCCAGTACGAGTTGGCAGAGTTTCCGAACACGATTTACTTGACTTGAAGTATTCAACTCGTCATTTGCTACATGAGGGCAAAGTTAAGAAATGTCCCGAATAGCCCCGAGTTCGGCCGAGTGCTTTCTGTTCTTTGATCGGTTCCTAACCCAAGCAAGAAACCAGTAACAGCATTAACTTTATTTTTAAAAATTATTAATATTTTCCTTAGCCTTAGTGAAATGTGTTACAGAATTAGTTTCTTTACAGAGGGTTGAGACTATTATTATTTGGTTTATGTTTGAGAAGAACTCACTATTTGTGGTTTCTTATTTATTAATGCTTTCTTCAGCTGCCAGCCAGTGTTAAGTTAACAAGTATGTGATTTTTGGCAGAGAATACATTACTTTACTATTACTAATACAATTGTCTTCGTTTTCATGCCTCAAATGTGCAACTCGCACAGTCATAACATAGATTAGAATAACTTCTGCGCACACAGAAAGCACTCGGTTTCCCTCACTCGCCTCTTTTACGAGACATAACGATGGTCTCGGCGTCTCGTCTCGCTCCCGCTGCCCGACTCGTCATTTCGAGTTTCCTTACTCGCTTCTTTCACGAGATATTCCGATTGTCTTGCTCTCCCTGCCCTACCCGGTCAACTTGTCAACTCGAGTCCAAACTCTAGTTGGTATTGTTTCCGAATGCGAGTGACTAGAGTTGAAGTATTCGACTCGTCACATCGCTAAACTTTGGAACAGCGCAAATATTGCGTCACCAATCCTAAGAATTTAGCTCTCTAAAATTAAAATCCAGACGCTGCCAGGAATCAAAGCGGAGACCGCATAAACCGAAGACCAAGACGTGACCACTTAGCCATGAATTCCGACGTGATGATGATGATGATGATGATGGATTACTTACTGAATAGTACCAGAACATGTTGCTTTTGTCGTTGTTTGGGTCATCGGTCCACAGACTGATCTAATGCAGCTCGCCATGCCACCTGCCACTATACTGATCTTTTCATTTCTGTGTAACTACTGCCTCCTACACCTACTCTGATCTGCTCGTCATATTCATGCCTTGGTCTACTATTACCGTTCTTACCTTCTACACTTCCCTAAAAAACTAACTGAACAAGTTTCTTCTTCTTATTTTCCTTCTTCTGGTCTAATTTAGCCAAATCATTCTCCTCTCAGCAATCATATTCACTACTTCTTCATTCGTGATCCGACATTGCTTTTTACATCGAGTTCTTAGCTGTAATTCTTATATTTTACAGTTTTGATTATTATTACTCGTATTTCGTTTCTGATTAATAATGCTTTCTTAAATTCAAAGGAATAGCCTATCGGAACTTCATTCAGAGTTCACTGGTTTTCCCACTACCCATTTGCTTATTAAAAATATATTAGTTGATGAAAGGATTAAATTGTATTTTTTTTGTTCAGCGATCACATGATCACATTTAATACAAATTTCACTTCATAAAGTGTAAAATTTGATTAATGCTTTGGAATTTGTTACGGCGCTGAATGGACCTCTCTTAAGGTAATAAAACACAGTTCCTTCATGGCTGAAATCCCAGAGGCGACGGATGTTTTATGTATTTCTTCAGAATTTAGCTATTGTACTCATTTCATAATTATAACACTACATCCTATTTACAATACGAGTACAAGGGAATGAGGAAAAACAAAGCCAATAATTACAAGCCAGTCAGCTTCACGTTTGTTGTTTGTAAGCTGTGGCAAAGCATTCATTCTGATTAGTATTTAGACACGTTTGCGAAATTACTAACTGGTTTGACAGAATGAATTTCGGGTGTAGGAAACGTTATTCCAGTAAGACTCAACTTTTAGCATTCAAGGAAGATATTTTTTTTTTTTTTTTTGCTTTACATCGCACCGACACAGATAGGTCTTATGGAGACGATGTGACAGGAACGGCCTAGGAATGGGTAGGAAGCGGCCGTGGCTTTGCCTGGTCTGAAAATGGGAAATCACGGAAACCCATCGTCAGGGCTGCCGGCAGTGGGATTCGAACGCACTATCTCACGTACAGCTCACAGCTGCGCACACCTAACCGCACGGCCAAATCGTCCGGTATTCCAGGAAGATAGAGCAGATATTTTATATTCAGGAGGTCGCATAGACAATCAGTATTGACCTATCCAATGCTTTTTATAGAGTAGCTACTCACGAAAATGATGGCTATTGAACTGGACAAAAGAGTAGTTGCGCGGGTGGCTAAATTTCTAGAAGACAGAACTGAGAGAATTAGGTTAGGTGAAGTGTTATCTGATCCCGTAGTTATTAAGAGAGGGGTCTCGCAGGACGGTATTATTCGCCCTTTATGTCTTCTTATATAATTAATAAGGCTATTTCCGAATTATGTTATACTGTACAGAGTAGTAAATGAGTTGAAGGATTTTGATTGACTGTAGGGGAGCCTAGACAATGTTGTGAGGTGGATCACGGATAATGCTATGATGGTAAATGGGATAAAACTCAAGTTGTAACTTTTACCAAGATAAAAAGTTCTCTCAGTTTTAATTATTGTATTGAAGGGGGTGATAGTACTTCATGGAGAACACCGTAAGTACCCAGGTGTTATCACACAGAATGAGGACGAAGCACGGAATGGTTCCATGGCTCAAGCCCAATGGGACGGACCTTTTGATTGACGAGTACCAAGCGTGTTTCAGGAAATGTCGATCGTGTGCTGAACAGATATGGAATCTGAAAACCATATTAAAGACCCGCAGATTCAACAAAACGATCGTCACCATCGTCGACTTTAAAAATTCATACGAGTATGTGTTCGACAGGCCGGCCCCGTGGTGTAGGGGTAGCGTGCCTGCCTCTTACCCGGAGGCCCCGGGTTCGATTCCCGGCCAGGTCAGGAATTTTTACCTGGACCTGAGGGCTGGTTCGAGGTCCACTTAGCCTACGTGATTAGAATTGAGGAGCTATCTGACGGTGAGATGGCGGCTCCGGTCTAGAAAGCCAAGAATAACGGCCGAGAGGTTTCGTCGTGCTGACCACACGACACCTCGTAATCTGCAGGCCTTCGGGCTGAGCAGCGGTCGCTTGGTAGGCCAAGGCCCTTCAAGGGCTGTAGTGCCATGGGGTTTGGTTTGGTTTGGTTTTTTATGTGTTCGACACGCTAGAGGAGTTCAGAGTGGACTGGAAGAGAAGAGAAATGATCTGTGCGACCGTCACGAATACGATGTATTCAGTAGGATTATTTTGGTCAGTCTCCGAGCACCGAGTGAGTTGGCCGTGTGGTTACTGTCGCGCAGCTGTGAGCCTGCATGCGAGAGATAGTGGATTCGAACCCTACTGTCGGCAGCCCTGAAGATGATTTCCCGTGGTTTCCCATGTTGACACCAGGCAAATGCTGGGGCCGCAACTTAATTATGGCCACGGCCACTTCCTTCCCAATCCTCGCCCTTTCATATCGCATCGTCGCCATAGGACCTAAAAAGCTCTTGAGCCTTTGGAAGTAGGTAGCGGGCTTGCGACAAGGAGATTGCCTCTTCCCTCTTCTGTTTAACTTTGTATGTCATCAGAGAATGGGCGTTAACGCAGCCGATACACGCACTAGATCCCCTTTGTGCGAACTATTTCAGAAAGGTCAGAGACTAAAAGAGGCAGAGAAACTTCCTCGAGAGTAGAATTTGGTTCACATCCCGATGTCCGTCCCACATTCATGTCCTGGGAAGCTGAACAAAACATATCGTCGCTGCACCAGCAAAACCTCGTATCGTACAATGCTCTTGACTTACTTGACTTAATTCCTGTCGTTCCTTGTGGAACATAGGGCATCAACAAAGCATCTCCATCTGATCCTGTTGTCAGCCAACCTCTTCACCTCTCTCCAGGTCTTGCCTTCTTCCATTGCCTCCATGTGTACAGATCTTCGCCACGTTTGTTTGGGCCTTCCTCTCCTCCTTTTACCCTGCGGGTTCCAATCCAGTGCCTCTCTCTCGATGGCTTCATTCCCTTTCCTCAACGTATGCCCTATCCATTTCCATTTCCGCCGCTTTATCTGTATGGCCATCTCGGTTTCACCCGTCCTTCTCCATAGTTCATGATTGGAGATTACTTCCGGCCAGTAGATGTTTAAAATCTTCCTTAAACAGCGGTTGACAAAGGTCTGCAACTTGGAGGTAATCACTTTAGTCACCTTCCAGGTCTCGGACCCATACAGTAGAACAGCCTTGACATTACTTCGGAAAATGCGAAGTTTGGTCCTGATAGATATTTTGTTGTTCTTCCATACCGGATAGAGCCGAACAAAGGCACCGTTCGCTTTTTGTATACGTTGAGAGACATCCTGTACTGCTCCTCCATCTTTGGAAACTACACTGCCCAAGTAGGTACAATGCTCTTCCTATCCGTTATTCTCCTTGAGAGTGGTCACCTCTAGCCACGTATGGATATGCAGTCCATCAGAACAATTTTCGTTGTGTTCATTTTCGTATGCCAAAGTATAAAGGAAATTGAACTTTACTGTACCGCGCTGTAGGCATGCATTTAAGGTTCATTTTCGTTTACGCGTCAGCACAGGAAAACGAACTCAACGAAACTTGTTCTAATGGACTGAATATCCAGCTGTGACTGCGAGGCGTGATCAGTCCTAAGGAGAATAATGAACAGGAAGGGCATTGTGGGATACGAGGTTTCTCCGGTGCAGCCACGATATTAACAAAGGACTTGGAATTGTTGACCACCACGTCCCAACCCCTTGTAAGGAAACTGGGCCGACAATGATGTTTACGTTAATCTCGGGAACAAAAAACTCCTCAGCTATTCTCACAATGTCTAGCGAGCCAATGATAAAGAATTACTTCTTACTACTTCTTATAATTATTTCGATCCTTAAACATTTGATTTAGCTAATGTGAAATAAATGATCACTTGATGAGAGATGAACTTCGCCACAGAAGGACTTACAAAATGCTTCCCTCGCATATCGTGACACATACATTGTAGATAGCACGATAATAACGCAAGAAAAACATATTTTACTACTTAACGCGACTCGTAAAGTGTGTCATGAATCACGGAATACACTAAAATAGTTTACATAAAAATAACAGTTAAGGCTGAACATCAAGCTCTGTTAATTTCTTTGAAAGTGACTTTAACAATTACCATAGCTCCACTGAGTCATCATAAAATACGAGGTACTTTTTCGGAGGACAGCTGCTCGGTAGTGAAGTTTACGTGATTGATTCTGAAATATTAAACGTAAACTTAGATAATGCGAGGACCATTTGTAAGCAATGTATATACCGGGTGAGTTGGCCTTGCGGTTAGGGCCGCGCGGCTGTGAACTTGTATCCGGGAGATAGTGGGCTCGAACCCCACTGTCCGCAGCCCTGAATATGGTTTTCCGCGGTTTCCCATTTTCATACCAGAAAAATGCTGCGATTGTACATTAATTAAGGTCACGGCCGCTTCCTTCCCACTCCTAGGCATTTCCTGTCCCATCGTCGCCGTAAGACCTAGCTGTGTCGGAGCGGCGTAAAGCAAATTTAAAAAAAAGGAAAAAGACAGCAATTATGTTTTATTCCCATTCCTTCCACAGAAGATATTTGTTTTCCATCAGCTTAAAGCTCTGTTACCGGCAAGGACTACATTGTTCGAACAGCAATGAGGGTGTTAGCAGTCGGCACTAGGGTATGTAAGAAATTTTCAGTTAGGTTTATGAAACTACGATAGGATATCCTGACTTTCTCGTATTCAAACAGTAATTCATGCCTACATTTAACAGTTATCATTCGCACAGAAATAGATTATAACTAAAATATTAGTTGTGTAGCTGTGATCAACTTTGATCACGATTATCGTATGATTTATTTTTATGCATCACGGACTCAGAAGTATTTCGGCAAATCATACACACGCGGTTATACAAGAAATGTGAATATCATATGGTGCAGACAGTTTACCAATCAATCAATCAATCAATCAATCAATCAATCAATCAATCAATCAATCAATCAATCAATCATGCTGAGCGAGTTGACATTTTCCCCTGTATTTCTATTCATTCATTTTCCATATTTCAGCAATTTTAACTTCTATTAGCGCGTAAGTAGGGAAAGAACAGTAACGTAGTTTTACCTCCAATTCTATTGTATTAGTTAACCTGTAATAATTAGAATACAACTAAGTGTTGTTGATGATTGTCTTTATTTATTTTATTACATAGAGTACAGTAGTATCCTGCCTATTCATGAGTGTCCATATAAACCTACACAATTTTCATAGAAGTTAACGTAAACTTGAGTTATTTTTAAGGATCTCAATTGCTCTAGGACATCTCAAACTTCTGATATTAATGCGGCATTAACAGTCTCTAGTTACCATACAGATACCTGTAATCTGCAGGTTTACAAACACTTGGAAACCGTACTAGAACTAAATTTTGAACTGTCACTACTTTGTAATGGGGATACACAGAATTGGCTTACATTCAACCCTGATAAGATCCAGATCATCACAATAGGCCAGGAGAAAGATTTACCTTGTATTAAACGTGGAAATCTACTTGACGTTGCGTTACCTAACACAAAAGTTGCACAGGGAAGAATAGAAGAAAATATGCGCGTTATTATCGACGAAGGTATCTCGTGAGCAGCGTATGTAAACTGTACCTGTTCGAGAGTGTATCAATTCTTCCATCCGTTGTAAAACGCCAGGAAATGTCTGCCTCTATCAACAAAATAATACAGCCAATACTCGATTAATTCTCTTATTTGACCATCTTATTTGACCACTGTGATATTGTGTACAGCGACCTTAACCCATAGTTAGCCAGTAGACAACAAAAAACCACATAATTCCTACATTCATCTCATTGTCAGTGTGAAACCGTATCGACATAAGTCGACATATTTTAACAAAATGTCAATACAAAACCTGAAAATGAAAAAGAAATCACGTAGCAGTGGAATATCGAAATAATACATAATCCCACCTTCTGTGCCGTGCAATTCAACATTTAAAGCTGCATAACCATAGATTTGAATACTTCTGTCCGCCTCTGTATGTCTTCCGCTCATGGCCATCTATCAACGGCTCTCCCATCAATAAATTGAACTATCTGGCTGGGCTTGCTCCATCTGATATCAGAAGGGAAGTGGCTGCGAACAATGAAAGCAGAAAGTCATCTACTATGACCTCTCACACACTCTACGGATATCATCCTGCTGAAAGGAGAATAAAATCGAGAACGGGCTTCCTAACAACTACTCAACCACTGCGAGGAACAGTTGTAAAAGCATTAGTTTCTATGGGGAACGAGAGACCTAGTAATTTGTCTGAATGGACGGAACCGAAAGAATCTCTACCTCCCGGCCACACAGAGAACTGGCCAATCTGGAAGTCCCTGAACAGACAGGGATGAAGTTGCAAGAACAAGGCAGAACTTAAGTAAGTGGCATTTTCCAACCACGACATTTCTGTGTGATTGTGGCGAATTTGTAACAATGCTACATCTCTTATGTTGTCCATCCAGCTGTACAATGAGTGATTTGACTCAAGTTAATTCAAGTGCTCTCGAAGTGGCCAAGTTTTGGCGGGGAACTGTTTGAAGTTACTTGATGAACACATATTTGTATACTTGTGTCCATTTCATGCTTATATTTTTTTATGTTTTATTGTTTAATGTTTTGTACCCTACTTCTGACACGAATAAATAAATAAATAAATAAATAAATAAATAAATAAATAAATAAATAAATAAATAAATAAATAAATAAATAAATAAATAAATAAATAAAATAGTAAAGAAAAATGGAGCTTGCATTCCACCTTACAAAAAACACGTACAGCAAGAAAGCGATCCCTGTTAGGACAAAACTACGCCACTATCAGGCAGTAATTCAACCAGAGTGCTTGTATGCTTCAGAATGCCTGGGATTAACAACCAGGAAAGAAATTGAAGAAACTGAGAACAAGGAAAGAAAGATTTTAACAAAAATCCTCGGTCCAAAGAAATGTACTGACACATATCGATTACGCAGTAACAAAGAAATATATAAAACATGCAGCAGGATTTCAGATGCCATTAGAAAGCGAAGAGTTAAATTTTTTGGACATATTTCAAGAATGCCTGATGACAGACTTGCCAAGAAAATCTTTAACCACTTCAATAAGCCTAATAGGAAAGGCAGCTCTTATGAAAAATGGTTTGTTAACACGAAGAAGGATTTGCAAGAAATGAACATCACACATCAAGACATCCACAATAGAACCGCCTCCAGAAAAAAGTTACACACATTTAAGGGTTTCCTAGAGCCAGAAACACCGACCAAGAAGAAACAACAATGGACGGCTGAAAGGAAAGAAGCAGCAAGCGGGAGGAAGAAGGAGTACTGGCGCCAAAGAAAATTTAAATCATGAGGAGTTATTTACGTGGTCGACAGCTGGCCAAAATCGATAAAAGAAGAGGAAGAAGACATAAATAAATAAATAAATAAATAAATAAGTAAATAAATTCCTGTAACTTCCTTATAACATGTCAGTCCTTTCCACGCCCCCTCCCCCCCACACACCTTTTTACTTCCTTTCCGTTTTTACTCACTTTCGTTCTTATTTTGATCTTTCTTTTATTTGTCCTAGTCAGTCCTTGGCTGTCTTTTTTTACGTATTTATTCTATAATATTCCTCCTGAACGCCTTTGTTCATTCTCATTTCGCAACACACGGACAAACTGCACAGGAAACATCTTACTTTGAGGTAAGGCGGCATCGTCATTTACCAATGGTAAGGCTGGCGCGCAACGGTAAAATATTTTTAAGTTCAAATCGCCATTGTTAGAAAATTATGATTCCTCTTCTGAAGAAGCGGAACAAAGTATCAATCGAACGTACAGAATTTCCCTTTTGTTTTCTTTGACACGGCAAGAATCCCAGAAGATTAACATGTCTATCAATATGGGCGGTGCAGACATCAAGCTAGTTGTACCTTCTTGTTTTGGTCTAGTCGCACCTACTATCTCGTTTTCATGTGATGATTTTCTTGTATTTTATTATTATGTATTTTGGGTTTAAACTTAATTCATTTTGTGTGCTACGGATCGCATTAAATATCTCCGAAATGTAATGTATGCGTTGTTAATAATAATCAGATTCCTTCTAGGTATCCCCCTCCTCACAGCCGAATCGAACAACATTCCAGACCATTCCAGTCCTATACCAATAAAAATTGAGGACTGTCTGTTCATAACGCGCTATTTTCACCCTAAGAAAGTAGTGAAAAATCACAAGGAAACGTATAATAAAAGGCACATGATAGGGTATGTTACTACTTGTAAGGAAATACAATTTCCTGGTCTGGATTACTCATGGTATTCAATAGTATTTGGCTACTGCAATGTGTGTGGACGAAATACTTTTTTAAGAAATGAAATGGAAATAGCACGTTTTGAATAGACACTCCTCATCTGTGCTTTTCATTAAAAATCCCTGTAATGAAAGACACTCAGACACCATTTCAATGGGACACAAAATAAGGACTGTCGGGACAGAGGCACGAAATGAACACTGTTGCAAGTTTAGTAACTTACGTACAGGAGCTTAAAACAATACCAGTGAAAGGGTTAACACGACGTGATTATCATTTATTTGTCTCCGAATAAATGTTGCGAGGAGTGACTAGAAGAATGACAAAAATTTCGTTCAGTGAATATTAGGGCCAAGAATGTTAATACACTCACTTGAAGATACGGTAAAATTGCCTCAGTCCGAATAATAACAACTGAAATAATTTCATGACTATCTTTACTGCACTCGGTTTTACGTCGAAATCGGGTACGCAAGGACATGAACCAATAGTTTTAAAACTCGATAGATATCGGTAACGACTGAACCGTGCAGCACGCTTTCTCCGAAGTGTTGTTGAGCTCTCCACGTACACAGTAATAAAGGTAGTAACGCACTTTATTGGAGCAACCTTACAGTATATAAAGCGTAGGTTTCTGTCAAATATCACCAGATCCACCATGAAGTCCTTACTACTTCTGCTACTTCCAGCTGTACTGGGTAAGTAAGACAACGAGACAAGTAGATTCTAATTTCAAGATTTTTTTCAGTATTCACTCTCATTCGCGAATTCATCGTAGAGATCAGAGACGGATCAGTAACTTATGTTTATAGATCAGATACTAAAAGATTCATTCAGATCAAAAGCTGGTAGGGAAGTTACGAAGAAATGCCGAACATTGATTACTTCATCAAAATAGTAGTATAATCGTAAGTCATACTACTGAGAAGACATCAAGAGTATTCAAATTCATGCATTTTCATGTAAGAAACTACCTATACCCAAATAATAGCAGCAGATGAGGGCATCACGTGTATGAGTATATAATAATAATAACTGTCTGAATTCCATGCACCTGATTATATATCATCTAAATGAATCAAATCTCAGAATATAAACCGTATTTTCCCACGGGCTGTGTTGTAAATACATACGTTTTCATTATAGAACAGAGATGTTCAGCTGGGCGCCTGTTGAGGCTAGCCCAGTGCGGCCGGGCTGGCGTGACGTAAATGCGGCAGCTTACGTAGCAAGCATACGTCACAGTCAAGTGGGAGACCGAAACACACTTTGCACGAAATCGAGGGAGCATTGACGTTCGGTTGTAATTTCGACGCTCTCGTCCATTACTCACCAAGGTTCTGATTGGGATACATTCTTTAAAATAAAATTCTATAATAGCAACAAAAACTGATCTTTTCAAAATATTCCGTTTTGTTTTGTACTGCGCTCGATATAAACAGTCTCTTTTATTTTCTTATATTTATTCATTCAAAGAAAGCTGACACATTATAACATTTATGTTACCATCCACAAAGGTACAATGTTCAAGCGTACAAGCTACGATTTACAATTCCTTGCATGGGAATGACTGTATTTTCATTTTAAAAATTCATGTTGTTCATTGAGCAAAATTTAATATACAACCTGCGACAAAGTTCGGCGAAACTTTGCAGAAGGGTTCCTTTCGAATGGTGTTCAAAAGCCTCCTCACTTTTCGTTGGATGTCAGGAATATCGTCAAATCTCTTTTCTTTCAAAGGGATTTTGAGTCATGGGTATAGAAGAAGTCTGGAGGATTGAGATCTGGCAAGTATAGGGGATGTTTCGTTTCATGGTCGTACCGAGACACCAGGTTTCATCCTCAGTGATGATACAATTCAAGAAATTTGGTGTCGCATCCACCGTTGCGACAAAATCCTGTGAAGACTCTAAACGTGCCTGCTTCTGATCGTCAGTCAAGTGATTTGGCACTAGACGAGAACACGTTTTCCTCTTCCCTAACTTCTGGGTAACGATTTGTCGCACGGATTCACGGTTAATCTGCAGTTCATCAGCTATCATGCGCACAGTTAATCGCCGATCGTTCGTGATTAATGTTCTCACCTTCTCAATGTTTTCGTCACTGACGGCGGTCGCCAATCTTCCGCTGCGGGGTTGTCAGAAACACTTTCCCGGCCTCCCCGAAAACAGGTGAACCACTCGTACACACACTTCAAGGACAGTACTTGATCTTCATGAACACGTACCAGCATCGCATGCGTTTCTTTCGGTGTCTTGCGAAGCTTAAAACAAAAGTGTACATTGATCTTTTGGTCGTTCATGTTCCTCTTCGCAGTTTAGAACCACCGCACTAAACACGCACTGTGTCAAACAGGTCTTATAACGGCACACACACGATGCTCAACTGAACAACGTTGGGAGCAGGTGGTCGAAGCCTGCTACTGCGCAGGTGCAGCGTTGGGTGTCGCCAGTGTCGCCGGACCGAACGTTCTGACTTCATTTACCAAACTTTATTGTCACAGGTTGTAATTGCATATTGCAACACTTACTTTACACAGTGTTGTAGTGTTGTGTGACTTTCCCTGTTCACTGAATTTCTAAAAATAGTAGGTATTTAAAATTTAACAGGCGTCCGGTGATAGCACTTAGCCTCTAAATAGCGAGAGGGAATTTCTTCACGAGTGAGGACATAGATATTTACAATCCAAGATTAAAGTACAACAACAAGATATATTTACGTTGTATGACATTGTCCCTTCAACATTGTCATATCGTTTCGGTGTTTTCCAAATTCGTACGTTCCTCATCGCCAGATGATTCATTCCAAGCTTGTGTCAATGTCATACTTTCAAATGTGCGTACAACTGTTATGTTATGGACCCACTCAGACTGATTCTGATGGTCCCGTCAGCATCCGCTTCGAACGCTAGCGTTGTGCCACGTCCGGGGAGCCACCTGGTAATGAACGCACTATTTCCACTTCCATTACAACGTCTAATTTCAAAAAGTCATTGTTTAAGAAGACTTTCTGGTGGACAGGCGAGATTTCTCTGCGAAACGTAAAGAATTTCACCTTATTTCTTGACACGGCATAAGCCCGAAAGCCTTTACAGTATCATGATTAACATAATTACTTAATGAAACCAGGTCTTTGCCTATAAAGGAAATCACCTTGGGATGATCCTACGTTAAAAAGTTCAGATCTATGCGTGCCAAAGATAATATATGGCTAGGCATCGCACACATGCACGCAAACAAACGCTTTCGGATATCACAGACTGAATGTGGCCCCCCCGTGTCGAGCACCGATAATGACTTCCTACGCTATGGATTTAAAATGGCTCCTTGACTTGTATTACCTAACTTATGTACTTTTCCTGGCGACACTGAATCTAAACATGTAATGCTGGTGATAGCACGTTGGATTGTCAAATCTCAACACAGGCTTTCCGGTGCTTTTTCATTCATAATTCCCCAAGGAATGTAAAAAGAAAAATCTGGCTATGCGGTGCATTTATACCCCTTTCCATCCACCTGTGTTAAAAATTTAAAATCTCTGGCCGCACAGTTGGCTGGGCATCACACACACACACACACACACACTCTTTATTACACCATTTCTATTCTAATTTCATCTATTCCTGCTGCTTTATGACAACGGAGTTTCTTTACTATACTTTCCACTTCCTGAAGCGTAATTTCACTAACAACATTGTCTTCCTCCCCATGAGGTCGGTTGTTCGCGACGTCAACAGAAATATTTCTTTTTACAT
The DNA here is from genome assembly GCF_040414725.1 of Anabrus simplex. Taxonomy (NCBI): domain Eukaryota; kingdom Metazoa; phylum Arthropoda; class Insecta; order Orthoptera; family Tettigoniidae; genus Anabrus; species Anabrus simplex. The sequence continues at coordinate 55,676,529 of NC_090273.1, read as the reverse complement.
TGATAAGATTTTCTAAAAATTCCCTCCACTTGGGATATACTATGAGTACACCTGATTTATCCTAAAAACTATTCCTTTCCTTTTTCCCTTCCGTTCTAAGATTCCTTATTACCCTACAGAAAGGTTTTCCCTTTCCAAGTTGTTACCAAAGTTTTCCCATGACTTCTTGAATTCTACAATTATTTGTTTCCCTAATGTGTGAACTCTTCCCTGTCTGAATCAATCCTTGTTTGGAGTCATATCTGACACGCTTTCCTTTTAAGTTTGAAAGCTGGATCTTTTTCATCATTTCCCCAAGATATTTCCTTTACCCCATCTGTACACACTGATTTCAGTGTCGGTTATGATATAGTCTATTGAGGCTACGGTGCTCCTACTCTCCCATGTGCAGCTGTGAATAACATTATGCTTGAAGAATCGATTCGTCACTGCTAATCCCACACCAGCACGGAAGTCCAGTAAACGCTTCCCATTCATATTACCTCCCATATCCTCCTACATTTACCTATCGCTTTCTCATATCCTTCCGCAATATTTCCAACTTGCACATTAAAATCGCCAATTAGCACTACGCTGTCCTTTCACTTGACCCTACGTACGATATCCCACAGTGTTTCATAAATCTCTGCCAATGTCATCCTCTTTCCCAGCCTCATATTGTGAATAGACTGAAACTGTTCTCGTCCTAAATCCTCCACAAACTAAATCTATACACATCATTCGATCATTTACGTGTCTATCAGAAATTATGTTGCGTGCAATAGTATTCCTGATGAACAGTCCTACTCCACACTTTGCCCTTCCCTTCTTAACATCCGTCAAGTACACTTTTTAATCTCTTCCTCGTTATCCCAACTTACCCAAATATTATTAATTACAAACACTTTGCTACACGTTGTAACTATCCAACCTATTTCTATTTGCAGGTGCTAATGGAAAAAATGTTTGTCGAGTCAATAATCGCATTCTTGGAGGGGTGAGGGCTGATAAAAGTGAATTTCCAGGACTGGTAAGTGTTTAGATTCTTGGATTATGATTTCCAATCCGTAGTGGTTTCAATGGTGGATACCAAACAGATGCATATATTTTTCTATTTCAAATGTGGAGGTTGTCCGCAGATGGTTACTGATTACTTAAGAAAATAACAGGAAATTTTACTTTCATGAAAGCCTGTAGAATCTTTTAGTTGCGCTGAAACATGAAATCTATGTATATAAAATTGGATGTTGGTATATTTGAAGCTAATAGACTCAAAAACTACTGGACCGATTTCGCTGAAATTTTCACACTTTGTTCTTATTACATCTGAGAGGGATTATGAAGTAGTTTGAACGAAATCTGATTGGTAGTTCGGCACTAAGGGGTGAAAAATAAAATAGGGGAAGATAAACAAGCGGCAAGACAAGTCCGATCAGGGGGGTGCCTACCCAACAGAATGTGAGGATTATGATGTGTTCCTTAAAACATATTTCTGCTTTTATATTCCATAAAATTATATACAAATGAAAAGTCCAAGTTCTGTTCCCATGGAACAGGAGGTGAGAAGGTGAGGAAATGTCGCAAATCACAGAGATTGCGGGAGAAAGTGTGTATGTTCCAGCGTAGCTCTCAACCAAATTTTATACTCATATAACTTACTATCTGGAAAAATTACTGTAGGGGCAAGAAACCCCTAACACACCTAAAGGAAGGGGGTGAAACAAAAAAATCCGAAAATGACGATATTAGTGACTAATTCATAGTCTTTGGGGTAGCTGAGTTGCACTGTGACACTCTGAGTGCCGTTTAAGTCAAAGTTCGTTCCCAATCGGTATGGTAAACATGTTATGACTTACTGTTTGGGAACGAAAACTGTAGGGTAAGACACACATACGGGAGTGATCGTACAGTATATAAAATGACTGTCATGAATGACTGACTGATTCATCATCGCCAAGCCAAAACTACTGGACATAATGAAATGAAATTTTGGATTGTTTCCGGATATTCCTTTTAAGGGGGTTGCGGTGAAAAGATGTTAAAAAGAGATTGAATACTTTTTACGAGGATACCTATATCTTAAAAACTGAAGATGTTACAGACGTTAAAAATGGTATTTGGAATCTTCTTTAAAAATAAACACATTTTTTTTGGAAAATCCAGTTTAACAGGGGTGAACGGCTTTGACAAAGGTGGTGAATTTCTTAAAAGACTATATATATCTACAGTATTGCTCAGAAAGGTAACATTCTACACACGTGGAAATTGGTATTTGGAATGTCCTGTGAAAGTAAAGAAACACAGTTAATTTTTTTTTCGGAAAATCCGCTTAAGGGAAACTGGAAAAGGGGATGAATTTTTAAAACGAGCGTATCGATAGCACCAACACTTAACATGTTACAGACGTGAAAATTGGTGTGAAAATTTGTTTTTGTAGTCTCATTTAAAACTAAAGAAATACGTATTTTTGTTTTTCGGAAAATCCACATAAGGGGATGAAAGAATTGAAAAATTAGTTGAATTCTTTTTAGGAGGATACTTATACTTTAAAATTTAAAGGTGTTGCAGACGTGAAAATTGGTACTTGGGATCTCGTTTAGAAATAAAAAAACACGATTATTTTGTTTTCGGAAAATCCACATAGGGGGAGGGAATAACTGAGACATTAGTTGAATTATTTTTACGAGGATACTTGCATCTCAAAAAGTGAAGATGTCACAAACGTGAAAATTGGTATTTGGAATCTCCTTTAAAAATAAAGATATATGTATTTTTTGTTTTCGTAAAATCTACTTAGGTGGATTGGAGGTGGGGGTAGGACTGATAAAGGGGTTGAATTCTTTTTATGGGGATACTTATATCTCAATAAAACTGAAGATGTTACAAACGTGAAAATTGGTATTTGGAATCTCCTTTAAAATCCTTTTTTTTTTTCGAGTTGAGAGAAGACTATTCCTCACTCCGAAAGTTCTAAGTCGCAACTTAGAACCCAAAAGGCAAGTAGAACAAACGTGATTTACAAAAACTTTCTGGGGTAAATGAGACTCAATACTTCGGTGAGATTTTTGTACTTTAGGGATTTTCAGATAATGTCTTAGTACAGTACCGAGGAACGATTACTTTTATCAGATGACGAAATCCACGCGGGCGAAGCCACGGATAACTGCTAGTGTATAAAATAAAATATAATATTCTATATTTGTTTACACTCCCATATTCCGGAAATAGCTGTGATCATCTTTAGTTATTTGTTACTAACAGGACATCTCAGGACGTAGCACTGTATTCTTCTTCTTATCCCTTAGTCTGATAGAAATCTAAACCGAAAATTCGTAGACCTTCACAATTATACTGCAAAAGGGAACGGTGGGTCAGAGCAAAATTCTACCTGTGTGGCACCCAGTGGGGATACCCTCATAACTTCATTAATGATGTTATCAATTTACTTTTATTGTTTTCTGTAACGGCAATGTGGTGTAAACAGAGCAAAATAAAATACGATAACTTACTTCAAGTAGACATATGGGGAATAATCAGAATTGGAATAAGGCGAATCAGCACACAAAATGGGAAGAAATCTATAAGAAAACTGAAAATAATAACAAGGATGGCAGCTAAACCATTTCATTATTACAAGGATCCTAGAAAAGGAAAATAATATTTTGGTCTTCATAAACTAGACGATTCCTCGCATATCCCAGAGACGAAATGAAAATATATCAAAACCTCCTATGAAAATTAAAATTAAAATGAAGATTCGCTAGGGCACGAAGAGAATAAACTAGTACTAAACCAATAAACGATGACGAAATAAAAAAGAAAATAGGTATTATATAGTTGATGGAAAGACAGGGAATGAATTTAGTGAATGCAGTGATGTATGATGAGAAATTTTCGGTAATTTTGAAGTTTTTCCAAATCATTTAAGAAAAGACTAGGCAAACAATTGATAAGGAGCCTGCCACCTGGTCTACGAGCCTTCACATCCCAGTATAACCACTACTGAAAACTCGCTGTTCCTTTATTTGTCAGGGTTGCCGACCATAACGTAAACATGAACAGGAAGAATCCTCAACTAACCAGCTAAACTTATGCTAAAATGTAGGCCAAGAACAACTGGATTCAAAAAAAAAAAAGCCAAGCTATCCCACGATGTTACATAAGAATAAAACCTAATGGGACATGAGGCCCAGACACAGGGGATAACCCCATACTACCTTGTGACGAGGAATAAAGAATTTCAACCGCCGAAGATTTGAAAATCTTAGTCACAAGAAAATTGAGAAAAGGGAAACGAAGGTCTACACCCGTGTTTGCTTTTAGGATATTACACCCAGTAGGGTGGTTATGTTCCCTCCTAGAAGAAACTAGAAAACCTACATGATAGAGAAAATTATGGATTCGTCATTAATATCTGGGTGCTCGGATTTTCTTGCCCTCGGACTTGTTTTTCGGTTTCAGATAATAAGTCGTATGTGAATCAACGTTCGTTGAGAGCTATGCTGGAACATATATACTTTCAACCGTAATCTGTAATCTCGATTATTTCGGACATATTTTTTTCCGCCCCTTCTCACCGCCGTGCCAATGGGGCTGACCTTGGACTTACATTATATCTGGATTTTGACTATGCATCTCCCAGTTTCGGCAGTTCATTTCTTTATCCGATTCCTAGAGCAGGGGGAGTGTGGTGCCAATATCTCCATAACGGTTGGTTTTAGTTCCTTAAAACATGGTGTTTGGGCCCGTAGGGCTCACCGAGTTTCGTTATTTGCGTCAAGGGGCTTAAAATGAGCTTTGTATCTTCCTAGTACGACAAAATCAACATTTTGCCTATGTTAGCCTAGTATTTTTATATCTCCCCCGTCGCCCCCACTCGAATTGTTTTGAAAATAAAATACAGCCAATGCCCCTCAGGAATAATGTATATTTACATTAGTAAAATAATTTTTAGAATCGGTCGAGTAGTTAGTGAGATTACACTCCAGATATACACAAACTCACAAAATTCGCACTCTCTATTATATTAGTATAGATCATTATTACTTCGGAGTATACAAAAATATTCATTCACAGGACGAAGAGTGAACACATCATTAAGGGTAAGGTTCGATAAAATTCCAAGTTATTTGAAAACTTTTAAGGAAATGTTAGGTAAGTAGTTGATAGGGAATTTGCCACCTGGTCGGAAGCCCTAAATGCAGTTCGGAGGGTCCAGAAAAGTATAGATATTATTTGATAGTTAATATCTTTGGAACAAAATGACATATAGTTGCAATTCTTGCACGGTAGCGTTGTTCATTGTTTTCGCAACAGATGATGGAGGTCACGTGAATGGCACGCAATCTTGGCGCACGTTTTTCAGCAATGACAATTAAGTAAGATTGTCGTTTGAGCAACGCAAGGCCGTATTGAAGTGGTCCTGTAAGTACGAACACATGATGGAGGTACAACGGCACTGGCGTAATGTGTACGGAACTCAGCCACCAACACGTACAATCTATGGTATTCGGGGCCAGCTTCCAACGCTGCTGTGTTACAAAATTTTACTAGGTCACCTCAAAAATCTTTGAATCAGGGTGCACGAGAAAGCGGGGTAAGCCGATCAACCGTACGACGAATAATGAAGGCTGCAAAGTGGAAAGTGTACATCGCCGCACGCTGTGAACGAAGACGACCCGGATCGAAGGATGGAATACTGCCAGTGGTTTGAAGGCACGGTTCGCGAGGACGAACGGTTTGCAGGGATGGTTATCAGGTCTGACGAGGTGCAAACCAAACTGAATGGTACTGTAAACTGCCACAATTGCGTGTACTGGGCCCTGAATGTTCTCACGTTTACCTGGACAAACCTGTTAACTAACCGGTGTTAATGTGTGCTGTGATCTATAATCACGCTGTTTGATTGGCCCATTCTTCTTTGAAGGTACCATAACTGGTAATGAAATGGCGTATGGCTTTTACTGCCGGGAGGTCCCAGGACGGGTTCGGCTCGCCAGGTGCAGGTATTTTGATTAGACACCCGTAGGCGACCTGCGCGTCATGATGAGGTTGAAGTGATGATGAAGACAACACATACACCCAGCCCCCGTACCAGGGAAATCAACCAATGATGGTTAAAATTCCCAACACTGCCGGGAATCGAACTCGGGACCCTTGTGACCAAAGGCCAGCACGCTAACCATTTAGCCATGGAGCCGGACACCCTAACTGGTGAGGTGTACCTTCATATGCTGTATCGATATTACCAGCCATCCGAGAGGTGTTTGGAAATGAAAGATGGCGCTCCGCCTCATTACAACAGAGATGTCAGAGCCTACTTGGATGAAAATCTACCTGGACGAAGGTTAGGTCGAAGAGGAGCTGTTCAGTACCCACCACGGTCTCCAGACGTTACGCCGCTTGACTTCTACCTATGGGGACCTTGAAAAATGAAGTTTATCAACAGAAGTCAGCCACACTGAACGAGCTACGAGATGCAAGCGTCCTGTGCGGCTATGACACGGCAACACTGACAGCCGTAGTTCGGTTAGAAGCTCAGCGGCATCGAAGTTGTTTGGTTGCTGACTGGGGTCACTTGGAACACATAAAATACCCCCCCCCCCGCCACCCGCCCCCCGTGCAAGAATTGTAACGGTATGTAATTTTGTTCCCTTAATATTCACGATCAGAGTGTGAGTACATTTTTCTGGCCCCCTCTGTATTGATGATTCGAAAACTATATGGAAACCCCAATTAGCAGAATGTCGCAAAACTAATGTGAGTTTGGAGATATAATATGTTTTATACACCTTCAAGGCCTAAGTTTTTGTACACTTGGGTGAAGATCTCGGAGTGTATAGCTACACGTTCCTCAATGAGGTTACGTAGTACGACCCGAACGTGAATTTAGGGTGATTTTGCCATGGCGCGAGCTACATGTAAACAAAATGTAACCGGATTCCAGTGGTTACACGATACACCATTAAGAAAAGAGGAAAATAAATCAAATTACACGGCACTTTAAAACCTTAACACACAATAAACATCAGGTGAACTGCGCCAATACCCACAAATAAATATTAGGTTGGGCAACGTGACGCCTATAATAAAGGAATGTGGAGCGGGTCTAGGAAACCTACGAGGGCCATAGAGATACGAAAGTTTCTGGTTTCCAGATAAATCAACGGTGATCCCTTGATTCAAGATATTACCAATAATATAACAATACTTCCATTCTTGACGAGCCGAATGCAATTTCGCGTTCAAAACATTACGAAATGTGTTTCCAACTTTGTGTATGGAATTTCTGGTAAAAGGAGTTCGTTTGGATTCCAGTAATGTTTATCTTGTTTCATGACTTCACCTACGGAGGCATGTGTTCGTCTCCTGTACTGTATTGATGATAATACGCATTCTTTCTTCATTTCAGGTATATCTTCAGATAAATTCTTGGAATGGGACTGGTGTTCTACGGACTCAATGTGGAGGATCCATGATCAGCGAACACTGGGTGCTAACAGCAGCACACTGCCTCACTCCTGAGTATGTTTATTCATTCATTTAATGAATACAACTTGAAGTAACTGGTGTCTATCGAGAGTTCGTATTGTAAAATTAATTCTGATTACGTTTCTCACTATTTTAGAGATCCTTCTGAGCAGTTCCTTTCTGTGTGGGTTTATCCTACCAAGGGATCTTATCAGAACATTAAGTCTACAGATGTTATTATACACGAGGAATACGATAAAATCAGAAATGATAATGACATCGCACTAATTAGGGTGAGTACAAAATAGAAATCAATCTAACCACTTGTAACTCCAGTATCTTGTGAATAATCATCCTGGGAGGTGAGGGGAGATGCTTACCTAAAATTCGCCGTCTCTAAAGAAAATGCAGAGAGGATTGGTGTATTGTAAATTTTTGTTCCTTTTCTGGTTTCTTTGGTCATTAGTCTATAGAATGTTTTGATACCCCTGTTTGTCCCTCTGTAAATGATACCCTATCATCCACTTCCTTGTGCAGAAGTATGTATCACCGTTTCTAGCCTTTGTCATTTCATCGAACTGCATTTCTTCTACAGAACTACTTCATTGCCCGTTGCATATTTCCGCCCTGTACCTTTTGAGCATGTTGCTCTCATTCTTCCTGCTTTATTCCCATCATCCACATAATCCCAAAGATTCTCGGCTAATGCATGCACATTTCTGCAATCAGAATCTAAATGTATAGCTTACCATACCCAAGTGAATTTGCCGATCATCATTCGAACAGAGTTAATGAATTTGTATGTTCATTAAGCATTTTACATATAAAATACATTGCCAAGGAACATGTATCATAGCTTCTGCATAATACATACTATCATCGTCATTATCATCGTTTACTAAAGCCTCTGATTTGACACTGCAGCCAACTTTCTATACACATTGATAGCATCACCTCATACGAGCTGAATTCAGTATGCGTGATTATATTAAGCTTATTGATGTATGAAAGTCTTGCTCTCCCTTTTCCCATTTTACCAAAAACCTTCTCTTGCATGATGTTCCATATGATGATGATGATGACGCTTGTTGTTTAAAGGGGCCTAACATGGAAGGCCATCGGCCCCTGATGTTCCATATCAAACTGTTTCGTCTCATTAAGTGGTCAAACAATTTCACATAGGCCAAAGGCGGGCATTTATACAAGTTGTGGCTCATGCTTCCCCTAGTGCACCGTCACTGCATTGTCCTACACAGGAGGCTTGCGGTGGTGTCTCAACAGCGCGCTACTGCCAGCGTCTTGGGCAGGTGCAGCATTCCAACTGATAAACCCACTGCTACACTGGGGAAAAAAGCTGGTAATTTCACGAATGAAAAATCTTAAAGACTAAAAGCTCTTAAATTTCACAGTTCTTTTCTCTATTTCTCTGATTAGAATTTATTTTTATTCGCCTCCCTTGGCACTAAGGTGTTAGTTTTCTTTCAGTCCAGCTTGTTCGGTTAAATCACATCTCAGCTGCTTCCAGCCCGTCTTTTCCTCATTTATCCCAAGGTCTAAGTTTCGCTCCTTTAGGTTAGTACACTCTCACTATCATTACAAAAACTTACTAATTTCGAAGTATTCCTGCTCTGAATAGAAAGAATAATTAACCTCCTCTGAAGTTTACACCTGAACATGTTGGGAATTATCTTCCTCGATTATTCTAGATCGCCAAAGTAATTGTTCGGCTGTTCTCTCGAAGTGATCCTACATTATGTGCAGGGACCTCATGTTACTCTGTTCAGGTTACGTTTTCTATTTGTCACTTTGAATCAGGTCACGATTTCATATAATAATCTGTGCCTCCACCCCTGAATGGTTACTTGTTACGCAGCTGAGTTTCTTGCTATCGAATTCATAGCCCTGGATACTTCCGTCACTGTGGATAAATACCATGTCCAGTTCGTGCTGGAAGTTACCTTCATGATCTGTGGTAACTCGACAGGATGTGGATGCAAGGGTGATTTTTTTTGCTTTTTTGCAAGTTCCTTTACGTTGCACCGACACAGACAGGTCTTATGGCGACGATGGGAGAGGAAAGGGCTAGGAATGTGAAGAAAGCGGCCGTGGCCTTAATTAGGGCACAGCCCCGGCATTTGCCTGGTGTGAAAATGGGAAACCACGAAAAGCCATCTTCAGGGCTGCCGACAGTGGGGTTCGAACGCACTATCTCCCGAATACTGGATACTGGCCGCACTTAAGCGACTGCAGCTATCGAGCTCGGTCAAAGGTGCATCAGGTGAAGGGGAAAGATATCTGAGGGAGCTATATGTTTGTTGTGGTGAAGCAGACGTACTAATTGAGCTTCGGAAGTTGGGAATGTTCACCGTCTCTGAGCAAAGAACAGCAGTTAAACTAGCAAGTGAATGGTTCCAGTCATGGTGGTCATTCGGAGGTTCTTAACATTGAAGACTCACACTAAAGTGACCAGTTGATCCAGGTCAAATTCCTACCGAGTGGATTAAAAATGACGAAGACTTGAGAGGCCCTCTATGTTGATGATCTGTTAATTTTACTGAAGCCTTCCACCGTTTTCTGGATTCTAATGACGCAAGGGCAAAATTTGACATCATTGTGAGTATCTTCACATATACCACCACTTGGGGGTTGACTGGAGGGATACCGTCAAGCCTTCCGTTAAGGTCGTTGTCCGCTTGTATCAGAGGGAAAGGAAAGCTGAGGAGATTACTGGAGTGGCAAGAGAAGAGAGAGAAGTACTAAGAATGTGGTAGCTTTGAAATCTCTTTAATTACTGACCGAAAAGTGACTTGAATTTCACGTATTGTCAGTTCCAGGCGCTAGAGAGCATGAAGTTCGGAGCTTTGTTGCACGCAGGGTGCTCGAGATGAAAACTTCATTGCCTAGAGTTGAGGAATGGTCTCACAGTTTTGTCACTGAATAAGAGTGATATACGTAAGACTATAGCGACTACGAAAGAGCATAAGTCTCACATACTTATGAATGCTGCCGATGGCTCATTGACGTAAGCAGTTAAAGCATTATGCACATTGCTATTAAAAATCTTGCTGGGTACAGACGGCGAGCTTGTGAGGGAGCTGAGAAAATGGAGAGCGGAAATTTCCTGAGGGTATGCAACTCAATGAAAGGGGTAGAAATCTCGTGAAATGGGGGATGGTTATTAGCTCACACACCAAGGAATGGCCAGCTGAAAAACATGCCCCCTATCGTCGTTTGTGCTAACGTGCCAAATAATGTCGCTGAATGTTATCATTAACACAACATCCCGCCCTTTGCACATCTTTTCACACTATGCACGACAAATTCCATGTGATGAATGCAAAGAGTTGTTTTGGCAGGAGCTGCAAGAAAGTATCTTAGTGTGCTCCCAAGAAGTCCTACTTCTATGCAGAGATGTGAATAGAAGTACCTAATGTACTAAAGATATGTGTAGCTAGCACAGATAGAAAATTTATGGCACCCAAAATGATGATGGATGCCATATCCTAGTCTTAGATGAGGCAAATGTCAAAGTCACCATCAAATTCTTTCTTCAAGGCACGTATCTCTCACTTAATCACTAATACTAGTGTCAACGATGTCAGTCAGGTCAACTTCGCCCCGGTACGATGCCGTGTCTTTTCTGTAGTCGTTATGTGAAGGTCATACCATGTCACTCTTTAGCACCTCAAGCACGGAAAATTAACTGCAAGTTGCTCGCAGTTAACATTATGTGCTAGAATGTGCATAGGACATTTTGCTTAACAAAGTCACTACACTCCCTGTCAACCCAGAGTGTACTGACGCCACATGGATACCTGTTTCATGATGATGATGATGATGACGATGATGATGATGATGATGATGATGATGATGATGATGATGATGATGATTGGCGTAGGGATGTGGTGACCCCGTCGCCCAGTCGCAACCACTGCAATCAGCCTCCCGAGTATTGGAGGGTAAACCACAGACTTAAAAGGAAATGCGTGTCAGGCACCACCATCTTGTGCATAACAAAGTATCGACGCGAAGATCCATGGTAGGCCTACAAGCCAGTGCTAGCATCTTCGAATTCCTTTCAACAATCAAAGGAACCTCGGGTGGAGATAAAGAATAATACCGAAATTGGCAAAGTCTTCGAGCAGATCTGGCAGGTATGTCCACCAACATAGCTCCGATGAAAGACATACTTCCGAAGAACAATGTAAGATTTGGGACTATGAGTATTTTGACCCTGACTGGAGAAACCAAAGAACTTATCGATATGATGAAGAGGAAAAATCTATCCATATTGGGTATGAGTGCAACAAAATGGAGAAAGGCAGGTAGCAAGATTCTCAGAGATACCTACAAATTATTATGGAGTAAACGCCAGGAAGAGGCCAGAAACGGTGTAGCTTTCCTGATAACAAAAGACATGGACGCCATTAATGAAGCATTCTATAAGAATGATGACAAATGAAAGAATCATTGAATTATGCATGCAGCTGGAGTCCACAAATTACACGGCAGTGCAGGTATATGCACCACAGGTTGGATGTAGTGCTCAAGAGAAAGAACAATTCTGTCAAGATCTAGAAGATATAATTGATGAAGAAAATGTCATCATCATTGGGGACTTAAATGGACAAGTTTTGACAGACAGTCTTGGTTATGACGAAATCACTGGACCACATGGGTTTGGGAACAGAAATGCGGAAGGCTAACAACTGCTTGATTTGTTTAGAAGAAATGGATTGATCATCAAAAATACCTTCTTCCAAAAACATGACAGCCACAAGATAACAAGATATGGCTGGGATGGAAAACATAAGTCTCTCATCGACTACACCATCATTAACAAAAGGAGGAGGGAAATATGTAAGTGCTGTCAAAGTTATCTCCAGTGAAAGTATGGACAGTGATTGCAGACCTAAATCATGTGGCTAACACAACCCCGAAGAAAGGAAAAAGAAAACGTAAAGTGAAGACTTGGAAATCAGAAGAAGTCAAGCTGAAGGACTAATATAAAACAATGAAAAAAATGAAATGGCGTGTGGCCTTTAGTGCCGGGAGTGTCCGAAGACAAGTTCGGCTCGCCAGGTGCAGGTCTTTCTATTCGACACCCGTAGGTGACCTGCGCGTCGTGATGAGGATGAAATGATGATGAAGATAGCACATACACCCAGCCCCCGTGCCATTGGAATTAACCAATTAAGGTTAAAATCCCCGACCCGGCCGGGAATCGAACCCGGGACCCTCTAAACCGAAGGCCAGTACGCTGACCGTTCAGCCAACGAGTCGGACAGATAAAATAATGGTACAGAGACACTAACCAAAAGGCGAAATGAATACAGTAGAAGAGGAATTGAAAATTTTTAAAGATACTTTGGTGGATGAAGCTAAAGACTTATGTGGAATAACAGAAAGAAACATGAAAAAAAAAAAAAAGAGACACCTTGGTGGAATGACAGAGTATGATTTGCTATACAAGAGAGAAATTGGGAAAAACAGATGCTAGATAAAGAAAAAACAAAGAGATGCACAAGATCCAGGTATCAAGAAATGACTAAACTACAGGAAGTCTACAGGGCAAAAAAAATACTTACAGCTAAGAAGATTGTAAGAGAAAGATAAAAAAAATTGAATGAGTCTGTGGAAAAGTTGGAAGAATACAGCAGAGGAAACAAGAAACCTCTTTATCGAGTGATTAAATATAAGCGAAATAACCTAGGAGACATCAAGGTTATAGAGCAGAACAATGGATCAGTATAACGAGAGGAAGGTGGAATCAGGAGAGAATTCAAGACCTTATTTGACAAGCTCCTCAATGAGAGGCTTCAAATGTAATTCATAACAAAGAAGAATCTGGAAAAAGTGAAGAACCCAGTAAAAATATGGAGCCACCAATTACATGGCTGGAGATAGAGAAGAGCCTTAAAAGTATGAAGAAATGGAAAGTTGCAGGAATAGATGAGTTAAGTGTGGACATGTTGAGAGCAGGAGGAACCCCAGCAATCCAATGGCTATTTAGAGTCCTGCATGTAGTATAGCAGCAAAATATCATCCCAGAAGACTGGAAGAAAGGTATAATTATACCTATATTCAAGAAAGGCAGCAGACGGAAATGTACCAACTACCGTTTCCTCAATCTACTCTCTCTTGGACTGAAAATTCTGCAAAAAATTATAGAGGATAGATTACGAGAAATTGTAGAACCACCTTTAGAAGAAGGACAATATGGCTTTAGGCCGGGAAGATGAACAACAGATCTTATATTTGCTGTCAGGATACTAATGGAAAAACATTGTGAAAAAGAGAAGCCTTTATATCTACTGTTTTTTGACATCGAAAAGGCCTATGACAGCATACCAAGGGAGCTTATTTGGGAGTGCCTGCGAAAGCTCAAAGATAAACAGAGTCTAATTTTAAAAGTTAAGGTGCTTTACGAGAAAACCAGAAGCTGTGTACAAGTCAGTTCTGGACTGTCAGACTGGTTTGAGATAAAAAGGGGAGTACAACAAGGTAGTGATTAGTAGCCCCTATTATTTATCATTGTAATGGATACCATATTAAAAGCACTAAAAGAAAAGGGGCAAAAAGACTTTGCAGATTATGTACTCGTAGTAATATGGGGTAACTCTGAGAAAGATGTGGAATAGAGACTGCACGGGTGGAGTCAGGAGTTTGAGAGTTATGAATTAAACCAAGGCTAAAACGGTAGTGGTCTGCCTCTGTGGTGTAGTGGTTAGCGTGATTAGCTGCCACCCCCGGAGGTCCGGGTTCGATTCCCGGCTCTGCCACGAAATTTGAAAAGTGGTACGAGGGCTGGAACGGGGTCCACTCAGCCTCGGGAGGTCAACTGAGTAGAGGTGGGTTCGATTCCCCCCTCAGCCATCCTCGAAGTGGTTTTCCGTGGTTTCCCACTTCACCTCTAGGCGAATGCCGGGATGGTACCTAACTTAAGGCCACGGCCGCTTCCTTCCCTCATCCTTGCCTATCCCTTCCAATCTTCCCATCCCTCTCCAAGGCCCCTGTTCACCATAGCAGGTGAGGCCGCCTGGGCGAGGTACTGGTCATTCTCCCCAGTTGTATCCCCCGACCAAGGGTCTGAAGCTCCAGGACACTGCCCTTGAGGCGGTAGAGGTGGGATCCCTCGCTGAGTCCGAGGGAAAAGCCGAACCTGGAGGGTAAACAGATGATGATGATGATGATAAAACGGTAGTGTTGAAGGTACAGAAGTTTGACAATCAGCCAGAAATCATGCTAAATGGCACTAAGCTGGACAGTGTCACAGAATTTAAGTACTTGGGTACTATAATGCCCAAAGATAACTTAGGTAAATATGAAGTAAACAGTCAAATCAGCAAAGCAATACATTTATACCTCGAAGTAAGACTGCTACTATGTGGGATAAACAAGTACTACTCAAAACCAAGATGACACTATAAAAAATCATTCTACACCCCTATCCTCACATACAGCCAGGAAGCCGCTAAATTAACAAGAGAGTACAACTCGAAATTCCTAGCAGCAGATATCAAGTTCCTACGGACAATGATCCAGAAGATCAGGAAGGATAAAGTCAGGAATGAAAAGGTCAGAAGACGTAGGACTAGAAGACTCATTACTCCAGAAGATCCAAAACACAAGACTGAAGTGGTTTGGTCATGTGAGAAGAATGAGTGCCAATAGGTCTGCAAGAAATGAGTATGAAAGAGAAATAAGGGAAAAGAGTCCAGTTGGCAGACCTAGAGAAAAATGGACAGACTTAATGAAGAAGGATGTAGAGGAGAGAGAACAGGATTGGGTGCGGATTGTGAACGAAGAATGGTTCATGGACCGAACAAAATGGAAAGGGCTCGTATACCACACCTAAGAACCTGGAGTTGGCCAACGATGATTATGATGATGATGCTTTTTGTTTGAAGGGGAATAACATCTAGGTCATCGGCCCGTAATGATACGGTATGAGACGAAATGTAAAGACAGTTTAATGATCCAAATCTCATCCACTTACAATATTTAAAAATGTGATGAAGAATGAATGGATAAATATGAATTTAAAATAATCAGGAGATTCAGCTCACAATACTGGAAGTTAAAAATAATTTGAAAATCGATCCACTGACTAGAATTCAAAACAGACACGATGAACAATGATTATGACCTTGAAACAACCAGTGGATTACAGCCGCAATACCCCAGCTTTCCAGAAACTATCTTAAAACCATATTACATACTGATTAAGGGACTGCTTCCAAAGCATAATCCTGAACCGATGATGAGTTTTGTCTAAACGGGTCCAAAATCCAGGTACTTATCGCTAGAAAAGTAAAAAGCATGGTATTTCTCATGTAGCGTTACCAATCATGAGTAACGTAGACTTACGGTGTTCCACACCTTGTGCTACTACTCACAGGTAATGCAAATACGCACGGGAAACGAAAACCTATTGGTGTTTCTCACATAATGACGCCACCCGCAGGTAACGACCAGATCCGTGGCGCTTCCCACAGTGGTACTAATCACATGCGCGGAATAATCCAACGACCATCCACGATGATTGTGGTAATGTGACTAAGCAAGTGAATATTTCGTAATTCTTGATCAACACAAAGGATGTGTAGCATGTCCACCAACTCTCTTCTCTACAATGACGAAGCTTGTGCAGGACAAATTTCCTCTAACATGCCTTTGTTTTGAAATGTTTGCTAACATGTAAAGAATATCTCACTCAGTTTTTTTGTTCACCGTTAGAGTTAAGAATATTCAAACCCACACAAAATTCATGTTCCGCATATTCAGGAACATCATCATTTTGACATTGGTCGTCGTGATTTAGACTGGTTTATTTTCATCTTATACTTCTTCTCCAAGGTTGTGTCCATGCTATTCAGTAACAATAATTTCGTGTGGCTATTTCTAGCCGAGTGCAGCCCTTGTATGGCAGACCCTCCGGTGAGGGTGGGCGGCATCTTCCATTTGTAGGTAACTGCGTGTTATTGTGGTGGAGGATAGTGTTATGTGTGGTGTGTGAGTTGCAGGTATGTTGGGGACAGCACAATCACCCAGCCCCCAGGCCATTGGAATTAACCAATTAAGGTTAAAATCCCCGACCCTGCCGGGAATCGAACCCGGGACCCTCTGAACCGAAGGCCAGTACGCTGACCATTCAGTCAATGAGTCGGACACGCTATTCAGTAATTTCTACAGATCTTCTGCAGACTCAGATGAAATAACAATATCATAGGCAAATCTCAAGAATTTTATTCTTTCTCCTTGGATTCTAATTCTCTTTCCAGATTTCTCTTTCATTTATTTTGCTGCCTTCTGTAGAAACATTATAAAGGAAAGGGAGGAAAAACTTCATACTTGCCTCACTCTTTCTGAATTTCTGCTTCTTTTTCAAAGCCTTCGATTTGTATAACTTCAGAGTGTCTTTTGTACACACTAGATAATTCTTCTCTTTCGGTATCTGATTCCTATCTCCTTCAGAATCTCAAATAGCTTGGCGCAATCCTTTTCTAGGTACACAAATGCCATAAATGTGGGCTTGTCCTTCATAATTAGATCCCCTAAGATTAGATGTAAAGTCAGGATTGCTTCACGTGTTCCTACATTTCTTCCGAATCCAGACATTTTCTGTCGACTCATTTTCAACTTGTCTTTTCATTATTCTGTAAATAATATGTGCTAAAATTTTCTGCCGTGAGATACGGTACTAAACTAATAGTGCGGTAGTTTTCATACTTGTCAGCACATGCTTGCATGGGGATAGGCATAACAACATTCTAATATCCAGTGGCACGTCTCCTGTATTATACATCTTACGCCCTAAATACAATAACTTTGTTATGCCGGTTTCGCCTAAGGCTGTCAGTGATTCTGCCGGAATGTCATCATTCCCGGGTGCGTTGTTTCCATTTCGTTCTCTCTTAAGAAGGGTTGATTAGTCACAATTGTTACAATTTTCCTAGGTATTCTACTGTCTTGATATAGCAATATTTGCTTTTGATCCTCTCCTATTTGTTTCCTGGGCGCGGACAATGACAACCATTCTGTTCTTCAGAGTTTGAGTTAATTCTCGACGGTAACCGGTTAATGTTACGATATTGATTGAAGAGTCAATGAATAGTGAATTTTCACGACCGCATTGTAATCGAAACCTACTTTCATCCTATTAGGTCGTGTTACGTACATTTAGTACACGTTGAAGAGATGTTAAGTACAGAATAAAAATGGCCAACCGGACATCAGTGGGATCCGAACCCACAACCTCTCGATTTTGCGTCGGTAGCTCTACCAATTGAGCTATGGTGACCTAGACCACCTTGGTTCTCTGGTTGATTGTAGAGGATATCAAAAGGTATAAAGTGTTTGACCTGTCCGTCTATAAATGGGTAGCCCTTGCATGTTCTTCACGTCATGTGAGCGAACGTGGCGCACGTCTTTGCTGGGTATCACTATAACCTTACACAAATTCCAAAAGTTACGAAAGTAGAATATCTTGGACGACGTGTCACACTATCTGTCATTAATACAAAGACGAAGCTGTTCGTCCGGATTACAGATGCGTTTTTCAGCTACTTCATTCAATTGCAGCAGCTGCTAAATAAAGGCTAGTGTTACACACGGTCTTCTTCCGCCTTTACGACGGTGACAATGTTCACCTGTAAACCCGGACAGGGGCACATTTTAACGAGGAGCCACTTGGTTTAAAGCGACACAGGAACAGTTACCACAAACCATTGTTAAGTGTAGCTTCTCAGTGTGAAAGGAACTATTCTTGGGTTGCAGACTTCCTTTATATTTGTGCATTTTAAACACTGCTGTGGCAAATAATAACTGACCATTAGAATAAAATAGTGGAAGTAATAATAATTATAAATCAAAGCAATTTTCTTCATTAGAGTAATCAGGCATAAGTGGAATTCTTAGGGAATGTTACAGACCGCTTCCAATCAATCAATCAATCAATCAATCAATCAATCAATCAATCAATCAATCAATCAATCAATCAATCAATCAATCAATCAATCAATCAAGTCACCAAAGATCTGCATTTAGGGCTGTCGCAGGTGATCGATTCTCTTGGTAAATTACTCAGTCTCTAACTCCTCTTCCTATAAACAAATATTTGTCCCAATTTATCCTCTTGAATTCCAACTTTATCTTCATATTGTGACCTTCCCTACTTTTAAAGCATTATTCAAATTAATTCGTCTACAAATGTCATCCCAGGCCATCTCTTCGCTGACAGATCTGAACATACCACTTGGACGAGCAGCTCGTCTTTCTCATCCAAGGCTTCCCAGCCCAAGCTTTGCAATATTTTCGTAACGGTAGTCTTTTGTCGAAAATCACCCAGAACAAATCGAGAGGCTTTTCTTTGGATTTTTTCAGTTCTCGAATCAAGTAATCCTGGCGAGGGTTCCATACACTGGAACCATACTCTAGTAGGGGTCTTACCAGAGACTTATATGCCCTCTACTTACATTCTTACTACAACCCCTAAACACCCCCATAAGGATGTGCAGAGATCTATACCCTTTATTTACAATCCCGTTTATGTGATAACCCCAATGAAGGTCTTTCCTTAACACCTCGGTACTTCCAGTGATCTCCATAAGGAACTTCCACCCCATTAAAGCAGTAAGTAAAACTGAGAGGACTTTCCCTATTAGTGGAACTTACAACCCGACATTTAAATTCCTTTTATCATCATACCATTGCCTGCTGTCCATCTCACAACATTGTCGAGGTCTTTTTGCAGTTGCTCACAATCTTCTAACTTAATTACCCTAGACAGTATAACACGAACCACCAAACGCCTTATCTCTGATTACAATTTTTACTCATACCTTTATCTTACATCTAAGAAAACATAAAGGTCCAGTAATATTACCTTGAGGAATTCTCCTCTTAATGATTACAGAATCAGATAAAGCTTCACCTACTTCATTTCTCTGGGTTTGATTTTATAGAAATATGGTCACCCATTCAGTTAATTTATTGTCTAGTCCACTTGCACACGCTTTTGCCAGTATTCCCCCATGATCTATCCTATTAAATGCCTTAGATAGTTCAATCGCGATACATTCCATTTGACCTTCTGAATCTAAGATGTCTGCTATATCTTGCTGGAATCCTACAAGTTGAGCTTCAGTGAAATAACTTTTCCTACACCCATACTGCTTCTATCGAATCAGTTATTAATTTCTCAAACATGTCTAATACAATCAGAAAGAATACTTTCCCAAAGCTGACATGTAAGACAAGTCAAACTTACAGGTCTGTAGTTCTCGGGTTTATGTTTATTGCCCATTTCTTTACATACAGGAGCTACTATAGCAACATTTTTTTTTTTTTTTGCTAGTGGCTTTACGTCCCATCGACACAGATATGCCTTATGGCGATGATGGGATAGGAAATGTCTAGGAGTTGCAAAGAAGTGACCGTGGCCTTAATTAAGGTACAGCCCCAGCATTTGCCTGGTGTGAAAATGGTAAACCACTGAAAATAATCTTCAAGGCTTCCGACAGCGGGATTCGAAGCCACTCACTCCCGGATGCAAACTCACAGCCGCGCGCCCATAACCGCACGGCCAACTCGCCCAGTAGTGACTTTCTATTCATTTGGTAGAGCTTATTCTTGCAAAACGTAATCAATAAGTACTTCAGATTTGGCACTATATCCCAACCCATTGTGTTAAGTATATTCCTAGAAATCTTACAAATTCCAGCTGCTTTTCTAGTTTGAAACTTTTTTATCTTATTGTAAATGTCTTTGTTATCATAGGCAAATTTCAATACTTCGTTAGTATTAGTCACCTCCTCTATCCCGACATTATCCTTGTAAGCAACAATCTTTACATACAGCTAACGGAATACTTATGCTTTCTCTAGATCCTCACATACACATTCCCCTTGTTCATTAATGATTCCTGGAATGTCGTTTTTGGAACCTGCTTCTGCCTTAAAATGGGTACCTATTCATACCCTTCTTGTTTTCAATTAAATTTGTATGACTGCCAATTATGCTTGCCATCCTTAGCTGACTTCTTTGCTAGATTCAATTTTCTAGTAAGTGCCTTCACATAGTTATTAAGGTAGTAAGGATATTGAGAAGAAGGCGTACATGACTCTGGTAAGACCCCAGTTAGGGTATGGTTCCTGAGTATGGGACCCATGTAAGTAATAATTGATTAGAGAACAGGTGAACAGCTAAATAAAGAAGCACGATTTGTTCTGGGTGATTTCCGACAAAGGAGTAGTGTTATGAACATGTTGTTAACTTTGGCCTGGGAATACTTGGGAGAAAGGAAACAAGCTGTTCCACTAAGTGGAACGTTTCAAACTGTAAGTGGAGAAAATGGCGTGGAATGACATTAGTAGATGAATGAGCTTGAATTCAGTTGTAAATGTAGGAAAGATCATAGTATGAGGATTAAGCTGAATTTCAAGAAGACAAACTGGAACAAATACTTGTTTATAGGACGAGAAGTAAGCGATTGCAGTACATTATCAAGAGAAATGTCCGGTCCCAAGGCTAAATGGTTAGCGTGTTGGCCTTTGGTCACAGGGATCCCGGGTTCGATTCCCGGCAGACTCGGGAATTTTACCCTTAATTGGTTAATTTCGCTGACACGGGGGCTGGGTGTATGTGTTGTCTTCATCATCATTTCATCCTCATCACGACGCGCGGGTCACCTATGGGTGTCAAATCAAAAGACCTGCATCTGGCGAGCCGAACTTGTCCTCGGACACTCCCGGCACTATAAACCATGCGCCATGTCATTTCATCAAGGGAAATGTTCGATAAATTTCCAATTTCTTTGAATTAGGTGAACAATTGATAAGGAATCTGCCAACAGGGCGATGATGATGATGATTGAAGACATTTTAAGGAGTTGAGCGGTATTAGTCAAATACTTTTTAAAGCAGTCGGTTCCATACAGGCCATGAAGAGCCTTGGAATCGTGGAAGGTAAAGGCTTCCACTATCCGTAAGCTCGGCACTCGATGAGGTTAGCTCTACACTTGGCCGCTTTTGCCGCCAGGAATTAACCTGGTACTCATTTATGGTGCAGCCTGGGTGAACCTCAGGGGCCATGTGCATCTCCGGGAGTGAGACAGTCGTCTCTTGAATTGTTCGACTTCCTGACGGGGAATCGAACCCAAGCCACTCCGGATGATCCGCGCCCTCCTTTACTGCCACGGCCAGGCAGCTACTAATGAAATAATAATATCCAAACTTAATTTATCGGCAGATAATACATTGCATTCCTCTAAAAACAGTAAAAAAAGGCAGAAAAACAGTGGGAAAAAGTACAGTTCAATGACATTCTACCGCCTACCGACTATCAGCAGTAGAAGTTAAACGTAGATAAATATAAGAAGCAACACCCACAATAACACATTAAACCACAGAACACTTACCGTAATTAAGACAATTAATTACCCGGAGACCGTGAACAGAATAAGTGTTGGTACGGCAGTAAATTGCTAGTCTACAATAAAGGAAGCCAGCTTTTCATAGTGAACATAATTTACATATTTATTATTTTTTTTTGAAAAGGTAATTAAGCTATCACTATCGGGGAAAACGACCAAAAATAAAAACCACCCAAACTGGGTTACAAAACTTAAATGTGGAGATAAAACCTTAATATACCGTCCGGACGGATAAATAAAATTAAGTGATACATTTGCATAACTTCTAAACAACCAACACTTTTGTGAAATTATTAACATATTTTATGCATCTCGTCTTCCAGAAATATTTTCTTTTCACAATAATTCTTTAACTTACATTTTCATTACTCTGAAAACATCTGGGCCGGATAAGAGTTCACCACTGAGATTTCACACGCCCGCCAGTACTTGACTCGCGGATCAGAAAATAGAAAACTGGCAGAAGGCCAGAAAAATATAAGTATGAAGAGATATGGGGATAAATAAAATTACATTTAAGCAAGAATACCTAGACGAAAACTCTCCAAAAAGCAGAACAATATCCGCACACATCTTTAAAAGAATCCCAACGCCCACAAACAACATCAAACAATCATTATCACCAACACGACCCGTTACCATAGTGACGCAAACACGCCAAGAGAACTCGGCAGCCACGAAACATGAACCGAAACAACACTCGTCCGACAAGAAAAGTATGAAGGTAAAAAGGAAAAACTACAAATACACGGTCAAAATTAAATAAGCAGAAACAGAATAAAATAAATAAAAATGAATCAAGAGACTGACACTCAAGTGAAATCTCGCGTAGTTTTAAAATTATACACAGAGTAGTTTCATAGAATTACTCAATAGTATTACTAAATAAATTGTTACTTATTAATCACACACTTTCTTTTCACCAAACTCTTTGGACGTGTTACTAGGTACACTTTGGAAACCCAACCTAGAGAAATCTAAGTTAAGTAAGAAAACTGAACGACTTAAATTCGAGACCCACGACGATACTCAAGATGAAAGAATTTCAACTCATAATTCTTCATGCAGCAAGCAGATCCAAGACAGAAATGAAGAAGGGACTTACTTACATTGTTGGAGTTTGCGGAAGTATGCTAGTATCCATTTCTCACATAAATAAAATATACTTGAAGTTACTAAATTCATAATAAAAGGAAGACACTCCCCGAGACTGATAAGGCAGCACTAATGACTAAATTCTTATGCAGAAACATTGTTATCCAGTATCCATGTGGTAGATCGGAAAGCGATCCAGAAGTGAGGACGAAACACATCTTGCCTCCATCGCACTCCAGCGTTTACTCAAGCATGGCGTCTCACCCCAACAGGCAGCATGGCCCTCAACCAACGAAGGGGAGAGTGAGAGACTCGCTCTCAAGGTGACCCTACAACTTAGGGCAGGATTTCGTACCAGACAATTTTAAAGATTCCAAGAGAAAATATTAAATCCATAAAATTGCATAGTTACAGTGACGAAGATGGTATCAAACAACTAATGTGAGCAAAGCCACGCAGAAATTACTAGTGGAATACAAAGCGGAAATAATTTTCGAATGACACCATTTGCTATAGCACGAATGCAGTTTCGAAATATGGTTGGGGAGAGCTAAAAACTCGTCGCCAACGTGACAACATATATGTCTCAATCCTTTATCACAAGAAAACTTATTTTAACTGTGATATTTCCATGTAAACTGTCTTTTAAGTACGTGTTACTCAAATATCTATCATCCGCTCCCTGGCTCGTGACAGTCCGAGCCTCATTTCCTAACTCCGGTGTCCAGGTTGGTTGTTCTCTTTCTCGTGTATAGCTCATTCCATGTTAAGAAAACAGTATTGCTCTTGTGACAACAACGTTGCCATATCGAACGGCCCTGCTCAACAGCATTATGGATAAACCGCGGCTTATATATTGGTGAAACTCAGTACTTAATATCAAAATAAACGAAGGAAGACGGTAAACTGTAAATAACTTTTTTGAAATCTAGGGTGAAGGGATGTAAGGCAGGGGATAGCTTATTTAGGTTTTTACAACAACATGGAGAAACTATTGCGCATACAAAACCTCAGTATTGAAATTCAAGGCAGTCTGGGAAAAAATAAACAATAGATATTTGTTATATGCTCGGGGTGGGCAGTGCAGTTAATTGCCTTTAATAAATTTGCCCAGGCAACACCGGGTACGACTGTACCTCGGATCGACCCACGAAAAGAATGTGAACAATTAAATGCGCTTTCGAAAAAGTGGTAAAAATGTGGCAAAAATAAAATGCGCTTAAGGAACAAAAACTAAATAACAGAACCAAGCACAGATAAATATCATAGCAAATTTCTATATCACTACAAGTCATGCCGTGATGTATCGCTGTACAGCACAGCATCAGAATTTTCAGTCCCAACTGCTGTACAAGAATATTAAACACATACATAAATAAATAGATGACTTTTCTTCAACCGTGTTAAGCTGCCGGCTATTCACAGCGTAACGGATTAAGCGTAACGTATACCACAGCAACTCAGAAGGAAAATGAAGGAAGGCAACAAAGTGATGGCTGTTTCCGCCATTGTGCTTCCTCCCTGCGGATGTATTTCTTAAACAGTAATTATTTTAATAACTTTGGGCCAAAAACATACCTTATCCATTTTATTTCTTTCATAATAAATATAAAATACATTAAAATATTCTTTATCACGAGGAACTATGAGCGTATAGGAGGGGGTGAGTTCACTCCTTGTAAGACCATAAGAGCAACAGTGTTTTCTTAACATGGAATGAGCCATAGAGTTGCGTATCTTCACAAGGTGTTATTATGTTTGTATGTATGTAAACTTCGCCTGTGTTAAATTAAGTACTAAGACGTCACTCTTTTAAAGAGAAATTAATATGTACTGTAACTTACAGCTACCTGTGCCAATGTCCTCCATTGACCCTCACAGCAAGATCACACCAATACCTGCACAAGATCAGGAGCTGACGAACACTGAAGTCACTGTGGTCGGATGGGGAGTAACGTCTGTAAGTATCGTCCGCTCGGTAATATTGGATTTCACCATTTTGGCTCCTTAAACTAAATTATCTGGTTTCTTGGTGACTGCTTGTAACTCTTTCCACAATCAGCTTTAAAGTAGGCCATAAATATATCTAAGTACTAAAACGTTTTCCTCATACCAAATTATTTCAGTGTGCTTATATTAACAGTCTAGTGATCTTCTTTTTAGTAACTTTAATGTTTTTGAAGATATGTAATAGATTTTTCTGGGTAACTCGGCGGACGACAAATTGGAAACTTCAGGAAGCTTACAATAGTTCGCATACCGAAGACGAATGTTTTACTGTATCTCAGACAATGAGGTCTTTTCTGGTTATTGCACGAGGCTAATAAACTGAAGATGTGGGTGTGAGTAGCTTACAAGCTGAATATATTATACTCCTTCTTCCTCCTCACTTCGTCTTCCTGCTTCTGCTGCTGTAGTCCCTCCAGGATTAGCGGAACGTAGTCGTATTTTGTTGTCAACATCATTTGACTCGACAAGTTCCTGTTATCGCCTCATATCTTGGGCCCTTTTGCTCTTCGTAGCCCGGGTAGTAAGTAGAAGCTCAAGGGGTCTTTAGGTGCCATGGATTTCATCCTTTTCTTTCACTCTCATCACACCCACCTTATCTTTCCACCATGCAGCCAACGTATTCTAAACTGCCGGAGTTTAGCAGTGGTTGGGAGTTCAGAAAAATGTTTGTCGTTGGAACCATTGGACTTTCGAAAGTGCAATGAAGATGTTCGTTCTTTGATTCCTTTGCGTTCGAAAAATGTTCACAAGTTTTTTAAATAGCACGTAGTCACTAATAACTGCAACACTACCAACTATCAGCAATGCCTTATGAAGATAATTTGTGATTTTCGATGTCAGGAAAATATTGACAACGATTGAAAGGAGCGGAGTAAGAACATTACGCTGGTGGACTCCAACTTAGCCAGCAGCGCATCTCACATGATAGTTAACATCCTTGTACGATACGTATCCTGAAAAAATCAGATATGATTCTGGAACAGCGTGAGCTCGTAATACATACAACCTGTCTTGGATCGCACTTTTAGTGTTCTTCTGGTTAACTTTTAGTGCTGAAACATCCGGCTCCATAGCTAAATAGTTAGCGTGCTGGCCTTTGATCACATGGGTTCCGGGTTCGATTCCCGGCAGGGTCGGAAATTTTAACTATCATTGGCTAATGTCGCTGGTACGGGGATTGGGTGAATATGTTGTTTTCATCATTATTTCATCCTCATAACGATTCTCAGATCGCGTACGGGCGTCAACTTGAAAGACCTGCACCTGGCGAACCGAACTTGTCCTCGGACAAGCCATAGGCCATTTCATTTTTTTGTGCTAAAAATGTGTATGAAATTTTTAATTCTTACATGGTTGTTTCATGTTCACCAGCAACACTGCTGAAAACAGGAAAGGCTTTCTTATCCCATAGTAAACACCTGCGCAACCACCAGCACCAACATGAAAAGTTGTGATGAAATAGTACCACTCCGTTCTACGCCACCCTTTCTAGTAACTTTACGCACGACGCAGTTCTCGTCGAATTCGATGAACATGGTTCCTTGCTCATAAATGTACATGATCATTCTCTTGTATCTGTGCTGGATGCTGGGATTACCTATAACCTTAAAGTCGTAGATTTAAGACTTTTTCGCAATTCAAGCTTCCCGTGAAAGTGCACATAAGCACTGCTGAACACTTTCCTGAAACCAGCTTCTTCAAGGAGGTTCTCTTGTTATTGGTTGTTCAGCAGTTTGAAAAATGTATAATTGAGTGATAGGCCGATAGAAGACTTGCTCGGCAGACCTTTTTTGTAAATCCGTGAATGAGGGGTGAATGAGACGGCCAAAATTTCTATAGATCGATGGATGAGATTTTTGCAACACAAGTTATAAACACTGAACCGAGAGAAAGGGGAGACTACGCGTTAAGTGTTATCGCTTCATCGTCACAATAATACAACAACAGTTTACAATACTCACCCTTTACAGAAGTAAGAATTTATGTCGTCCTGTCAAAGGCGTTCTACTTTAATGGGTCGTGCGGGAGATGAAACTGAACTATGACAATTACTACCCTTAATAAACTCTAATATACTGCGAAGATAAACACAAGTACTTGAAGCATACTGCCAGATTTTTCTCTACAGGGTAGTTGTGAGAAGCCAGGCTCGTTCCATCTTTAACACCGAAACTTCTCGCGCAGGTAGCATGTTGTTGTTTACATCCGTACACATGAGGTAACAGCAGGCAGACCTAATTGTACACTGGTGTTCATTAAAAAGTGTCGTGACCCTCATTTCAGGCAAGAAATCAGTACAGCCTTCATAACCGCCCACTACCTGCTTACACTCTTTCCGTCACTGGTCACATGCATTAGACGTGTAACACATCCACACATCTGAAGGGTGAGAGGAGGATGGATACATCTAGCATGAACGAAACACGCGCGGAGGGGAAGTTACTTGCTCCCCCACCTACCCGCACGCTCCCCTGTTTAGATTGTTAAGATGCGCTAGAGAGGGGAATGAGGGGAGGAACCACACGACTCTATGAAGGTAACGGACGTACAACGTACGTCTACTCATTGAGGGTCAAATTCTTCGCTTTCTTTGTAATACTTGTGTGCGAAAGCTGGCTGAAATGTTAGCGGTCTCGGCCTTGACTTCATTATGAAATCGCATCGCGCTCAACCACTGTAAGAAAGATGATGATGATGATGATGATGATGATGATGATGATGATGCTTGTGTGTGTACCAAATACAGTGGTACTACCCGCAAGTAAAGGCGACCTTGGTGTTCCCCGCGAGATGGTACTAATCAAAAGTAGTTTCATGGTTCTAATACAATAATCCCTTGGTCGCCCCTTTTAGTCGCCTCTCACGACAGGCAGGGGATACCGTGGGTGTATTTTTCGCTTGCATCCCCCACCTACAGCGGGTAGAGAGAGAGCGAGAGAATAAGGAGCAGAAGAAGAAGAAGAAGACGGGATCCGTAACTTCGAAAAATGAAGTAACGGACGAAGAAAGGCAAGTGCCACGTAGGGCGTGAAAATTAAAGGCTCCTTAGGCCTCGAATGCTCTAATACCGTCGGGGTAGGAAAAGAACAAGAGTTGATCAACAGAGGTCGGACAGGATAGACGAAAGTGAGGAACCTGGCACAAGTAAGTGGAAGCAATGCCAGGACTCAGCTAAGGGCCTCGTGTTCGCCAACCCAACTCCCAAGTTGAGAGCCCCTTGGGCCCCTTTTAGTCGCCTCTTACGACAGGCAGGGGATACCATGGGCAGATTCTGCATCTGCGTCCCCCACCCACAGGGCCCTATTAAATTAAACTACTTGAATACTCTTACAAGCAATGTCAGAAGAATAATGAATATATTTTGCACTAAAATATGCACGGATATCATTTTTTAACGAAAGAAATTAAGATGAAAGTAGGTAACCGTTTCATTTTAAAACCTACGGCCTACTCTTTTACTGGAATATTATACCACGTTTCCTTTCTTAATAAAATTGTGGGAAATGGGAGATAAATTAAATGGAATAAAATGACGTCTTCTATACTATAATATTATAAAGAGGAAAAGTTTGTTTGTTAGTAACGAATAGGCTCAAACACTACTGAACCGATTTTAAAAATTACTTCCCTATAGAAAGCTACATTGCGAGTGAGTAACATGGGCTGTATTTTATTTTGAAAACAATTCGAGGTGGGGGGCACGGGGGGGGGAGATATAAAAATAATAGGCTAATATAGGCACAATATCGAATTTGTCGTATAAGGACGAGACAAAGCTCAATTAAATCCTCTTGCCGCAAAGAACAAAACTAACCGTTACAGAGATATTGGCACCACACTACCCCTGCTCTAGGAATCGGATAAAGTAATGAACTGCCGTAACCATGGCAACGTCAGCTCCAGGATTCTACAGCAGCGAAATTATCTACAATAAATCACGAAAACTTAACATGTTACAGACATGAAAATTGATATTTGGAATCCCCTTTAAAAATAAAAGAACACAAATATTCGTTTTCAGAAAATCCACTTAAGGGGGGGAGGGGTGAAAAGAAGTGAGGAAGTAGTTGAATTATTTATATGAGGATACATGTATCTCAAAAAATGAAGATGTTACAGACTTTAAAATTGGTACTTGGAATCTCTTTACAAATGAACACTATTTTTGGAAAATCAACTTACGGGGGTGAAAAGAATAAAAAAGCGGGTGAATTTTTAAAAAAATGAGTATCTTCTTCTTCTATCGCTTTACCCACACCTGTGAGGTTGCGGGTGCGAACTGTGTCGCACATGAGGATTTGACCCTGTTTTACGGCTGGATTTCCTTCCTGATGGCAACCGTATGTGTAGGGATGTAATCTATACTTCTATACTAATATTATAAAGAGGAAAAAATTTGTATATTTCTTTGTAACGGACACTCAAAAACCACTGAACCGATTTTAAAAATTACTTCACCTATAGAAAGCTACATTGCCAGTGAGTAACATGGGCTGTATTTTATTTTCAAAACAATTCGAGGGGGGCGACGGGGGAGATATAAAAATATTAAAATAATAGGCTAATATAGGCGAAATAGAATTTGTCGTACAAGGACGAGACAAAGCTCATTTTAAGCCCCTTGACGAAAAGAACAAAACTCGGTAAACCCTTCGGGCCCGACAATCATGTATTAAGGCCCTAAAACCAACCGTTATGGGGATATTGGAGCCACACTACCCCTGCTCTAGGAATCGGATAAAGAAACGAACGGCCGTAACCATGGCAACGTCAGCTCTAGGATTCTACAGCAGCTAGATTATGCATGTACGTTTGGGCATAGCTGCCAACCAAAATTGATACACATATGACTTACTATCTGGAAAAAATAAACTGTTGTATAAGACGCTCATAGCACTCCTTTGGGCGGGGATGGAAAGGGAGTGAAGTATAAAAATAATAGCCAATGAGATCTCCTTAGTACAGCGACCAGCGGTTGCCGACGGGCCTCCGTTTTTACGTACTGGCTTAGGTTTCAGCATTTTTCGGAGTCTGTTACCTATAGTTTAAACTATATTCTATTAAATCATGGAGTAGTAGGATCACTGATGTTATTAGTGCCGATATTTTGGTCCACTTTTACGATCATTATAACCATGAAAACCTATATAATGTACACAATTGTCAAGATGGTGCGCCCATGAGTTGAAAAAATTTCTCAGTATTTATACTCAGATTCATTATATGATGTGCGACATGAACGACAAGCCCTGAGAATTATAATTCTCGATAATTATAGTAGTTTCTTTTATGCATCGCGTATTTCCTTGATCATTTGTAATAGTTACGAAATATCGGATCAAACAAATACATTCAATAATATTTATATTTGTGGTACTATCTAGCGGAAGTATACTTACACTAAACCTGCAGCTTTGTGAAGGGAGCAGGTATATCTAGGTGGGAATGAAGGAAAAACATGATAGCAAAAGATCTTCGAGGTCAACGCTAATTAGGAACTAATATTTAGAGGCCCCCATGAAGAAGAGAAGATGAAGGTGCACTATAATTCCAAACATGACTTAAGTAAATACACCAGTGATTTAAATATATAATGAAGTCAGTCACACCGATAGTATGAGTAACTAAAGCCAGTTTCTGATAACCCGTACGAAGAACGGGTACTTCTGCTATTATAAAAATAAAAGGCAGAGATAATTCTTCCATTTAAAAAGATATGTAAAAGAAGAATACTTTTTACAATCCAAAAAAAATATAATAATGATAGGTGAGTTGTAAGAAAGAAAAATAAGATATTCTCATAATATTATAATAAACTATCTTAAAAGAACCAAAGAAGCGCATTTTCTAAGAAAATAAATAAATAAAATGATCACTTCCTGCGCTCGAAAGTAATTAGATTTTGATAAAATGGAAAGTAGAGTATAAGCGAAAACAATGCACTAGTTTTCCACAAAACTATTTTATAGCCATTCAAATAATTGTAGGAAACTAATCGGGGGAAACGGAAACTGAATGGTTCTTCCTTACTCAATTAACAGGACGACCATCAACAGTCATTGTACAAAATTTCATTGAGTCTTCGAGGAATGGAGGAGACCAGAGAACTACAGATGCGAGGTTCAGGTGTGCGTTCTTGTCACGACTTCCACTCTCCACCCATCAACGACCATAATGTATTCTATGGAATAGAGATTAGGCGACTTAGCGGGACAGTCCAATGTTGACACTTTCGGTTGTTCCAACAACCACGTTTTGGTGGTGTGTGATGTATGCACGCTGCTGTTTTCGTGGTAGGGTTATCCTCCGTGTGGTAGAGAACTCGAACAGTAGGAAGCATACACTCTTCTAGAATCTGACTATATTCCTCGGAGTCCATCCAATATAAGACTTCACCAACTCTCCTAATCCATTGGCTTTCATCCATCCCCAAAAGCCCACGCTAATTCTTCCACTCCGTAACAAAATGTTGAGGAGAATTGCACGTTTTGTCGGGTCACCACATTGATAGGTAGCCATCGGCGTCTGATGAGAAAACCTTGTCGCACCACTCAACAGACTCCCAGAAGTCTTTCTGCGATGGAAGATACTGACGGCAGAAAACCACGCGTGATTCTTGGTAATCAGATGTAAGGACTCCTTTTTGGCAAGTAGATGCCAGCAGCATGAAAACGCCGGTGGACTTTCAATGCACTCACCGGCAGGGCTAGGATTCTGGTGTGCATTGTAACTAGAAGGAAAGTATTTTCCTTTCTGGCTTCTTGCTCCCTGGCTGTCTTCCCTAGTAGCCCCGATCGTCTGAGAGTTTTAAGGCCTTCCGTGCCCTCTTCCTGGTATCTTCTTATCCAACACCGGGCTGTGTCTTCTGAGGGAATGACCTCTTCAACAGTACCTGATATCGGATGACCACATTCCCACTTACCTACAATGCGGCCCCTCCTCACCTCTGATGTGTAAGGCATGACGGATGATGTGTAGGAAGTGGTAAGTGTAATGCATGGATACTCCATTCACTTGAAGGAGGAGGGAGTGTTTTTTCAAACTTCCAATCGTGGTGGAGTTATGAGTTATTCATGCACTTTTCATACGGTCGAACCTGTCCTTGTATTCCCACACCCGTTTCCCCTGCGCACAGTCAGTGAAGAGAGATACGGGAGTAAGACTGTAGAGTAAAAGCACTGAAAACATATAACAAGCGCCGACTACTGAAGCATTTTATCGTCTGCATGCAACTCCGTTGTTTTAGCAGTTTGGAAACACTGAATTACATGAGATAACCATGTTCATGCGAGACTGATCATGATGAGTATTCGAATGGATCGAGGTGCCGTGTGCTATTCTATATAGCCGAAAGTATATTACAGGTCCACAAGTTATTCACAGGGGAAAACGTGCTAGGTAGGTCAGTATTTTCTTTTCTTTTCACGAACTGTCATGTTGTATAAAAATATTCCTCTTTATTTTGACCATTTTTCAACCTTAAAAAGCCATTTAATTTTAAATAACTGCTGAGAATATTTCCCATAGGGTGTATTATTACTATTACTACTACTACTACTACTGCTGCTGCTGCTGCTGCTACTAACAATAATAATATCATCGCGTTTTATCCTCAATAACAAAAGTAAAAATAACCTGGCATTAAATAATAACGATAATCACAGATGCAGTTGCGTTTGAAAAACCGCTCCTATGGAGTTATTTCCAACGCCGATCAAACACTTAAATACAATACGTATTGGGGCGGGCTTACATCGTGTAAATTCCTTCAAATTAAATCATAGTTACTGGTTTTCCTTTATTAGGAAACGGCAGTAAAGCCAGAATGTTTGAACATAGAAACATCTTAATCATTTCCAGAGAAAATGAATTTGGGAGTGACCTCTGAGTGCGTAACGTTACAAGCCACACTTGCTGGAAGACGAACACCTGTAATGTTTCCTCGCTGCTTCCCCTTCATCCTCAGGGTTGGCCAAAATCTACGCCCAAATCTTACCTGTTTTCATTTTTACCTGGAATTCTTCTGATCACGGGTGTACACGTCCCATGAAGGCGTACTGAAATGAAATGGCGTATGGCTTTTAGTGCCGGGAGTGTCCGAGGACATGTTTGGCTCGCCAGCTGCAGATCTATCGATTTGACTCCCCTAGGCGAACTACGCGTCGTAATGAAGATGAAATGATGATGAAGACGACACATACACTTTCATCTTCGACATTTTATTATTACATTTTGAACTTACGAGGTTATAATATTGTGCCAAGAGTGAACACATCTGTCACATACTGGACGAACAAACCGTATTTCAATTACAGTACATCCCATGCCGAACATCTCAGTCTTCACAACAACCAACATTGCGGTTTCCTTTCGTTCGACACCCAGTATTGAAAGCAAAGAGTAACCAGCGCATATTTGTATCTCTGTCCATGAGTCTTTTGCTGTCTTGGTAACGTTACCTCCGCCACTTGTCTCGCATGACAGCGGTTATACCCATAGAAAGCTGATAAGTGAGGATTTTTGATAAATGATTACATTTAAGCAGACCACACCATCACCAAATAACAACAGATAAAGATATTGTACTTGACAAATTAACTTAAGTGATGTTAACTCTGTTTATCAACTGGGAATTGTCAGCACGTCCAACTTCTTGTTCTGTTACTTTGTTTTCAGACGAAAGAAGCACTTTTTCCAACATATCTTCAAAAACTGGAGCACTTTCCAGTTAACCAAACACTATGCCAGCGAACACAATATAGTCCAAGTAAAGTTCTGTGCCACTATCCCACTCGTGCTACAGGAACTCCGTGCCCGGTAAGTATCTTTTCAGAAACTGATCACTCTTTGGGTAGTTCGCTGTTGTTTGTTGCAATCCGACTGGTCTTCATTAATAGATCAGTACTCTGACACTTTGTTCCAAGATATAACATTACAAACTTAGTCACACTCCATCCTTAAGTCTAAGTCATCGGCGCAATCTAAGCTGCTCGCTGTATTTTTACCCAGTTTAGTGAAAGCGTACAAATCTCTGCCACTTCAGTAACCAGATCAGGGGAGTGATCAATATAGATAAAGAATTTTGCCTTGTCCTTTACATCCGACTTCCTTAAAGTATTTAAAATTGTGTTAGACTCCGTGAATCAACAATATAGATTAAATTCCTTCTATAAATGTGACATTGCCATAAATAACTCTGATCACTAATACCACAGTGAACTATCAGAACCTGGGATGGGTTTCCGTTCAGAAAGAACCCGCATCGCTAACTGCTACTTCCCAACGTCACTAAAACACTTACATTTAATTAGAAAATGTTTAACACCTAACATATACTTTGCATGTTCACAATATTGTTTTGGATAATTCACACGGATCATTAGCTGTTTGTTGGTTCTTCAAAATGGGGGCCCTATGTGGATCCAGGGCTTGTTGCTACTGCCAAAAGCCCTACTGCCTTTTCTGCGCTTAGCTGTTACCTCCAGTCACGAAACTATTGACCCATATTAGAGAGATCTCTGGTTAGAATAACCTCGGTAACTTCGAGTCTATGTGGCTAACAGCAAGGGCCCAGTCATCTGCGTATCCAAACTTCCTAGATGTGGTCTCAGGCATATATAAACAGAACGAAAGGGAAGCCAGAACAGAACCTTGTGGGAGACCATTATTAAGATTCCCCAGTGAGCTCATACGTACTATTACCGATTTGGGTCCGGAAGTTTCTGTTACTGAGCATGTTGTTAATAAGATGCCCAATGTGCAGGCATAGAATGATTCGAAGAAGTTTGAGAATCAATCCTTGTCTCCACGCAGTATCATATGCTGCTGTTAGATCAACGAAGGCAATTGACGCTTTCTGATGTTTCTGAAAATTAGCCTCTATGAATGTTGGATAGAAAGGACCTGATCTGTACAGCTTCGGTGCGGGCGGAGACCAGCTTGTTCAACAGATAAGCTTTTGAAAATGATTGGCAAATACGGTTATAAACCATTCTTTCCAGAAGTTTATAGATCATGCTAAGCAGGATTTGGGTCTATAGCTTTGAGGTTTGTTGTTAGGTTTGCCAGGTTTAGGAATAGCAATCATTTTTGCCCTCTTTAATTCATGTGGTATACAGCCTGATAGAAGAGTGTCTGTGAAATATTTAGCAAGCTATATTCTTACAGTTTTCCCACAGTTGAGAAGAAACTCTGGATGAATACCATCGAAACATGGAGCCTTCCCTACTTTCATATCTTTCAGTGCTACATTAACTTCTTCTGGAGTGAATGGAGTGGAATATTCAGAATTCGAGGTGCATATTGCCTTGAGCTCTATTATTTCCTTCTTACCTCTGATCGTGTTTACTCTTGAAGTGTTGACTATGTTGGACGCAAATCAATTAGCTGTAACTGCTCCGTTAGTACGGTGTGGCTGTTTGCCTCCACCAAGCTTCCTAAGGAGAGACCAGGCCTTTCTACTCCATTTTTTGGAAGTCCATGGATTCAGAAGTCTCTGTCCACTTAGCACGTCTTGCAGCTTCAGGTTGACATAGCAGTTCATCAGCTATTTCTCGGTCGTTACTTACACAGAATTCCTCATAAAATTGATTACATTTTTCAGTCCAGACAGGGACATATTTCCTACGGTAGCCTCTTGGGACACATTTCTTTGCTGTACTTGTGATAACACCAACAAATCGCTTGTAATTGGACCTTATGGTAGGAATCCAACAGACGCATTTATCAAGGTTTTCCGAGAACAGTGTCCAGTTAGCTTTCTTGAAGTTATATCTAGGGTGTGGAAAGGACCTTATTATTGGGTTACTGTGCCCCATTTCCAGAAGAACTGGTCGATGTTGGCTGTGTGGAAAGTCTGCCATAACCTGTCTCGACATTGGCAAGGGTTGGAGATTATTATCGAATGAGACAAAACACAGGTCGGGATTATGGTCTGTCTTCCAGGCTGCGGACCAAAATGTACATAGATCTTTGGCATCAAATACAAGATTGAGGTTATGTTGTTCAGTCCAATCAACCAAAACTATTCCATTATCAATGCGAGAATATTTCCACATTTCATGGTGGCTATTAAAATCTCCCACATATATCGTAGGATGACTATGAGTATGGGGTACATGCGCATGTCAAGTTATAAATATTATAAATATTAACCACAGTAACTTCTTCTATCTTGGAAACAATCTCATTGATACCAAAATCAGAACTAATGGAAATAACACATGCATTTCTATATTGGTTCGTACATATGTTGCAATGCCGTAGACCTTGTCATAGGTGGCACCTAGTAATTCTAATCCAGGTACGGAGCCTCTTGAAAGAAGTTTGGTTACTTCTCCTGCATGTGTTTCCTGAATCAGGGCTATGTCAAAGCTGTTATCGACAAAGATCTTGTGTAATACTTGGCATTCAGATCGACTTAAGCCTTCTATATTTAACTGACAAATCGTTAGGCAATGACCTAACTTTCTAGACAGTGGGACCACAGAAGAACTTCTCAAAGACTTGCATTCCATTGTGTGATGTGATTTATGCCAGGAGATCCAGAAGATTATCTGGCAACCAATGTTGTTGCTCAGTTAGTACCACCCGAAGGACACGTGAGGGTAAATTTCAGGTAAAACCTACGAACGTTGAGTAACGTTGTCCCCGCAATCAAAAGTGTAGACTCTGTGTCTTAGGAACATCGGGGAGGCCATACATAGCGTCTATCTTTTCCATGACTACCATGGTATTGGTGACAAGTCAAACAAAATGCCTGACACTTAAGGCAAAAAAATGTAAACCTATATCTCAAGTGTCTCACTTCGTAGACTTATCTATGGATCAAATGCACGCAAAACAATATGGCTGATATTTAGGGCACGACAGTAAGAAATATGTTTGCCTAAAATAGGTGATAACCGATTACAAACTCTCTAGATAACACTAACGCACACTAAACACTTAATGCAGTGTTAAAAATACTGCCTAGAAACCACAAACGGAGCGTAGATCTAACATATAGATGGAGATCAGACGCACAGAAACTACACTTGATCTTAAGTCATATTTCGTCCACATGCATTGCAGTAGTTTCAGACCAGAAAGATGTGATTCCTTAAAAGGAGTATCATATGAGGTCATGGATACGTTCCATGTGCCTTTTTTTATGTGTTTCCTCACGTTTTTCCACAAATTTTCTAGGGTGGCAATAGTGCCTTTTGACAGACACATCTCACGTATCCTTTATCATGCATTTCACAACAGGTATACTGGGCATCACAGGAGCCTCCTGTGTGGACGCAGATATACTATCGCGTCCAGGGAGTGCTCTACAGCTCAGTGGACGTTTCCACTTTAGAAAAATCACAGGAGAGCGATACTGAACTGTATTATTTTATAAATGATGACCCCCCCCCCCCTTACAAATATTACAAATCGGAACTGAATAGCTAAAACAGACCGAACATATAAACTCACTATGGTTTACCATAACCGGAGACTCAATTGTAATAGTTAGAGCCCGTAAGTTAGGCAAAATACATTTTTTATTTGGGTGTTTATATCGAAGTGTCAAATAGATAAACATTTTTCCGTATGTTTGGGAACCGTAGGGCATGCTTTTATTTGGCTATTTCCTTATATTTCAGCTTACGGTGCCTATTTGATAGTTTAGTGGTTTTGTTTGCCTCTTTTGAGTTGCAGTGAGTATTTTCTCTGCTATTTGTTTATTACAATTAAGCAATGGAAATAAAATAAAATATGAGCCCATGTCCTGTTAATAATAAAAAAGAAAATTTCATTTTAAGTTAATAGGTAAAAAGTACATTTACATAAACGATATTTTAATATTACACAAATTCCTGCCAAAAGCTCACTGCACAAGCCAAATGGTCGAGAGGGTTGACAGGTCCCGTTCCCGCTACGTAAGATTACATTAAGTGGTGTTGGTGATTTATGTTTTAAGAGAAAGGACAACTTGGTAACCATCTTCCATTAACACTAATCAGAAGGAAAATGGAAGAGGTCTGAAGCTTCGAAAAATGAAGGTATCGGCAAGGGAAAGGAAAGGGGCACGAAGGGCGTGAAAATAATCTCCCTAAGGGCGAAAACATTAGGCTATACGGTCGGAGTCGGAAAAGAATAAGAGTTGACCAAGTGAGTTTGGGTATGAAAGACAAGACAAAAATAAGTTGAAGCAACGCCAGACTCAGCTAGATGCACCGTGGTCGCTAATACACACTCCCCAAGTGAGAGCCCTTGTTCCACTTTTTTGGCGCGTCTTACGGCTGGCAGCGGATACCGTTATTAAATCACCTCCACCCACATGGGGGACGTAACATTATGTAGTAAAATGGGATGCAGATGTGCATTAAGTGACTTAAGCCATATTTATTATTTTTAGGACCCATTTTTTCATTGTAAATGCCTATTTTAATTATTTTACCGACTATTTCTTTAAGTTAAGTGATTATTTGCCTGCCTATTTTAGCCAAAATAAATGCCTGAACTTCTGGGCTCTAGTAATAGTACGTTATGGAGAGGAGGGATAATATGTACGTATATCGTTCTACGTTGCGATTTTATTTGACGTAAATAAATATCACACGATAACACGTTCACTTCCTTATTAAAATTACTTTATTTACACTGTACATCACAACGCACAATTATACACAGCAGGAAATGACACTATATACAACACTCAATAGCGGAGTACCCTGAAGTCGATTCTGACAAGTGCAGATATCAACAACACTGACGCGCGCACTATAACATACTCTCTCTTGAATTCCCCGCCTCACTCACTCACTCGAGGCCAATGGTCTGACTGCCTCGCTGACTTGACAGCTCGATATTTATACTATTTGATCAACCATCTAGAATATACGACTCCTGGAAGAGTTCTTACAACACTCTAATGAAACACACTCGAAACATCGATCGACCAGCATAGTCGAATGGGTACTCGAATGTTCTTTCGATATTTAAAAATGTACATGGAAATATCTACAACACTCATAATGTCTCTACATGTATCTGGATAATAAAACCTTACTGTAAGTTTCCAGAACCCTTCAGATATACCAAATATAGTACGATAAGTCTAATATACGAACATTATGGAATTTTCTACAGCTTTCGACTCTATAGATTTTTAGGTTATACAATACGTATTTGAGGTTATACAAAGTTGTACTACATATTTACAGAGGAACCATATACTAGCCATGTATAAAACTTAAAAGATAATTTAGCATTAAATAAACTATGATTAAAATATATGAAACATAATAATTGAAGGTTTTACACCAATTACAGCGTCGTACGTACGACAATTATCCCCCCTAAAACCTTCAACTTCTATTCTGTACATTCCTTACTCTAGGTCTTAAATTACATCTAGCTGTCCTTATATCGATGTCTTCGTCTCGCTCATCCTCCACGGTAGGTATCGTTGTGTGCTGATCCTCCATGAAGTCTGCCTTCTTCGGGGGCCCCGTAGAGAGCGTCGACTCCTCGGCCTATCCGACTTCTTGTAGGGGTTGAGGTAGCGCCTTCAATTCCAATGCATGCACCTTCGTCGGCGGTGTAGTCTTTAGGAGATACACACCATTTCCCAACTTTGTATCCACTTCAAAATGTCCGAGCCACTTGGGAGCCATCCCAGCATGGAATTTCTGAAATTTGTTGCTAAGGGGATGGTTTCGACGAAGAACTAGTTTTCCAGGTCTGAACTCCCTTTCCTCTGGCGCATCGTTGTTCTCGGCTTCTCTCCTTGAACGCTTCTCGGCCTGGCAGTGCACCTGTTGAATCTGCCGCTGGTTCCGTGCATGCCAGGTATCAGGATCCTCTGGTCCCTCTCTTTGTCCATGGACAAAATTCCAGTCACCAGTTCTCTTTATTGGACGTCCAAGGAAAAGTTCTGCAGGTGAGAAACCCGTGATGCGGTTAACCCGTTGTCTGATGGCCAGAAGGGACTGGTGTAGGTGTTGGTCCCATTTGGTATGTTCTCTGTCGACCAAGTGAATCCGAAGCATCTTCTTTAGCTCCTGGTTTCTCCGTTCGGTGGGGTTTGCTCATAGATGATAGATCGGTGTAGTCCAGTGTTCAATTCCCCACTCCGATAGAGCTTGCAACCACTGTCTCGAGGTGAACTGGCTGCCATTGTCTGTGAGTAGACACCGAGGATACCCATATCGACTGAAGACTTCCGTCCTTAAGAGTTGAATGATACGTCCCGATGTAACTTCAAGGATGGCGAATGCTTCCACCCATCTGGTGAATAGGTCAGTCACTACGAGGATCCCCGTCTTTCCCCGAGATGTCCTAGGGTAGGGTCCCATAAGGTCAAGGGCGAGAACCTCCCAAGGCTGATGCGGTCGGCGTTCTCTCATGCTGGTACTCGCCTTCTGGTTGTTCGCCTTAGTGCGAGCACAGATTGCACAGGCTTGGACATAGTTCTTGATGTCCTGACGCATGTGTACCCAGAAGAAACGTCGCCGAATTGAAGAGTAGGTTTCCTCTTGACCAGCATGACCGGCTTCTGGATTATCGTGATATTTTCCCAAAATCCTCGCAGTCTGTGACCTCGGAATTAGATGACCGGGGAAGATCCAGGCAGGTGGGAAGTATACTTAAGTATACCGTCTTCAAGTCGGAAGTTCTTGTAGCACATCTTAAACTGAGCTGGTACAGATCGACAATCAGTGCTGCGTTTGCTGATCCAGGATGCCATTCTGTTACACGACATGTCCCCAGTCTGCCACTTCCTTATTAAATCTACATCGATCTCATTGTTTCCTCGTTGGATAGCGAGAAGCACGGGGTCGGTTTGGGATTTCTTAGTTGGTCCAGGAATCTCTCTCTCTGGTACGTTCATGGTTGAGTTCTGTCCATCCTCAGGATTTCTTGATAGACTGTCAGCAGCTTGATTGGCTACGCCAGGAACATGACAAATTTCAAAGTCAAAATCGGCAAGGATCAACGCCCATCGCATCAGTTTGGACTTAGAAACTCGATCCAACCACTGAAGTGAGGAGTTGTCTGTAAAGAGTCTGAACTTCCTTCCTTTTAGATATCCTCTGAACTTCACGACCGCCCATACAACTGCTAATGCCTCCTTCTCGGCTGTACAATAAATTCTTTCGCAGGCAGAGAGTTTTCTACTGGCATACTCAATTATATCCTTGCCTCCACCTCTCCTCTCGTGTAACAGTACAGCCCCAAGACCAATGTCACTCGCATCTGTCTGCAAGCAGACCTCCTGGCCTGCATCGAGATAAGCTAGACTTGGAGCGTCACAAATAGATCTTTTTATTTCCTGGAAGGCTGTTTCTTCCCTTTGGGTCCATTTAAATGGTATGTTCTTTTTGAGGAGGTCGGTTAGCGGAGCAGCTTTCGTTTCAAAGTGTGGTACAAAGCTACTGTACCACCCACAAAGGCCTAAATATTGACGTACGGTACCTGGCGTTTCGTGCGAGGCCTTTCCTGTTCCTCAATGGCCCTATTTTTCTCAGTCTGTCTCTCCAAGCCTTTGTCCGTCAGTACATGACCTAGGTACTCAACTGAGTTTGATACGAACTGACATTTTTTGACTTGGCAGGTAAGTCCGTGAATCCTCAACCTCTCTAGGACTCTAGCTAGGTGTTCCAAATGGTCCGAAAACGTCTTGCTGTACACGAGGATGTCGTCCAGATATACCTGGCAAAATTCACCTGTATATCCAGACAAGACTTCGTCCATCATTGGCCTCAGGGAACTTCTTTAGCAACTTCTCAAGGTCTTCCTTCTCCTCCACCCTCAACGGCCCTGTTTTTAGTACGGCCAATACATTGGTTTCCAACGTTTCCGACTCATAGGCTTTATTTTCTACCCATGCCAACCTAATTCCTTTTTTATTACCAAAGAATATTTCGTTGGCTGTATAATCTATTACTACCCCATATTTAGTTAAGAAGTCGTGTCCTAATATTATGTCAGGAATCAAATCCTTCACAACCTTTACCGGTATATCTATAACTTCGGTAGAGCACTTGGCTTGAAGAAGGGTACAACCCTCAATCTTTTAATGTATGTCATGGGTTGCTCCCTTGACTGTTGCCACTGTAGCAGGATGAAGAGGATTTAATAACTTTAATACATTCATATTCACAAACGAGTGTGAAGCTTGAGTATCCAGGATAGCGATGGAAGGCCTGTCATTAATCGTCAAGTTAATAGCTGGGTGGGGTGGATTAGGTTCATCATCACTATAGATTTGACCAATACGTTCACCTTCTAGCCAGGTGTAATGTCTCCGGAGCTTCGTCATTCTTCCGGAACCATCCTTGCCCCGACTCGAACGGTCCTGATCTAGTTTTCCGGGCAGCGGTCTTTTAGATGTCCGGTCCGCCCACATCGGTAGCATTTCCGGGGTTCTTCCGCGGTTGACGTTTTCCTTTTGGAGGCATGGTAACTTGTTTCTTCGTCTAATTTTGCTACGATGTGACGGAGCTCTTCAAAATGTTTTTGGTTGCGCCACCTTAACAAGTGATGGAAACTTATCATGTAGCAGTTCAACTATATAGGGGACGCTCGTGTCAATATTTTTCCCTTCGTGGACTCTCTTAACGAGCTGGAGTTTTTTAATTACGAACGCTCCCGCTTTCATTCCACTGGGTTGAGCTTCAGTTAGGAATTTCTTTTGTACTAAAGTTTGGACAGCCTCCGAGTCAAATTTTTGGACGAATTATTTCTTGAATTCCTCCCAGTCGAGGCTGAGCCCTTTAATATTCTGCCACCAAGTCCCTGCTGACGCTTTTAGTTGCTGGCTGACAATTTGCAAATATATTTCTGCAGGTGTATTTGTCCTATCCAGTGAAGATTCCGATGTCTTTAGAAATGCTTTAGGACACTCCTCGAGCCTCCCATGAAATTCTGGTAGGCTGTCTTTGATAACTCTGGGATCAACCGGTATCCCAAGGGGGAGGTCCATACCTCTTCCAGGCTGACTACTGTCTGTAGCCATGTTTTTCTCCAGGGATAAAATTTTCCTATTAACTTCGGATTCAAGCTTTGTAATTTTCTGGCCTACTTCGGTTTTGAGATCGTTAGATTCCCGCTCAATTTCTCCAATTTTCTCCTCGACTTTGCTTTCCAAAGTGTGCATATCGTTTACTACTTTATCAATGTGTAATTTTAAGCTGCCGATTTTATAATTAATTTTTGAAATATCTTCTTTCAGATATTTGACGAATGAATTGATTTTGCCCTTATTTCTTGAGACTGGGCCTCAATACCCTCGAGTATTTTGGATTGGGCCTCGATTTTACCCTCGCGTTTTTCGGACTGGGCCTGAATTAACGCAGTTAGTTGTGCGAACATAGTGCTTACCCGGTCGATGGTTTCTTCCTCCGAGGTGACTGCGAAGTCGAAACTGCCTGGGTCTTCCTCGCTGTCTATCAAATCCTGGCGCAGCCTCTCCTGTAGGTCCGCTTTGCTTCCAGCCGTCGGTAAACCTCAGGATGCCAGCGCTTTCCGTACCATCGCCACGGTCATTTGTTCAATCTTCATTGCTGAGTCTAGAAGTGTCCTCTCACGGTCGCCAATTTATCGTTCTACGTTGCGATTTTATTTGACGTTACAAATAACTATTTCTTTAAATGTAGAACTGATAAATATTTAATGTACTTTGCTTCCTTACAATTTTTGTAACATTCTTTTTTTCTTCCTCAGGGCGATTCCGGTGGACCTGTCTTCATGGACGGACTGCAGGTTGGAATTGTGAGCTTTACAGGAACATTCAGATACTATTTCCTTCCTGGTTTTGTTATAGAGATCAACACTCGTGTTTCAGGCTACAGAGACTGGATTGATGCGAAGATAAGATCCGATACGTCTTAGACACATTTTCACAATACAATCATTATACTTGAATTAGGAATACCATTCAAATACTGTAATGTACCTTGGTTGAAAATAATATTATGAGCATCTGTCATTCTCGTTTTTCCTGTTGTAACGGCCTGCTCCTAGTCCCTACAATGCTAAATTCTACAGCGCTACTCATGTCCTACAGTACGAAATTTCGGATTTAGCTATTTTTTTATTCATTTATTGTTATTTTCTCAGATCTACAGTAAGAATACCTATTTGATCCGTTAAAGAGAAAATAACAATGTCCAACCTAAGCCAAAATTCACACTCTATGCACTGTAAAAAAAAATATACATATCACACTCTATGTGCTGTACAGAAAAAGAAAAGAAAATAATGTACGGAATGAACAAAAATGAGTAGAACAATATTTCTATTGTTTTCCCAGAATCACACTCTATGAACTGTAA
Organism: Anabrus simplex; assembly: GCF_040414725.1. NCBI lineage: Eukaryota > Metazoa > Arthropoda > Insecta > Orthoptera > Tettigoniidae > Anabrus > Anabrus simplex. Next base: position 55,632,231 of record NC_090273.1, on the reverse strand, counting down.
AAAAAAAAAACATATCACACAGTGTGTGCTGTACAGAAAAAGAAAAATAATAATGTACGGAATGAACAAATATGAATAGAACAATATTTCTATTGTTTTCCCAGGATATGCAATTTAAGCTGTATTATGTATGTCACAGACCTTCGTGCCCCTGCTGAGTAAACACGCGAACCTTTGCACATTCCATTCCTCCTACATTTCCTCTACTTGACTCCCTCTGAGTTGCTGATTCCTTACTTACGTTGCACACACATTCTGCTACAACGTACTCTGCACACGTTGCAAATTTATCACTGCACTACTTATCTGTTCCTGCTCGTCTTATACAGCCATTCTTAATCTAATTTAAATCTAAAATATTATAAAAGGAAGTGTTTGTCTGTCTGTCTGTCTGTGCGCGATGCCCAGCAAAATCTACAGCACGTAGAGATCTGAAATTTTGAACAAAGGTAGATGGAAAGGGGTCCGAATGCACCTCGAAGCCGGAATTTTGATTTTCGCTTTCGTTGGTGAGTTATGAACGAAAAACCATCGAAAAACATGCATTGGGATATGACAATCCAACGTGCTGTCACCAAGATTAAATGCATAGAGTCGCTGTCGCTAGGCAACGTACATAAGATAGGTAGAGAACACAATATTCAAGGAGCCATTTTACGTCCAGGACGTAGGAAGCTGTTGTTTGGCCTCATATGTTGTGAGGGCATATGACGGTGTTGATAATGATTCGTCCGTCGGATCGGGGCGTTAAGTCTTGAGCTATTCGACAGGAGTGGTCTATGTGCCGGCGGCGGGTTTCATCCTCTTCATTCTTGCTATCATATATCATGTCATTCATTTCTTTCAACAAGCAACTTTTACAAGAATTACCCGATGTTCTACACAGTTACAAGTCTATCGACTACACGGCAGAGCTTCGAAAGACTTGGAATCACCTGGAGTACCCTCGAACATCTTAGAGCGGACGATTGTGGCACCAATTATCCTTCTTAAGAATAAGAATCCTGCCCTCTGTAATGAACACGACTCTGAAACTGATGACTAATAGTATTGAAGCCATTCTCATGATTGGGCATGCAGCGAGCGAAGTAATATTCATTCCTCGGATTTGAATAATTTCTTCGGATATACAGTGAAGTTTAGATGTCTGCAGTGTTCAAAATAAAATTTCTTCATGTAATAATAAAGCAAGCATAATCTTCTTCTTCTTACTACATATAAAAATGGATGTATGCAGGTATGTGTGTGTGTAAATGACACATCTCCTCCTAAACCACTGGAGCAATTTCATCAAAACATGGTACACTTATGACTTACTATCTGGAGACGAGCACTGTGGGGGTAAGCAATCCGTAGCTCCCTTAGGGGGGCAGGGGGGGCAAGGTATAAAAATAATCGAAAAAGTGCCAAATCCACAGTTTTCGGGGTCGCTGAGATGAACAGTGACACTCCCGATTTTTCAAAAGTCAAAGTTCAGCTCCCTTTCGTATGGGGGGAGAGGGGGTGATATTCAATAATAATGTCGAATACATAGTTTTCGTGGGTCGCCGAGGTGAATTTTATACTCTGGGTTTTTAGTATCAGGAGACAAACCATGTGGGGGTAAGAGAGCCCAGGAACCCTTAGGGTGGGAGGGCCGAGGGGGGTCAGATAAACAAATTAACGAAAATAGTGTCGAATCCATACTTTGGGGGGTCGCTGAGATGAATAGTGACACTCCGGATTTTTTTAAAGTTCAAGTTCAGCCCCGTTTGGGGTGGGGGCGATGGGGAGTGATATATAAAATTAAACGAAAATAGTGTCGAAAACATAGTTTCCGGGGTCGCCGAGGTGAATTGTACACTCCGGATTTTTAGTATCAGGAGACAAACCACGTGGGGTAAGACAGCCCAAGAACCGTCAGGGGCAGGGGGGGCGAGAGGGCTGAGATATAAAAATAATCGAAAATGGCGTCGAATCCATACTTTTCGGGGTCGCTGAGATGAACAGTGACACTCCGGAATTTTTTAAAGTCCAAAGTTCAGCTCCCTTCGTGGTGGGGGGCGATGGGAGAGTGATATATAGAAATAATAGAAAGTGTCGAATACATCGTTTTCGGGGTCGCTGAGATGAATAGTGACACACTGAATTTTTAGTATCAGGAGACAAACCATGTGGAGGTAAGAGAGCCCAGGAACCCTTAGGGGCGGGGGGCCGAGGGGGGTCAGATAAACAAATTAACGAAAATAGTGTCGAATCCATACTTTTCGGGGTCGCTGAGATGAATAGTAACATTCCGATTTTGTAAACTCAAAGTTTAACCCCCTTTAGGGTGGGGGAGGGGGAGTGAGATATTATAATAATAATAATCCAATATACTGCCGATTCCATAGTTTTTCCGGTCGCTGAGATGAATAGTAACATTCCGGATTTTTTAAGTCTAACTTCAGCCCCCTTTGGCATAGGGGTGAGAAAGGGTGGAAAAATAAATTGTCAGAAATGACCGAGGTAATGGACGTGTGTGTTCCAGTGTGACTTTCAAGTATAACTTACTACCTGGAAAATTTTCTGTGGGAGTAAGACGCCCCTAGAACCACTAAGGAAGCGGGTGAAATATAATCCACACTAATAAATGGAAGTCTGTTTGGCGCGATCTATATATACTATATATATATACTATATATATATACTGTATATATAAATTAAGGCATAAACATGAAAACAGACGTGAATTAGTGAGACCATTCTAGGCATCTTAGAAATTTAAAACTTGGTACCAGACAAGCTGATGACTTCAAGGATCCCTAGAAAAATCTCAAATTCTCATAATTCTCTGAGGGGTACATGCTGGGAGTTTCAAACCTGCATAAGAACACAGTCAGTGATATTTATGCGGAACCTACAGGTTTCATGGGCTTGAAAGTTTCCTGAAAGTCCTGATTTTTAACCCACTCTCCCATATCAAGATCACAGCACAATCTCCCAGACGAGTTAGAAAATTGAAATTTTGCAAAATTATAGCTTATAATATGTAACCGACGGAAAATTTACGAGATGTTTAAAATTTTTATTTTTTACCCCCGAAAAATATCGACATATGGAGGCAATTTTAATGACGGTGCAGTCCTTCCTTTCGATGTATTTCGTGGCTAAACGGTATGTCGTATCAAAAACGGATGGCACAATCTGCGTTCAATTTGGAGTGATCTACAACTTCAGTCCTATGACCTTCTGTCGTATCTCTATCCCTTATACATTACATTTTTCTCTATTTCTGGATTTACCTAAATGTTGCACTTTGTACACATATAATTGATGGTTTGATTCACTTATAAGAAAGATGGGATCATCAAATTCTACACGAATATTCGCCCACCCAGTAGCCATATGTGAGCCAAATTCTATGTTTGAAGCTGTCTCATAAGTACCTGAAAAGTAATTCACTGTGTGAAAATCTTACACAAATTTCATCCTGTTCAACGTTTCTAAAAGATAATGAATTGTGGTAGGCAAGTGCACCTGTCGTTATCATCACAATTCCACAACTCGCACTTTACATTGGAAACATCGTCTGCGGACCTCCCCATGCTTTTTTCGGATAACGCCAATTTACATGCTATTTAAAAATTATTATTCACTTCATGTACAGTAATTTACTTCGATATCCGTACACAATCTGAAATACCGTAGCGAAGCACGGGTACAATTGCTAGTAATCATATAAAACCAACTTTGCTTACCGATCTACCATTAATTAATGCATCACTTATCAATACCATTTAAACTGTGCTGTCTCTCTTATCATCCATCCATCATCACCTTTCATATTTGACACTTCAATTAGAGTCCTCCATCTAAACTTCACTACCTTTCTTATCATCTATCTATCGAACTCCACAAACCATACACATACAGACACCATCGTTTGCATAATTACCATCTAAACTTCGTTCCATCCATCCTCTAAACATTCACTCCTCTCTTATCATTCATCTATCGAACTCTACAATTCATCCATATTATACCTAAAAACACTTGAATAAATACCATACCATTACAATACACTTAAAAACACCTTATCACCTCGTAACCTTTCTTATCCTTCGTCCATATATACAGACACCATCACTTGGATAAATACCATCTAAACTTCACTACCTCTCTTATAATCTATACCATTTAAACTTCGCTACCTCTCTTATCATCATCCCTCTTGACACTTCCAATCAGTCGTCATATCATCACTTGAATAAATACCGTACAATTAATCCATCCATCTTTTACCTAAAAACACCATCACTTCAATAACAATTATACTACACATCATCCATCTATCGAACTCCACAGCCATCCATCATTTTCCAGGCCACAATTACTTCAACAATTAGATACACATACTGACACCATTACTTGAATGATACCATCTAAACTTCTTTACCTCTCCTCATTTCCATCCCTCATCTAAACTTCGCTACCTCTCTTATCATCCATCTATCGACTCCACAATTCATCCATTTTGTACCTAAAGACACTTGAATTAATACCATACAATTACAATACACTTAAACACCTTATCACCTCGTTACCTCTCTTATCTTTCATCCATATATACAGGCACCATCATTTGAATAAATACCATATAAACTACGCTACCTTTCTTAACATCAATACCATTTAAGCTTCGCTACCTCTCTTATCATCCATCCTTCATCATCACCTTCCATTCTTAACACTTCAAATCCAGTCGTCATATCATCACTTGAATGAATACCATACAATTAATCCATCCATCTTTTACCTAAAGACACCATCACTTCAATTCCAATTATACTACACATACAGGCACCATTACTTGGATAAGTACACACATACAGACACCACCATAAACTACACTTCCTCTCTTGTCCTCCATCCATAGGCAAACTATGTTACTTACTACTGTTACTTGACTTTTTACTTCTCGTAATTATTCCTTCCATTTTTCCTTTTTTGTCCCATAGGTCCTTCAAACTCAAGCTTCTCCCTTTGACCACGGCACTTCTTACTTCTGCTTCCTCCCTCAATCCATTATTCTCGCTCCGATTCTGTCCACTTGTCTTCCCCTGTGATTCTTTTTCTTCCCTCGCGCAGACCTCCGACACTAGTTCGTCCATTAATTTCCTGGCTACTTCCATCCTCCTTGCATTTCCTTTTTCTTCAGCTCCTTTCATGATCTCTTCCCAGGAACCCCATCTACTCAGTGATCCTTCCTTTACAGTATGTACATCAGCCCTGGTAGTTTCTTCTTTCCTCGAACTGTCAGCCCTGCTTTTTTCTTCTTGCCTCACATCATTCCTGGTAGTTTCTTCATGTCTCAATCTCTCAGCCCCGCTTATTTCTTCTTGCCTCAAACTCTTTTGCCTCGAACTCTCAGCCCTGCTAGTTTCTTCTTGCCTCAAACTCTTATCCATTAACTTCAGTTTCGATATTGTCCACTTTCGGGTCCAATTCCTGTCGCTCACCACAAGTATCTGACCACTAATATACGCTTTTAATCCCTGAATTTTTGCTTTCACAAAATGTTTCTTAAGAATTTTAAAATTTCTACTCTCTTCTCTTCCGAAATCTCTCTTAATTCTAATGTTCTCACACTGTTGATTACCAGCGTTCCTTATCACTATATCTGCCATCAATGAAGATAGCAGCGACACTTTTATGGGCCTGTACCCTCCCACCTTACCAACTCTCTCCACAATGTCTATATCTACCTCACTGAAATTTATTTTCATTTTTTTTGTATAACATCTACCACTTTGTAAATAATGTCCACTTTAGATTCTGCCTTCTCTTCCTCCACCCCATAAATAAATATGGATTTCTTCTTGCGCTCCTGTCTGCAGACTTCAATTTCTTTCTTCAGGTTTACCATCTCTTCTTCCATATTTTTTATTTTCTCTCTTAGTGACACAAGTTCTTTCTCGCTGCCTTCTATCATCGCCTTCGTATTTTTCATATAATCCTGGATCCACTGTCTCGTCTTTTCTTGCTCCTGGACTTGTTCTTGAAGCATTTTCTTTAATTGTTCAAACGGACATACCTCCTGTATTACTTCTCTTACTACTTTCCTCATAACCTCTACGTCTACCCAATTCATCATATCTATCTCCTTGCCGACCGCTTGACCTTACCGCTTCCTCACTCCTAATCCACTCACTCAGCAGGCGCACGCCACACGACACGTCCGTCCTTCTCACTGGCTTAAGCTAGACTGATTTAGCTATTGCAACTGTTTGTTATTCACCACTGTCAGTAGGGTATCTCGGTACTGGTAGACGGTAAAAACATAACTGTGAGAACTTCTCTCCTTGAACCTTCGTTCCTATCAGTTCAGGAAATAAGCAACAGCAAAAATTACGAAAAATATGACAGCTCCGATGAAATCGTAATTTAGTGAGGCCGGAAACTGGAAACATATGAGTAATTTCGTTTGAAATTGTAAACCATATGTTTCTAAAACACGAAATTAAAGCAGCGTGCGTGTGTGTGTTATCTAGGGACCCTGGTTGGACCCTCGGCAATTCCCGAGGTTCTAGTTCTAGACGGAAGAATGGAACGGCGTTTGTTCAGCCTCGTGAAACCAACTACGGCACTACCTCATATGAGAGGCAGTGTATCGGTCAAGAAAGCGATGCTACTGAGGATATCGTCAAGATGACCACGTGGTACTTAGGTACTTACAGGCAATCTGATTGGGCAACAGTCGCCTTGGCAGGCTAAGGCCCTAATAGACTGGTAGGACGGCCTTAAATTTTAATGTAATATTTATTTATTTATTTATTTATTTATTTATTTATTTATTTATTTATTTATTTATTTATTTATTTATTTATTTATTTATTTATTTATTTTTATCCAACTCACTGGCTGAATGGTCAAGGTAGTTCGGTCACCTGGTCCGTATAGATGTCGAAAGGAAATCTAAGCAAGTGTTTGAGGCTAGACGAGAGCGAAGCAGAAGAAAGAGACGTCCACGGATGGATTGGGTTCAGATGGTCAGAGAAACTGCGAAGTACCGAGGAAAAGACTCAAATGAAGCAAGAAAATTGGCACGGGTACCGAAGACGATTGAAATGTCCGAGGTAGACGGGGGCGAAGAAGAAGGAAGAAGAAGTAATTGTTATATATGTGTTAATTCTCCGGTAGTCCGTGAATTCACTGTGCGGCAAAATTCTTCCCACGTGAAAATCATTGCGAATGCTGGGAATACACGTTTGCAGCAACTTGAAAGGGGAACGTATACGTTGAAAAAACTGGATGTCAGGCCTTTAGATACTAGGATTCGTCCGTTGTAATCTTCAAGGGTCTAGAAGCCGTGGACTCCGGCAGTGTATATTTCTATGATAGGCCTATTTATCGATAGGACCACTAATAATATGAATATTCACTCAGCATAAAGAAAATTATTCATAGGCTTTACGCATTAGGATTTACGTACCGATTTTCAATAATTTCTCTTCAGCCGTTTTCTCGCCATGACCGTAAATATAGACAGACATACAGACAGACAGACAGACAGAAAATTAAGAAGTGCATTCCCTTCGTACTGTGGACACGACCGATAATGAAATACCATTCTTTTTAAATTCTGAATAATGTACAGACAAAACTCTTATTACAATTATTATTATCATTATTATTATTATCATCATCAATTTCGTCCATCTAAGGAACACGAGATATAACCCTGTGCATTCATCTTGATCCTTCTTTGCTTGACTTCTAATAGTTCATTCTTTCACTTTGTTCTTTCCTCCTCTCTTGTGTCCGGGGGCCTATTTCACGAACGAACTTTGCAACTTTTCACTTTGCAATTTTCAGTTCAAATTTTGTTCCACCATCACTTTTCAGATTTAGCATGCAAAGTCTGTTATGATCCTCCATTGGTACAGAAATGCAAGGTGCAAAGAAATGAAGTAAAAAGTTTTCATAAGTATGTACATTAGTTTCTCGGCGTAGAATTTGGTTTTGTGATATAAACACGTTTTGAAGAGAGCTTTTGTTAGCATCAAGTGAGGACAGTAATGAAAAATCCAATAAGAGAACGTACAAAGACAGGATTAATTTTCATAACCTCACTTCGACGGATTTTCGCGAGTGATATCGTATTACCCCAACACAAGCTGACTATCGGTCTTTATTGAAACATGCAAAAAAAGAAGTAAATTCCTTTCTGAAAAAGAACAAATTCTATATGCTTACATTGGTTAGTAAATGATGCCCAGCTGCATGGTGTAGCACCGATGCATGGGACATCAAAATCAATTATTTGCAGAACTGTTACCAAAGTCGTAGATATTATAGTAAATGTAAGTACGTTGGCCTCATAATCCATATAATATAGCGACCGGATTTCTAATGAAGGGTGAATTTCCTTCTGTGTGTGGATATGTTGACGGTACTCTCATTAACATTGATGTGTGTCATCATTTGAGAGGTTATTTTTAAGGTTGCCAAAAAGGATGTCACGTTTCTCCTTGACAACTTCCATCACAGCCAGCTTCTTGTAATAACCTTTCTTTCCCATGATAAAATACTTTAACGGTACCACAATAATATACCGTCAAGTTCACCGCGAAATGTAAAGCATTAAAAATCATGGAGTATTAGGCCTATAGAGTTTGCTAATGGAATAAACTCGATCGGATCACTCATTCGCAAAGACTTTTCACTTGGCGAAGAAATTGAAAAGTACAACCTAGATCATGGTGGAACAGGAAGACTTTGCACTTTGCAAGAATTGAAAAGAGAAAAGTGCAAAGTGCAAAGTGCAAAGTTGAAAAGTTACAAAGTTCGTTCGTGGAACAGGCCACAGATGTTATTTCCTTTCATATTCTTCTTTTTCTCCAGAAAATCCTTGGAACATTATATCCATTGTCTAAAAAAATTTCTGTTTTGTATTATATTCCAGTTCCTGTCCTATCTGTTTCCTTCCTCCTTGAATCCACTGGTTGCCTTTCCTGCTCTTGTTGCACATTCGTTTCGCCAATCAGTTGTTCTCCATCCTCATTATGTGACCGAAAATGTAATTCTCTTCTTTCTGATTGTGTCTGGCATCCCTTCATTTTCTTCTTCCGTGTATAGCTCTTTATTCCTCCTATGCCTAAACCTTGCCTTTGCTGGCAGGACCTTGTGTTTATAGTGCACTGTGTATTCTGGTATGGGCTAGAGTAATTTTGTTACTTTCATTGATCTGTTTCAGTCTTATCCTTGGCTTTGACAATATGAAATTGACTGAGGTATGAGCGATGCTAGTAATGCCATTCCTTATGCAGCCAGTCCCTGCTATGAATGGTGTGAAAATGTTGCTTATAAGGTCAGTTGGCGCATGCATTTCAGTGGGCTTGGCAGAGTGATATGTAATAGCAACTTCTTGCTCGGTGAGGAAAGTAACGGAAAACTACCTCACTCCTCATTTCCCTAGTACGCCTCTTCAGTGATGCCTAGGGCATCTATGACAGCTGATGGTGGAGCTGTTGAGGATCCAACCAGCCTTAGGGTGGAAGACTGAACATAACATGTCTAAACCAGTAGCGTGCACTGAACCCCGTCTACCCCAGCGCTGCTGGGGTGAAGAACTTTGTATTAACATTTTCTAAATATTCCTTAGACCGCTTTTTATAATGTTTAAAAAATTGCGAACATCTAAACCAAGCCAAGTACAGCTGTCTCGACAATCTGCTGGCACTACCGCAGTTCATCTTCTCCACTGGGTTGGGTTTCCTTGCCGACGCAAAAGAGGGCTACCCCAGCGAAATTGAAGGTAGCCTGGGTGACGCATGCACTTGAAGCTTTCTTTCCCTGAGAGCTGGGCGGAGCTGTAGGCCCTCCCCCGATAGCAATTTACGGCGACAGGCCAACTAGCTTAGGTAAGGTAATGTTAGTTTTAATACTTGACACTCGAAGTCTTCAGCGCCACACACTAGAGACTGCAAGAAAAATATCAGTATCTTAACAGTATAGTGACTTGCACATCGTCTTCGTAATAAAAACAGAGCCAGTATATGAAATCAATTGTAATATAGAAGAATATAATTTAGTCTCTACTAACGCGTAAAGTAAATCAAAGCAAAATAAATTAACTCCTATTTCTTCTTCCAAAGAAAATTAACACATTATTTTTAAACATACATGAAACAGGACAAAATAAAACGCATATACCGTCAAGTAGTTCCTGAGCGATCTCTAATAACACAATTCTTTTAACAGTCAGTATTTTGTAGGACACCTTTAGCATATTTCACGGCTTATTAACGGTTAGGCATAGATTGTACCAACTTTTCTTCCATTTTTCACATAAACCATTTTCAGATCATCTTTGTTCGAAATTTGGCGTTTTCCTATCGCTACTTCCAAGTAATGCCATAGATTTTCTATCAAATTTAAGTCTGGTAACTGCGGAGGTGTCACGAGTACTTTTGGGCAATTATACAGCAGCCACATCCGTACTTTATGAGCTTTGTGCTTCGGGTCGTTATCTTGTTAATACATCGATCAAGTATTCCAACCTTTTGAGCACTAGGTTGTAAATGTTCTTTTAGTATACAGTATTTAGATGCACATTTTTCATGGTCCCATCAATGGAAGTCAACTCTCCTGGTCCAATGGCTGACATGCACCCCCGAATAGTTACACTAGCTCCACCATGTTTGACACTTGGACATAGATTGCTAGGTTTCAACTCCTCACTTGGTTTCCTCGAGACACTAAACTTTTCATCTGATCCGAAAACATTGCTTTTTTTTCATCTGCAAAAATAACGGTCTTCCAAATGTCAAAATATTTTTCTATATACTCCTCAACAAAGCTCAACAACCTTTTCTTCCTGACAATCTTGCTAACAAATGCTATTTCTTCCCAGCTATTAACCCATGCCTGTTACTTTTCCTTAGGATAAGTCGAATAGTTTCTGGATGTGCTCTGGACTTCTCTTTTCTCGTTATTTTGTATTTTTTATAAGGTTTTTCATGTACTTTCTAGTAATTACTACTGTTAGTCTTGCAGCGCTACATTTTGTCGGATCTGGAACCTGCTGCAGTGCTTCTTAAGGACTGCCACTCATCACGTTCTCCAAGATTCGGCTCCTCACTCTCAACGAGCAGCTCACCATAATTGCCGCTACGCGGTAACGTCTATGCTGACTTCTCGTCCAGGCTGATAGTTTCGCCGCGCATTTGGAGGCGGCATTTTGACGACATGCATACATTTCGTCTTGCTTGGGGCCGTTGACCTGGGCTTGCTCTCCTGTTTGAACGAAAGCATGTCAAGCCGAGCACTCTCTACATTACTGCAGCTGGCCTGTCCGGCACTTCTATTTTACTGAATTCCATTAATGCCAGCTTGGACTTAGCATTCTGCACAAAATCGTGCCTTACTCTTATGAATATTTCAATCTACGTTTTTGTCAGCATGTCTGTTTTTGGAAGACGACATATTTTACTCAAATGTTTGCCTTCGAAGATTTGTCTATAGCACTGCAGTGTTGGACTATTTATTTGCCAGTTTTAATGTTTGGCAACCATTTCTTTCAATTGTTATCTCCCTGGTGGAGAAGTTAATGCTGCATGTCTGGCTGCAAGTTCGTCATTAAATTTCGAGTCTTTGTTAATCTATTGTTTACGCAAATCACTTTTATAGTTAACTATGTCATTTTTGATGTCTTTAATATCTATTTACGCTGTTACATTTTAATATTGGTCTGGCTTTGACCAGCCTTCCAAGTTAACATAATTTTCAGATATTCTGAATTTTGTCAGCTTTAATCTATATTCACATTTATGTGCACAGCCGGTGGTCGGTTTGGCTCAAGGATATGTGTACGCTACCTGATTTTCAAGTTTAATCATTGTTTAAATCATTTAAATTATTTATTGTTGTTCTCTTAAAGATTATAATAAATGTTGTCACTGCTCATCCCTTATCTTTATCATTTCCCGTAAAACTTTGCATTTCTCTCTGGCTTTTCCTTGTTTTCCACTGAAAGCCCAACCTTTTATGCATAAAAATCCTGGTGCGTCTATGTGCGACTATTTAGTGTCTGTTTTGCGGGATTCTCCTCACTTCAGTTGCCCTGAAATCGCACATTCACAGTTAATTAATGAAGTTATGTGCGTGTGTGCTATTCCTGTATTTTTAAATAACATAGCCACATCAACAACAGAGATCTTTGAAAGATCGAAATACTTGAACTCAAAACCCTTAAACAGAAAGGTACTGCGTATGTAGCTCTCAAACAGACAGGTGTTTGTATCTTTCCTGTGGTACCGTTGACGTTATTTTTTACGGACTTTTCCGCTGCGGAAAGACAGGCTCATCACTGCATTATTTATTGATGTAAGGTGTGATTTAAATATGTTCACCGTGTGATTGGCTAAATATTTAAGAAGATATATATTACTTTACATGTGCTGTAATGAACAATCTTGTTTGAATGCCAGCGAAACAGCGCTCCGCGGTTAAAATGGGCTCTAGGCCCATATCGCTCATATCGCTGTATTGGGAAGGCGTATTAGCGCAGCCATAGTAGAGGGCGATGGTCAAATGCACACTACACATCGATAACAGCGCCACCTAACCGCATCCATGCCCTATTTGCGCATGCCCGATCTCCTGCGAGTGTCTGCACCGTTGCCTACTTTATAATACAAGGCCTTGAAACAGAGCCCGTAAGACGCTATCGAAGTGATCACGTTGAAGTTCAATGCCGGGCCGCTAGGATCGCTTTCTTGCCCCCTGTCTAGCAGCTTCGCGCCTTGAAACGTGATTATGAAGTGAGTTGATTGTGAATGTGTGTATTCGTCTGATGTTAAGCACTCGCAATTTCAGTCATGGTTTATTCACGAGAAATTTCGTTTCACAAGATTCCAGTGAATATTCATTGCTCGAAACTTTATACAGAGGAAACATTACGCATGAGATACGACTTCCAGCTGATGAAACTAGGCATCTGTTCCTAAGTTTTCATGCCAGTTACGTCATAAAAATCGTGTGATCCCAAAATTTGTCACTGGACCATTTTTCTTTTTGTAAATAATGCTACCGTGACCGGCGATTATTTGAGAGGCCTCTTCAAACTCATAAATCTTCAGTTATGAAACTGATAAGGAAACTAACCTGAAAAGTAATTTTCCCAACAAATTTGGAGGAAATTATTGTAGCAAGAGCGGAAAATATTGTATTTTTCCCGTAAACAGTCTCTGTTTTGAGAAGTATGGAGTTTGTCCCGAGGGCAGTAAAGACAGACATAGTTTAAAATAAACCATTTGTTTTATGGAGCATTTTATGAAATGGTTCTATGCGCATTAAGTCTGCAGCACCTCAAATGCTACATATTCCAGGAATGAGAACAAAAGAGCATTTTTTTGCACTGAAGATGAACGCCTCAGTTGGTTAATTAATGATTTCCTGTCATATATTAGGAAAATACAAATGCATTCAGAGAAAGTGAAAAGATACACGAGGGAAATTATCAAGCATTGATCTTGACTACCCAATCCACTGTGGCCTGCCTAAAATAGTTCATAAGTATACATTTGCATTATGTATTGACGAGGAACCTAACGAGCTATAACATCGAGCCCTTCTTCAGCTAAAGACGCAATCGAAACAACGCTCCATACTAAGATTAATGCGGCATCAAAACATGGCAACGTTGAGCAGAGGGATTAAGAGAACACCCACACTGTACGAACCAGTTTAGTTGAATCAAGTGAGTCCCAGATGGATGAAAAGGATAGAACGCATGAAAGTCGCGATTATGTACAAATTCCCCAGCTTCCTGAGCGCATAATATCTATCATTACAAAACCCGTGCAAGGTTAATTACATCAAATCTGCCTGAACAATACTTGATTGTAAAGAGTTGGCTACTATACTATGATTAATTTGTTTCAAGATCATCAGCTAAAATGGCTGGTATTTCTGTAGCTATGGTACCATTATACTTAGTGCCTGTGGTAGAAGAAAGAACGGACTGTGAAGGCTGTTTAGAATATTTCTCTTCTGCAGGTACTCAAAGTCTAACATTGTGTATTATTCGTTTTCATGATCGAGGAGCCCCCATATATCCAAAATTATCGTTCGTAGCACTTCTGCAGTGCACAACGGAATTTGTCACCTCTGCTGTGCAGTACTTCCCCCGAAAGGAGTTACTAAAACGTATATGTTTTTTCCGAAAGACATGTTCATCAGTAAAATTAAGTGTAAGAAGTGTAAAGACAATAAATCATCTCTTTTTCTACTTCAAAAATTTGTGAGACCTCTAGTAGACAACATTGCTTCGAGCCTCTCCAGTAGAAGAGAGAAAGTTTTGGAACTTGATAAGAAGTCTCTCAAAAGGAAAATTTTGGAACTTCAGTGACATATCCAAGCACCGCTCTATAAATGAAGTACCGTCAATACTCGCAAAAACATTCATCTCCTTTTATTAAGGATATAATTTACTTATTGACATATACGGGCATGCGAACACAAGGGGGCAAGAACGCGATCCTAGTGGGCGAATGGTGAACTATGATGCAGCCCGTTTCCATGAGTGCATTTCAGGACTTTGTATTATAGGGCAGGCTGGACTACGTTGCCAGTACTTGATTCACAGCCCTCGTACAAACGACCAAACTATGAGACGGATGAGTGAGGAAAAATAGCATTTGAATTTTCTGCCACGGTGGGACAGATTATACGTCCACGACTCATCCGCACACGCTTAAAGAACCTGTTCGAGCTGTTACGATTCATCATTGTCCAGCATTTAGGGCATTCGCTCAGATGGCATATTCTCCATCATTTGTTCACCTAGTCTTCTTTTAAATCATTTCAAAGAAGTTCGAAATTTATCGAACATCTCCTTTGCTTAATTATTCCAATCCCTAATTCCTCCTCATACAAACGCCGGGCTGAGTGGCTCAGATGGCTGAAGCGCTGGCCATCTGACCCCAACTTGCCAGGTTAGACCCTGGCTCAGTCCGGTGGTATCTGAAGGTGCTCGGATACGTCAGCCTCGTGTCGGTAGAATTACTGGCACGTAAAATAACTCCTGCGGGATAAAATTCCGGCACCTCCGCGTCTCTGAAAACCGTGAAAAGTAGTTAGTGGGACGTAGAAACAATAACATCATTATTCATATAAACGAATACCTTTGCCCCAATTTGTCCTTTTTTCCTTTCTAGAATCTGTCTAATGTCGCACCGACACAGATAGGCGGACTTGGCCTTTATGAAGGTACGTCCCCAGCATTTGCCTGGTGTGAAAATGGGAAACCACGGAAAACCATCTTCAGGGATGCCGGCAGTGAGGTTCGAACTCTATCTTCCGAATGCAAGCTCACAGCAGCACGATCCTAACCGCACGGCGAACTTGTTCGGTGGAGGGCTGTTTAGGCCTAATTAAGGTTCCGATACAAGCGCGCGTACACTCTCCTCTGCTGGTTCTTTTTTTTTTTACAATTTGTTTTAGGACCCACCGACACAGATATGTCTTGTGGCGACGATGGGATAGGAAAGGGCTAGGAATGGGAAGGAAGCGGCCGTGGCCTTAATTAAGGTACAGCCCCAGCATTTGCCTGGTGTGAAAATGGGAAACCACGGAAAACCATCTTCAGGGCTGCCGACAGTGGGTTTCGAACCCACTATCTCCCGAATAGTGGATACTGGGCGCACTTAAGCGACTGCAGCTATCGAGCTCGGTGGACGGCTTGTTAAAATAGATGTGAGTGTGATATTTTTTTAATGTGACGTATTAATAACAATTCTCAGGTGTGTTTGGAATGTTCGTTTGATTTTTAGAGCTTAATTCATTTGATTTTGAGAAGTTTTCAGCGAGAAAGTTAGTTTGATGATGATGATGATCTATCAATAGTAATCATAGAGCAAAAATGGAAAGGGTTCGATACTTTGAAAAATGAAAGTATCGGCCTAAGAAGGACAAGGGTCACGGCGGGCGTGAAAGTAAAAGATTCCGAATGCCGTCGAGGTCGGAAAAGAAGTAGAAATGACCAAGGGTGGTCTGATAGAACAGATGAAAATGAGGAGGCTGGCGCAAGAAAGTGGAAGCAATGTCAGAACTCAGGTATGGGCCCCGTGGTCACCAACCCACGCTCCCAAGTTAAGGGCCTCTGAGTCGATGCTGATGATGATGATGATATGATATTTAGAGTTGCGCTAATGATTGCAGTGAAGCCGTCTGAATTTGGGCTTGCTTTGCAGAACGCCTTGCACTGCCCTGATGTGCAGTGAGGCTGACACAGTTTTCTAGATGCGGAAGCCAGCATGTCGGCATGTAAAAGATATCTGGTGTCACATTTGGTGTTTACCTGACAACATTAATTAAATCTCATCCTTAGACACCCAAGTGAGATTTGGTTTACTATGCCATCTAGTGGGCCTAGAGTAAAACGAAACGTCGAAATTGACGAGCAGACAGCCAGATGGCGTCAAATTGAAATGTCTGCACATGGTAGCTGAGGTCATAGATTATTTTTATTATTTATTTTTAGCGAGGAAAGAAGTAGCAACTATGTAAATTGATCAATAGTGTAGTAATCGTTGAGTGTAATACACCCAATTCCTTTGCGATGCTGTCGTTTGTGCCCCCATATTGTGATCGCTGTATTATGTGCGACTTTTCTTTTGCGACATCTGAAATTGTTTGAAGAGCTTAACATTGTTGTCAGATATCTCCAAACGCGTAACACACAAAAATCAATATTGCGCGTTTTTGTCGATACATTTATCCGAAAATGTGATTTTAAAAAAACACATTGCTCTATACGATATGTCTGTAAATAAGCGATGTTTCTAATACAGTGTTTATAAAGAATTTATACGGGGCCGTCAGATTTCGTAGCTATATCCAATACGTCAGTTAAAAGCTATGTCGCAATAAACTGTTTCGACTGTACTGTATTACATTTGATGGCATAGAAACTTCCAAATCGTTCGACCTTCGTTAGATTCCATTTTGTGCCGTGGATTTGAAACCCATTTAAGGGATTGAATTCACAATGCAGCAGGTTACTATCCCACTCTCACCGAAGTGATCATCCTACAAAAGATATCTCTCCACTGCAAAGCTGGGATAGGTTGCACAGTAAGTAGACAAAGTGCAACAAGTCTCCTCCTCTCTCAATGAAAAACCAGAACATCAGTACCAAGCTTTGAAACTCCTGACCTGCTCGATTTTACCTTGAAAACCCTTAAAAAACTGTTACCGCCTAAAAATCCTGAGTCTATAGAACCATATAGTCTAAACCGTTAGACAGGGATTGTCAACAGCTGATGGAAAGGTAAGTCTGCTATTCTATTTATGTGCGTATTTGTGTACGTGAAAAAACGACGCAGAGAGTAAGAGGGCAGGAGGGAGAACATGAGTATGAAAGTGAAATTCTGCACACCCATTTGAACAGACCACTATTCCCGGTACGACGGAAAACTGGTAACATGGGATCTAGAACAGGGCGTCTCAAACGCCCAAACGCCCAGAGGTTCTCTACACCGTCATCAGTCCGACTCGTCTCTGTTCGGAGCAGCGTTTTGTCTCGGAGAGGTTCGGCTAAGCTCGGCTCAACTCTGCTCGGATGGTGGAGCGTTGCTCATTAAGTGAGGAAGGGGGACATAGACGGAGCGAATGAGTCATCGCTATTGCTCAAAATCTAGGAGACCGAGCGAATTGGCCGTGCGGGTAGGGGCGCGCAGCTGTGAGCTTGCATTCGATAGATAGTGGGTTCGAACCCTACTGTCGGCAGCCCTGAAGATGGTTTTCTGTGGTTTCCCACTTTTAAACCAGACATGCTGGGGCTGTACCTTAATTAAGGCCACGGCCGCTTCCTTCCCATTCCTAGCCCTTTCCTGTCCCATCGTTGCCATAAGACCTGTCTGTGTCGGTGCGACGTAAAGCCAATAGCAAAAAAAGAAAGAAATTACTAATAGCCAGTCAACTTAGTCTTTTCCTCCGACTGAGAATGCCTTTGTATGGACAGGCTCAACGTATGCCTCTGAAACATGGACACTGAACAAAAATGAAACGAATCGTCTTGAAGCCTTAGAAATGCAGTGGTGTCGTAAAATGATAAATGTGACATGAAAACAGAAAATTTCGAAAGCTAGGTTTCTAGACACTGTGAACCAACGATGGTCAATCCTTTGCAGAGTGTAGGTCCAGAGTACCTCACAGTCTGATCATACAATGCACCACTCAAATTTAAAAATAACTATGGCTTCAATGAAGGGAAACTACAACGGGGAAGTTCTGAGAATATACCTTCCTCAAACAAATTCTAAAAGAAATCCAGGCACAACATTATGAACCGATTAAGGAAGCCGCAAATAACAGAATGATCTGGAATGTTTTTAACGGCAAATGATCAGTTTTACGACTGAAAACCAATGTTGACGTCGATGGAACGTTTGATCACCGTCTACCATGAATAGAAGTAACAGTAGTAGGCTACCTCTGTAATGTCACCCAGTTCTGAAAAGTCGAACGTCTCTCCCGCAGAGATACACAGCTTTCTGCTCACAGAGCTAAAAATGAATGTAATACAGTCCATCCTCCAGGGGAACAGTTAGTTTGTGATATTCCTCTCTCGAAGAAGTAATTATTTTGACTCTTCACCGTAAAATAAAATTACTTACTAAAGCTTTCCAGAAGAAAGGAAAAGAGAATTCACATCTTTAAGTTTTCCTCTATTAATGACGCATACCGTCCGAACGTCGTTTAAGTGGAACAAGTAAGTATTTCTTCCTGATTGCTCCTTTCATCCTTCGAAACGTCGCTTTGAACTTTGAATTGTTTCTTTCTAACATTAATAGAGATAAGGGTAATAAAATCGAGAGCACAAAGGAAATAACATGAGAATTACGGTAATTCACTAAAAGACGCCCTTTATGCGTCGCGTATTACCTCAGACAAGTCAGAGATCTCCGGATTTTTCTGTACTTCATCTCGTTAAAGCTTGACGTTGTTATTACAAAATATAAGGCGAATTTTATTTATATTCATGGTATGAAATTATGAAGCCGACGGCGCGGTGTAGGGGTACCATGCCAGCATCTTACCCGGAGGCCCAGGTTTCAATTCACGGCTACGTCAGGGATCCAAGGGTTGGTTCGAGGTTGACTCAGCCTACGTGATCACAACTGAGGAGCTATCTAACGATGAGATGGCGGCCCCGGTCTAGAAAGCCCAGACTAACGGCCGAGAGGATTCATCGTGCTGACCACACGCCACCTAATAATCTGCAAGCCTTCGGGCTGAGCAGCAGTCGCTTGGTAGGCGATGGCTCTTCGGGCTGTTGCGCCATGGCTTTTAAAACTGAAAATATGAAGTTTCTGTGTAAATTCTGTTGTAGCTTTGGGCCCATTGTTGACGAGCTGGTCTGTTACAAAGTAATGCCATATAGCAGATATGAGTGGCAGCAGAAGAGAGAACAGCACACGTCAATGTACAGAAATCAATCAGTCTAATGTTATCGTTGATTAGTACCACGGGATTCCAGTAATGATTAACGGTAGACTGTCAGTTTTCGAATCCCAAGATCACAGGTTCAGAACTGAGTTTTCTATGTTATCCGCAATTATGTCATTCAGCGTTGGCTCTTTTTAAAAAAAACTTAATGGCTTAAAAAGTTTTAAATATTTAAAGTAAGTTTTGTGGGAAATATTTACAATCGAAGCTATCTTAAAAATATCAGCAAGAAATTGTTCTAAACACTCGTCCCCGCTTCTTTTCAGTGTCATAACGCCAGTCAGCTCAAGATCTAACGTAACACGATTGTAAAATAACGGATGAATCAGCCTAAATTTCCTTGAACACATGCAACCTGCTAGGAAACAAAGTTTTCTCACTAGAGGAGAGTAGAAAAATGTAAGGGAAGCCGTAAAGGCAAATTTTGACATTTTCACTTTTTCACATTTTATTAACATGTGAATCATTCTGTTTAATGTGTCATTTGTTTCATTCAAAAAATCGAATATTTACTAAAATAATATATTGTTGCACTTCTATTTCAAGACACGTTTTGTGCAAAGCATCGCTGATTTACACATATCTCAGGGACTATTCACTGCTTGCTTGTTGTTTAAAGGGGCCTAACATCGAAGGTCATCGGCCCGGACTATTCACTCTAGAAGGCTGTGGTTTCGAGTGTTTTAAAGAGAAATATCTGTTTTATTATTTAGATACCCTGTTTGAGCTGCAGTCGAAAGACGCAGTGTTGTTTTGACGAAGGATTTTAAAGCTTCTACTCTCCAGCTTTACCGGAATCTTTACTTTTAAATGCAATTTACTCAAAATCACTTTTTTCGAAACAAATGCTCCCTTTTCTCAGAAACTGCTGGGTGCATTTCCATGAAATGTTTACCATTTTTTTTTTTTTTTGTGATACTGTTGTGGTAGTGTGGATCTACTTTGGTTGACATTTCTCGAATAGTTTATTTTTACAATAAAATATCTGCATAAAAAAAAAAAAATTGGAATATTTTTTAAAAAAAAAATATAAATATTTTTTTTTGAAGCACATGTTTTAAAGCTGTTCTAGATCAGTGTTTGCAAAAGACATGAGTTAACATTATACTAAAAAAAAAAACACCTTTCTACATTCAATGGCTATAGAGAAAAAACTTCATTTATTCGGCTATTTTAACACTGACGAGATACAGAATTACGACTCCCCTTAGGTATCTGGGTGCAATCATTATGAAAAATGGACTAGGCAAGGAAGCACGTAGGGAAGTAATAGGCAAATATTAAATAGCCTACCAAACGTCACGCACGATCTACAAACAATAAATCCCTTTCTCAAAATATTAAGGTACGTCACTATGAAACAGTTCTAAAGCCAGTAGTTTTGTATGCAACCGATACCCTGACCCTAAATATTTATCTATTTATTTATTTATTTATGTATTTATTTATTTATTCATTTATTTATTTATGCATGCTTGCGGGCGAAGTCTGTGCGGGCCCATTTAAGCCCCGGGACTGCCTGCATTGCAATCTTTGCAGGCCCCAACTTTATGCTCCTGCAACCACTAAGTATTCCGTTGACGAGTTCGTCGATATGATATTACTGAACTTTTTATTATTTAATTGATCGTTGTTGTAACATTTGGTGATCCTCCATGAACAATGAACACTCACAGCACATATACAAAAATATGAACTGTCACTGCAAAGTACTTATTAGGAAATAAAAACCAAATCGTCCACTTTCAACAAGTACATAAAACCACACTGAATCTCTTTTCCGGGAAGAGAGGGGGGAGAATATATTACTGTACGTTGAAGCGTACGGTAATGCGTGGAAAGCACGACGCTTCCACAAAGAGCACTTAACTGGACGAAGATACAACAGCTTCAACCCAGTTTCTGATGAACACAGATCCATATATGGAATGTATCAATAACGGTTTAATGCCTCCACACAAGTCCAGTTTTTCATCAGTACGTCGAAATGATGCTGGGAAATCGTATCAATGGAGAACCATAGAGTCGAGGTTTGTATGAACTTCAACAAGATGACAGGTATAAAGTCAACATTCCGCCCCCTCGATTGGAAGGGGACACATTGCATGTGAAATTCTTCTTACATGCAATGCTGTTTCTTAGTTGGTGATGGATGTGTAGACCTGTTAGATTAACAGGGACACACTGATTGATTAAATAAATTACATGCCTTCAAGATCCTAGATAAACATTTTCTAATAATTTACGAGTTGTTGAACGTGAATTACATGCAGAGAGCATAGTGGTTATCAAAGTCAAGGTAGGGATTGAGTGGAGATGGAATTCTGTGGCGGCGGAGCTGAATAAAAATATGATATAGGCAAATGAACAAGGACCTGTGGAGTTCGTTTCTCGAACAAGCGTGGACTAGTGGGTAGCAGTCACGAGTCGTAGCGCCTCAATCAGTAACAGAACCGAAAGGAACCGAAGTTCAGTTCCCGATAGGAGGGATTTTAGAACTGTCTGCCGTCGCCGATTTGCGTAAGGAATGATATACTGCAAGCTTAGGCCTATCTCTCCTGTTATACTCATGTGTATAAAAAACAAAGCAAAGCAATCTCCGTACAGGCCATGAAGGTCCTTGGAGGGGTGGAAGATAAAGGCTTCCACTATCCGTAACCTCGGCACTTGATGGGGTAGAGTGGCTAGCTCTACGCCCGCCCGCTTTTGCCCCCAGGAATTAACCTGGTACTCATTTTTGGTGTATGCTGAGTGAACCTCAGGGCCAACTCATGTCTAGGGCCCCAATTTATATATAGTGCAAAAGTGCCAAATATGAAAATTAAAATGTAGTAAATATTAGTGGAATATGTAATTAAATATGTCACATCCACAAAATATATATATATATTAAAAGAGTTTATTAAAAACCGCTTTGGCAAATCCGGACGTCCGTTCTACTGGACCGGTTTCTTTCAGTTTTGCTTTACTCACTCCTTAATTACCTAGCGGTGAATTATGAGACATTGATAGGTCTCTAAGTTCAGCCGGCTTTGAGTAATCATAAAATAAAATAATTAAATGGTCACTCCAATAATTGCAGGTGAAGGCTTACCCGAACCCGCAATAGGCTACATTTTGTACTTAGCAGGTCGCTAACCGACTAACACTTTCATTAATATTATGACGTATGTTTTTCATCTTTAGTATTGTCATTGCATGCAGCCATGTTTGATTACTACCTGTCAAGCCAGAGAGTATACACTTCCTCTGATTACGGAATAATACTATTCCCGGCTTGAAACTCTTTGATTCTCCAACCATTCCTAGCTTCCAAGTATATTCAACAGATGGCAGAGCATTCCTAATAACTTACATACTGCTAAGAGAAAAAAGTCTACGTACAAACAGACCCCATCATGACATACGCCTTAGACATTTTCTGGGAACACCTATCGAAAGATAACCTAGCTGCACTAGAAAGAGTGCAAGCACTAATCATAAAGAGTTGCTCTGCGTGGGAGAAAACGCTCCTTCGAGACTAACTTATGAGCTCACAAGACATACGTACTATATAGAAGAATTGCAGGATTTGAAAGAGAATATATGGTTAGATTTTTACCAAACAGACGGCATGATGGCGTCATAATGGATGAATTCCTACTACGAACTGAGGCATATCATAACGCCCTTCGTATTAAATGTTCATAAAACCATTGAGAAGGGCAGGAAAAATAATATGATCACGGCCGGCATATCAAGACGAATTGTTTCACCTACTAATATGTAAATAAATATGTAATATTCATAAAATATGTAATAGCATTACTGCTTTAAATTCACAAAAATGTTCGCATATTTCTTTTGACTTATGGTTAAGACATGAAATGGAAAATTATTTTGAATACCTCCACATTTTATGACAAAATCATTGTTGTTGCTTTGGATAATTTATAGTCTACTGTTTTATAATTTTGAAATTAGAGGCATAATCAAAATAGTTCAAATGTTTAAAAATAATGTTATGCATTATAAATCCCAGAGTATACTACACAATATATTGCTGTGCCCAATTTCCTGTTGCTCTGATGCCTTAAAAATGAAACACAAAGTTAATCAAGAATTTGTCCTTAAACACTAATGATCTTGCAAACATATAAAGAGCTTGAATAACCTAGAATAACCTAGATTTCGTTTCTAAAACTGCATGGAGTTTGTTAGAAACTCTGACCAATAATAATAATAATAATAATAATAATAATAATGGCGTGTGGCCTACGAAGAGGCCTAGTGCAGGTCTTTCGAGTTGACGCCGTACACATAAGTCAACGACATCTGTATCTTCGTCGTTCCCATAGCTGATGACAGCACAATTTTCCTCACCTGACTTACTTTTGTCGCCGCTACTTTGGCTGCCCATCAGACCTTCGTCAGCGTTCTAACAGACGGCTTCTTTCATTCCAGCTCGTTCTTGTCATTTTGCGCTATAACCACATTTATCTTGTTTCAAGCTGGCCAGTGTCTTGTTTTACTAATGCACAGTGTTCACTTCCATAAAGCAATGTACTTCACAAAAATTGATGGGCTGGTGCAGAGTACGTGTCGGCCTACAATGGCCACGTCTGCTCCGTAAATCTGTGAGGATGGTGCCCTACTTATAATGAATGCCAATGTTGCACGGTGAACACACCCAACCCCCGAGCCATCAGATTTAACCAATGAAGGTTAAAATCCCCGACCCGGCCGGGAATCTAACGCGGGAGCGCGTGGTCCAAAGGCCAGCACGCTAACCATTTAGCCATGGCGCCGGACAACTCTCACCAATACAAGGCACCTACCATCCCAGAAAGAATTTGTGCTGTTGCATGCAGTTTAGTTAATCGAACCTACTGCATTTCACAGACAAAGGGTTAGAAATCCCAATTTTAAAGGAATTTTAAAGCCAGCTTTAGGAATTGAAATATATTCTATATGAGATGAAATTCGCTAACGATTTTACTATAGACTGAAAATTAAACGATCCGACACAATTTTTAATTTTTGTAATAATTACCTACATTCTTCATATAATATGTAATATTACCAAAACCATGTAAAAATATGTTAAATAAAACAGAGGTTTAACCATTTCAGAATCAGAATTTCCGACATTTTTCATATTCAGTTGTATACAAGTAAAGGAATGCAATATGTAATTGCACAAGAATGCGGGCTGTACTCATGTTCATCTCATTCGGCTTTCCTTGAACTTCTCCGTGAGAGGACTTACTTTAGAAGAGCCTCTTATACTCACTGCGGATGTTATTAAGCCGTTTGCCACTTCCTACCCAACTTTACAGTTTCATTTCAATTACATGAAATTTACAGTCATCTTGACTAACTGACTGACTGATGACTTCGTTATCGTGCTGGCTCCGTGGTCTAGGGGTAGCGAATCTGC
Source organism: Anabrus simplex (assembly GCF_040414725.1). Classification (NCBI taxonomy): domain Eukaryota; kingdom Metazoa; phylum Arthropoda; class Insecta; order Orthoptera; family Tettigoniidae; genus Anabrus; species Anabrus simplex. The sequence goes on along the minus strand of NC_090273.1, from coordinate 55,607,336 downwards.
CTCTTACTGAAAGGTGGTGGGTTCAATTCTCGCGTTGGATCTGAGGGCTAGTGAAGGTCCACTCTGCCAACATCAGAAAAATTGAGGACCCGTCTGACGCTCAGTAGGCCGAGGTCCATCAGGGCTGTTGTGCCACGCCTTTATTCTTCTTCTTTTTCTTCACGGAACATTCATATAGAATGTGCAAAGTTATATAACTACTCAGTTACTTTCCGCCAATATTCAGGCATGTTCTTCGACATAGATCGCAGCACTAATCCCATCTATCGGAGATGAGTGGCAGCAGAAGACAAAAATCATATCACAGCAGTGGTAAATGCCATGTTATTGTTGATCAGTTGTATGATCTTTCGATATTGTACGCCTTCACATTTAGTTTTCTTACGTGTCTGGGATATTTGAACATGTAAGGCAGGGCCACTCAAACGCCCAAAATCTTACCGTGCAAACTGAGGCGCAGAGTTTCTGTGTACAGTGCATCGGTCCCACTCGGCTCGGCTCGGACCAACGCTTCGTCTCTGAGCTACTCGGCTAAGCTCGGCTCGGATTTGGAGCGCTACGGAGGAAGTGAGGAAGAGGGAAACAGGCGGAGTGAGAGGGAAAGAGAGTGAGACAGAGCTATTGCTCCAAATCGAGGAGTGGGCGTCTGCACTCTGGTCAGCCCAGCGAAGTCGTCTTTTGCACCGTGCACAGCGCAATGCACAGGTGCATGCACCCTCAGAGGCTCTGATCTAAGGTAACGGCAATCATTCCTTCTTTCATGATTCTCTCTTGTCTTACTCTTCACGCGATAGTTCATTTATGGTTTTTATCAATTTTATTAACATCTTCATAAATTTCCTTGTCGATACGGACCGATGACCTAACGGTTTTCCACCTCAAGACAAAAGCCATTGCCAGTCAACACGACTGAACAATACTTTCACGTTAGCAATGCTCAGCGTTTATATGGACTAAGCAACAAAAGCCCAAATTCATGAATTCTATTATAATAATCGGTATGGTAAAACTGTATATGCCATAAATGATTGGAAGAGATTCTAAAAATTAATTTTAGGCACCTTCCCCTAAATTACCATCTGATCCAGCGTGAATAGAAGTTATTTATAGCCTAGACCAGGGATGGCGAACCTATGCCACGCGTGTCACCTAGTGACACGCGAACACGATTTCGGTGGCACACCACCTGCATATTAACGATTTTATGTATGTCTTGTACTATAGATTATACATATCTCGTGCATCGTATAGTCATAGGGCTTCAGGTTTAAAAAATAAATACCGAAATTGTAAATTCTAGTTCCATTCGGACATGCATTATGGCAACACTGATAGGTCCGGAAGTCAAGTGAGATAAATATCAGATGCAGCCGACGAGCCATTTGCTCACCCACATCAGTGAAGTTTAACTTGTTTGTGGTTGCTAGCATCGCGTAATTTTTCTTAGTCAGTTACTGTTTACTGTTTTGAATTTTGTAAGACAAATAGTTGCCAAGGGATTATCCCAATTTCGAGATTTGGAGAAACTATCGCACTTTATTTCAAAACCTCATACTGTATTGCACAAATGAGCGATATGAAGGCCAATTTTTTGAGTGGTTCACAGTTTAGAAATGGACTTGACTGAATTTCAAGAAAGCAGTAGGTACATGGCTGAAGAAATTCGTACAACTTGGTGTAGCATCGATAAAAAGTGAGGTTGATGGTGAATACTCTCTCCAGAAGCCGGAGAACTTCATATTTGACCAGTGGAACAGTCTGCCACAAATGATGTTTTTGGCCATGAAGAAACTTGCTACAGTGCTACTTACTTTGTTTACGAGCAGCTGTTTTATACAATGAACGTTGTGAAGTCAACAGTTAGAAACCGTCTTGGTTCAGATCTAATAGTTTCTCGTGTGTTACTGAAGACAAAAAGTTATAAACCTAACATAAATGACATGGCTACTAAGTATATTTGCGGTATTGGCAAAATACGACCATGAAACATGCAATGAAATGTATTATTTTTACAATGTATATATGTATAAGTAATAACGTATTAAGAGAAACAATTTTCAATTAGGGATGAAAGTCGGTGTAGGTGGTAGTGGTGGTGGGGGTGGATGGTAGCAATTATATACGAAAATAACAAGTGACACAGTAGACAGTTGAGAATAATAAACCAGACTTAAAATGGCACACTAGTTGGAAAAGGTTCGCCATCCCTGGCCTAGACTGTAGTATCATATTCCCAAACTTACATAAAATGAAGAGCCAAGGGAAGGGGAGGGGGCAGTTTGGATCATTTATCAGGAAATTATTTCAAAAGTTTAAAACAATATAATTCAGAAGCTAGTTAAGAACAGTACCTCATATTTATTCTGTGTATGAACTATAATATACTGAACTATGGTGAAAAGTTGCAAGGACAATACTTGCTTATTAGAAGAACAATAGTTGGAAAACTCACTTAACATTTCACTCTAAAGGGTAAAAGGGAGGGTTCTTTCACCAGACCAACAATGAATAAACGGGGATCACTGTACTTGAAAACATAAAACTCACAACGTGCCACCTATAAAACATGACCTACTATTACATAAAGTATTGCGAAACAAATCACATCACAACATTACTTCTGAAATCACAAAATTATCTACTTTATACAACAGTGTTTACAGAAATAAACAATGGTTCTCTTTTCGAATGCCTCGTTTCATGAAGATTCACTTTCTTGGCAATTCTGCGCAGAACTCCTGGGATTCAGCTCCACACAAAACCTTTAAAACTTGCAGATCTCGCCACTTCTCTTGTGTTATCAGCAAATCACCTGAAATGCAACAAACAATGCAAAGTCGTGTCTGAAGGTCATATGAAGTTACAATGTAAAATAAAGTAATATCCGTACCATTATATGCTCTGTCAGGGTACAGGAGTTCTCCTTCTGATAGTTGTGCATTCATACGGTACTTCCTTCGCGGGGGCCGTATCACAGAAGAGTACCAGGGACCATTGTAAGTGTCTCTATGAAATATCATTCGTGAATTGTTCTCCTCTATTCGGAACCCTCTGATGGGCCTTGATTGAAAAGGGCACTTCTTCAGGCAGAATGATTCTGTGTACATAGTCCAGTCTCGGACTATCGAATAGTCAAATTCATTAACTTGAAATGGTGTTGGTTTTGATCGTGTACTCCTGGTTACGTTGCTCGAGTCTTCAGCTATTTCAATTCGTGATTTTGAATTTATTAGTCCCATGTTTTTGTTAATTCCAGGTAGGAATGACACCGAATCGGGAATGTGACACGAACAGATCTGAACCTCATTTCATACACCATGTGATGGAGATAACTTTTCAAGGTGTAATTCTTGTTTTGGCCATTGCACGAGTCAGGAAGCAGTTCAAGATGATAAATATAAGCAGATAATTCGACCTCAAAATAGTGGTCCAAAAGGGATACTACTTATTTAGCACCTTTTCTAGCTGTAACTTCTGTGTACGTGTAGAAAACTGATTTAGAATCCGAGAACCGGTGAATATTGAATGAGTAGAATGCCATCTGGCGCTTGTAGTAAACTGTGTTAAACGAGATGTTCGGCGAAGGAAGATTCTTCCTGTAGTCCATCACTAAGCTCTCGACTACTTCCGACTTCCTGCTTAGGATTTTGGATTTGCGTTTTCAAATGTCAGTGCTTTTAAAAGGTGTACTTTCTTCTCGACTTCTAAACATTTCACTTTCCTTTCAATTTCGGCCTTCCTGTCCACCTGTTCCACTGACAGGTTGTTGAATTTTGCACTTAATGCTTTTAATTTTACTTCATACTCGTCGCATTTACTACATGTGTCCGATCTAGGGTAGCCAAACGATGTATTAAACTCAGCAGAAAATATAGTTCTATAGGTTCCGTAACTTACCCGATTCTCACTGAACATCTCACAATTATTTCATTTTATGGTAAGATCATCAGGAAGGTATACTATAAATGTTTTCTCAGCTGAGTAGTGGCTTTGTGGGCCCTTGAAGGACTTGATATGCTCGCAAATTCTATCATGAATGTCCGCTCGAAGCTTATGTGGTCGATTTCTGTGTTTCCCTCTGCCATCCTTAGGTGCCAAACCACAAAATTTCAAAGAGCGTTGAACAGTTTGCAATCTTTTTCTTATTCCGAGAGTGGATAAGAAGGGTTTCTGACATACCAAAATATCAGCAACGTTTGCATCTTCGTCAGTTCTCCTTATTCTGTAGCATCGTAGCTTTGTGCTTCATCCTCATTCTTCCTGCTCTTTTGTCGTGTTATCCACTGGACTGTAATCAAGCCCGCCAGGTGAGCACCTTGTGTATTCCAGTCACCCAACGCATTAAAAATCACCAATAATACTCTGTATGTCACAAGTTTGTAACTTACTGAAACACTTCTTTTTGCAGCTGCATTCCTCACCAGTTTCATAACTCTGAGCTCTTAATTTCTTTGAAGCATCACTGACACGTCCATACTTCTTTCTCTTCCTGGGTTTATCACACACTCAGTTACTTTGTCACACGCCATTTCGATTCAACCATCAGCCAATAAATGACACATTGCTACTGTAAGAGATTGTTGAAGACAATGCTCTGTTAACAATCGGCAGAGGATTTATAATGAAAACTTGTTTCCCTCCAAACTAAGCACAAGGAACAAAGTATGAGTGTAATCCGTGACCCCCTTCTTTCATTGTTCACAATGGACTTGCCCCCTTTATTTCCCCCTGTCCAAGCAATCTCCTTCTAGCAACTGCAAGAAAACTATGAGCCTTCTTCCCCTGTGTCATAGCGAGCATGAAACTACTCAGCGTCTAGTATGTTATGGAATCAAAATGTGACAATCGACAAAAATTGGACATTCCCCCTTATTCTCCTGGGGTCTTCATATCGATTTTCATTAAATTCTGTTCAGCCATTTTCTCGTGGTTAGATATTGATATGGACTTAGCAAAGAAAAAAATCCGACAAAAATCGAAATCCATGAATATCTGTTATCATAGTCGGTACGGTAAAAATGTATAAGACAAATGATCGGAATTTTAATTCTATATAACGTTGGTTATGCAGTATTTATCGATAGGACCACTAATAACATTGAACTAAATTTTAGATCTTCCCCTTTATTACTATTTACCCCCACGGTACTTAATGCCCTTGAAAGAGCCTTGGCCTGCCCAGCGACCGCTGCTCAGCCCGAAGGCCTGCAGATTACATGGGTCGTGTGGTCAGCACGATGCATCCCCTCGGCTGTTATTCTGGGCTTTCGAGACCGGGGCCGCCATCTCGACGTCAGATAGCTCCTCAATTCTAATCACGTAGGCTGAGTGGACCTCGAACCAGCCCTCAGGTCGAGAGAAAATCACTGACCTCGCCGGAAATCGAACCCTACAACACGGGGTCGGCATATTACTATTTCACTCGGCGTAAATAAAATTATATATAGCCTAGATTGTAGTGCCTCCTTCCCTGACTTTACATAGTGATTTTCATTAAATTCCCTTCAGCCGTTTTCTCGTGATGCCCATACATACATACATACATACATACATACATACATACATACGTACATACATTACATACATACATACATGCTGTAACGATCACTCACCTATTTTCGGCTACCGTCATCCGGAACTCCATCTATGTTCATATACTCGCCGATACTTCATTCATCTAACCGGCCTTGGACTTTCTCTGCTGCCTCGCCATGCATCCGTCCTGGTGAACTGCTGACTACACACTGAGTCTCCTCTGGGTTACGTCATCCGCTACGTCAGTGTCCGATATTTCTCGACGTTTTGTGTACTTTTTTCCGGAACTTTCTGCAGCGGTATAAAGGCTTCCCCCACATACTCGGTCTTCAGTCCAGCACTGATTCCGAGTGTGGTTGGAGGGTCGTCTGAGGACTTCCCAGTATTTGCTGGGAAGCTCCACTTCTTTTATTTGCTGTATTGGGTGAGCAACAGAGTATTTATTTTATAATTACCACTATTATTCTTCTCCTACGGATTTTGGAGTTATCTTCATTTCTGTGGCCGGTTTTCTTTTAAGCCTGATATGAGTGATATTGTTCCTTAACAAATGAACATCGAGTAATATGCAATTTCAAGAGTTGGTGAGTGATTGAACTTGTGGCCTGGACGGTACAACTTATCACATAAAACTGTTCCTGCATTTGGCAATGTTTATACTCAGGCGACTCCCATTATTGTGATTCCCGTCCTTGGTCCTTCCCGTGCCTTTCTTCTCCCTTTGTTTACTTTTTTGGAAATCTGTGTCCATATTCTCCGAGGCTTATAGGTTACCATGTTCATTTGATTAGTCACATATTATAACTTGTAAATGGTCTAGGGATTCTATTCTAATGTACGTCATTCACGATGAGTGTTTTCTTTTGTGTGTCAGGTTACAAAATTTTGAGTTGTAAAATTTAAAATTAATTCCCTTTGTAGAAACAATATACTGTTTTGATTTACCTTTTTTCTTCTTATTATTACATCCACTAACCTCCCATTGGTCCCAGCTCTTTTCTCCTTGAACGTCTTGTCAAAGAATCTTAATCAACCAATACGTTGTTGCTATAAATCGTCACAATACATACATACATACATACATACATACATACATACATACATACATACATACATACATACATACAGAGCTGACGGAAAATTAAGAAGTGCATATCCTTGTTAGTAGCGTCCGTGACTCAGATGGCAGCGCGCCGGCCTCTTACCGCTGGGTTACGTGGTTAAAATCCCGGTCACTCCATGTGAGATTTGTGCTGGACAAAGCGGAGGCGGGACAGGTTTTCCTCCGAGTACTCCGGTTTCCCTGTCATCTTTCATTCAGGCAACGCTCTCCAATATCATTTCATTTCATCTGTCAGCCATTAATCATTGCCCCAGAGGAGAGCGACAGGCTTCGACAGCCAGCAAAATTCCTCTTCTCACCGCTAGATGGGGGCTTCATTCATTCCGGTCAAATGACTGGAAACAGGCTGTGGATTTTCATTTTTTTTCATATCCTTGTTACTGTCGACACGACTGATACAGAAATAACATTTCTTTAAAATTCTGAGCAATGTACAGACAAAATTATTATTATTATTATTATTATTATTATTATTATTATTATTATTATTATTATTATTATTATTATTCAGGTGCATTTTTGGCAGTCTAACAATGTAATCTATGCAACACGGCAGATTTAGCGTCATTCTTGTAGATTTTGCCTTCGTTTCTTATTGATCTTTTGGGACTGAAGACAAACATGACAGGGATCACCGTTATTTTTAACCCGGCAATGAAAGCAGAATAAGAAGGTGGCCAGTGAGTAAGAAATCCTTCCGCCATTTTATTAGGCAACACAGACGCTAAAAAAACCGACATAGGACCAAGCGGAATGCCAGGAGGAAAAAAAATCAAAGGAATTAACGCCACACCCACAGAAAACAATCTAAATAAACAATATCACTAAGTAGCGAACAGAGCAAAGTTCTGTTGAAGAATCTGAAACATTGACCTGAAGAATTCCAGCAGCATTCCAAGCTGGCGCCGGTTGTCTCGTGCTATGCGCGATGCTCATTGGAAACAGTTCACAGTGAATGAAAACCTGACGAAAAGCGAATCACCTTGTTTTTATCTACTTATATCACCAAGACGTGATCAGAATAAGTCGATGAGAACATGGGCTTGAGCTGATCTACTACGACAGCATGGTCAATGGCTGCATGTTCCATACTGAGCTCTAATCTGGTCCTTGTTCAAAATAACGAATATTCTTCCTCCAAGAAGTATATTTTCCAGTTTCTCTTTATAGCCGCGGAAGCGTATAGTTCCAGCGTGACCTGATAACAGTCTGCAATCGTAAAATCCTGGTTCATAATAATAATAATAATAATAATAATAATAATAATAATAATAATAATAATAATAATAATAATAACATTAAAGCTATTTCGTTTGGATATTGCTAGCCTGGTCGGCATAAAACTCCAAGAATAAGAGCCGAGAGTATTCGTCGCACTGACCTTGCTTTACCTCGTAATCTGCAGGGCTTCTGCTGGCTGAGGAGCGGTTGCTTGGTAGGCCAAGACCTATCAGAGCTGTAAGGCCATGGTTTTTCTTTATTGCTAGCCTGTAGCAGTCCTTTTATGGCAGTCCCTCTGACAAAGGTTGTCGGCGTTTGCCTTGTATAAATGTTTGTGTGGTGGAGGATAGAGCTCTGTGTGGTGCATGAGTTTTAGTGATGTGACGAGTCGAATATTTCAACTCGTTTAACTTGAGTCAAACATGTATTCGAGTCAACTCGAGTGACTTCCTGTTGTAACTCGAGTAAAGAAATCGCCGCATGTCCAGATGAATCATGGCCTACTGCGATAAGACCTCACTCGCTAACGCGCTCCCGAGTTAGAGACACGAACTCGCCCGAATCCTCCCGGGTGAGATCGAATGCTTTCTGTTCAATGACTCATCGATTTTTAATAAATGCTAGGAAGGGAACTGAAGTTCAACTATAGAGTATTCATTCAATTATAAAAATAATAGTTGTTTACTTTTGCATCCCATCTCATTCACAAGACATAGCGATGGTTGCCAGCTCGAGTAAGCAGTTTCCGAACACGATTTACGTGAGTTGACGAGGTATTCAACTCGTCATTTGCTACATGAGGGCAAACATACGAAATGTCCCGAATAACCCCGAGTTCGGCAGAGTGTTTTCTGTTCGTTCATCGGTTCCTAACTTAAGCAAGAAACCAGTAACAGTATCAACTTTATTTTTACAAATTATTAACTTTTTTCCGTTAGCTTTAGTGAAATGTGTTACAGAATTAGTTTCTTTACAGAGGGTAGAGACTATTATTTGTTTTACGTTTGAGAAGAACTATTTCTGTTTTCTTGTTTATTAATGTTTTCTTCAGCGCAAACCAGTGATAAATTAACAAGTATGTGATTTCTGGTAGAAAATACATTACTTTACTACTGTAAATAAAATTGTCTTAGTTTTCATGTCTCAAATGTGCAACTCCCACAGTCATAACATAGATTCGAGTAACCTCTGCGCACACAGAAAGCACTCGGATTCCTCTTTTACGAGACATAACTATGGTCTCGGCGTCTCGGTCTCGCTCCCCTTGGCCGACTCGTCATTTCGAGTTTCCTTACTCGCTTCTTTCATGAGATATTGCGATTGTCTTGCTCTCCCTGCCCTTCCCGGTCGACTCATCAACTCGAATCCAAACTCGTGTTGGTAATGTTTCCGAATACGAGTGACTCGAGTTGACGAAGTATTCGACTCGACACATCGCTAAACTTGGGAACGGTGCAAATATCGTGTCACCAAGCTTAAGAAGTTAGCTCCCTAAGATTAAAATTCCGAAGCTGCCAGGAATCGAAGCGGGGACCCCGTCAACCGAAGACCAAGACGTTGACCACTTAGCCGTGAAGCCCGATATGATGATGATGGATTACTTACTGAATAGTACCAGAACATGTTGCTTTTGTCATTGTTTGGGTCATCGGTCCAAAGACTGGTTTGATGCAGCTCTCCATGCCACCTGCTTCTGTAGTGATCTTTTCATTTCTGTGTAACTACTGCCTCCTACACCTACTATGATCTGTTCGTCATATTCATACCTTGGTCTACCCTTATCGTTCTTACCGCCTACACTTCCCTAGAAACTAACTGAACAAGTTCTGGGTGTCTTAGGATGTGCGCTATCTTTCTTCTTATTATTTTCCTTCTTCTGGTCTAATTTAGCCAAATCCTTCTCCTCTCAGCAATCATATTCACCATTTCTTCATTCCTGATCCGACATTGCTTTTTACATCGTGTTCTTAGCTGTAATTCTTATATTTTTACAGTTCTGATTATTATTACTCGTATTTCGTTTCTGATAAATAATGCTTTCTTAAATTCAAAGTAATAGGCTAACGAAACTTCATTCAGAGTTCACTGGTTTTCCCACTACCCATTTGCTTATTAAAATTGTATTAGTTGATACATACATACATACATGCATTATCATTATAGACTGTTATGCATTTCAGCGTTCAGTCTGCAAGCCTCTGTGAATTTACTAAACGTTGCCACAATCCACGATTTGCAACTAGTGTTGTGGCCTCATTTAGTTCTGTACATCTTATCTTTAAATATGTTAGAAACTGAGTCTAACCATCGTCGTCTTGGTCTACCTCTACTTTTCTTACCCTCCATAGCAGAGTCCTTATTCTCCTAGGTAACCTATCCTCTTCCATTCGCCTCACATGACCCCACCACCGAAGCCGGTTTATGCGTACAGCTTCATCCATCGAGTTCATTCCTAAATTAGCCTTTAACTCCTCATCCTGAGTACCCTCCTGCCATTGTTCCCACCTGTTTGTACCTGCAGTCATTCTTGCTACTTTCATGTCTGTTACTTCTAATTTATGAATAAGATATCCTGAGTCCACCCAGCTTTCGCTCCCGTAAAGCAAAGTTGGTCTGAAAACAGACCGATGTAAACATAGTTTCGTCTGGGAGCTGACTTCCTTCTTACAGAATACTGTTGATCGCAACTGCGAGCTCACTGCATTATCTTTACGACACCTTGATTCAATCTCACTTACTATATTACCATCTCGGGAGAACACACAACCTAAATACTTGAAATTATCGACCTGTTCTAGCTTTGTATCACCAATCTGACATTTAATTCTGTTGAATTTCATACCTACTGACATCAATTTAGTTTTCGAGAGGCTAATTTTCATACCATACTCATTGCACCTATTTTTAAGTTCCAAGATATTAGACTGCAGGCTTTCGGCACAATCTGCCATTAACCTTTAATTACTCGCGCGGGGTCTTTGAGGCCCCACTCCCTTTTTAAATTGTTACATTTTCCCGAAGTGACTACGTGTGACCTTGACACATGCAATAGCTTCATGTAGTGGGAAGGAGTGCTCAGTTCAGTAGTTGGCTCATTGTTGCCAAGTAAGGTACTCAGTAGAGAGCAGTGACCACGCCTGGAAGACCCCACGCGAGTAATTACGTATGAAAATAAAATTATGGTAACTCTTTTCATATTCTTGCACATATTGCTTATAACTAACTATTCATTTAGTTTTGATGATGTGAACGTGTAATACACATATTTTGGCCAGCATCTGAACCTCCTGTGATGTCTGGGAATTGTTAGTATACAAGAAGTAAGCCTATAACCTACAGTATAAGGTGCTTCTACTTTGACATGAGATACAATGCAGCAATTAGAGGGATGTGTTATTGATTTTCTCTCATATTTCCGGGTTACTTCTATCTGTATTTCGCTTTCAGATGAATATGGATGGAAGGCACAGTCGTCAAGTACAGGATATTGAACAGTGGCTTTTAGAAGAAGAGGAAGAAGACGAAGAAGAAAATGTCCCAGTTACTTCTGATTCTGATGCAGACTGTGAAATATTCAGCAATCATAAAGCAGGAATACTGATCTGCAGCATGCATCATGATAGCTATTGAAGAGGCTGAGAAGAAGAAATCGGAAATAGTTGTGTTTGATAACAGCACGAAAGGTGGTGTAGACACAAATTACAAGTTATGCCAAACTTACAATGTAGCACGACGAACGAAGAGATGGACACTCGTTGTTTTCGATCATCTCTTCAATGTGGTTGGTATCAACGCTTTCGTTGTATGGAAATTCAATTACAGCCACGAGAAAAACATGCCAAGAAGAGTATTTTTGAAAGAGCTGGCGAAAGAACTCATGAAACCATGGCTTTTGGCGCGTGCTGCTATACCTAGCCTGCCTAGAAATATCAAGAAAAGACTACGTACAGATAATGATGACAGGGAAGATGTACAGGATCCATACACTTCAACAAAGAGATGCGTGATTTTCCCTAGGTCAAAGGAGAAGAAAATAAAAATTAAATGTGAAAAATGCAAGGAACCTGTCTGTGGAGAGCACATGATGAAAATATGTGAGAATTGTGTGTAATGTGAGAAAAAGAACACTGTCATGAACTTCATGTTACTTAATGTTTATTGATTTCTTGTAAACATGCTTTTTAATGTGGTACAGTGTTTGCAGTAAAATAAGATGCAATTTTATTGTAATTAGAGTATTTTTTCGATGCATACCGTCTCGGAGGCCTTAAAGACCCCACGCGAGTAATAAAGGGGGAAAAATGAGCGCGAGTATCTAAAGGTTAAGACCAAGTCGTCAGCATAGGCCAGACTGCTTACTACATTTCCACCTAACCGAATCCCTCCCTGTCATTTTATACATTTCAGCAGATGATCCATGTAAACTACGAACAGCAAAAGTGAAAGATTACAGCCTTGTCTAACCCCTTAACCCCTGTAAGTACCCTGAACCAAGAACTCATTCTACCATCAATTCTCACTGAAGCCCAATTGTCAACATAAATGCCTTTGATTGCTTTTAATAATCTCCCTTTAATTCCATAGTCCCCCAGTATGGTGAACAACTTTTCCCTCGGTACCCTGTCATATGCTTTCTCTAGATCTACGAAACATAAACGCAACTGCCTATTCCTCTCGTAGCATTTTTCAATTACCTGGCGCATACTGAAAATCTGATCCTGACAGCCTCTCTGTGGTCTGAAACCACACTGGTTTTCATCCAACTTCCTCTCAACGACTGATCGCACCCTCCCTGCCAAGATGCCAGTGAATACTTTGCCTGATATACTAATCAATGAGATACCTCGATAGTTGTTGCAATCCTTCCTGTTCCCTTGCTTATAGATAGGTGCAATTACTGCTTTTGTCCAATCTGAAGGTACCTTACCAACACTCCATGCTAATTTTACTACTCTATGAAGCCATTTCATCCCTGCCTTCCCACTATGCTTCACCATTTCAGGTCTAAAATCATCTATTCCTGCTGCCTTATGACAATGGAGTTTATTTACCATCCTTTCCACTTCCTCTAGCATATATTAGTTGATGAAAGGATTAAATTGTATTTTTTATTCAGCGATCGCATTATCACATTTAATACAAATTTCAGTTCATAGTTCATAAAATGTACAATTTGATTAATGCTTTGGAATTCGTTACGGCGCTAAATGGACCTCTCTTAAACGAATCCAACACAGCTTTCCGTGGCTGAAATCCGAGAGGCGACGGATGTTTCATATACTTACGTCGATATATCGAGTTCAGAATTTTTTATTTCTTCAAAATTTGGCTTTTGTCCTCATTTCATAATTATAACATTACATCCTACATATAATACTTGAAATGGTAGCCCCAGAGTACAAGGGATTGGGGGAAAATATAAAGCCAATAATTACAGGCCAGTCAGCATCACATTTGTTTTTCATAAGCTGTGGCAAATTATTAATTCTGATTATTATTTAGATACGTTTGCGAAATTACTGGTTTGACAGAATGAATTGCGGATTTAGGAAACGTTATTCCAGTGAGACTCAACTTGTAGCATTTCAGGAAGATGACTTTCTTTTTTGCTATTTGCTTTACGTCGCACCGACACAGATAGGTCTTATGGGGACGATGGGACAGGAATGGCCTAGGAGTGCGAAGGAAGCGGCCGTGGCTTTAATTAAGGTACAGCCCCAGCATTTGGCTGGTCTGAAAATGTAAACCCCGGAAACCCATCTTCAGGGCTGTCGGCAGTGGGATTCGAACGCACTATCTTCCTGATGCGAGCTCACAGCTGCGCGCTCCTAACCGAACGCCAAATCATCCGGTATTCCTAGGAAGATAGAGCAGATATTTTATATTCAGGAGGTCGTATAGATTATCAGTATTGACCTATCCAAGGCTTTTGATTGGGTAGCTACTCACGAAAATGATGGCTATTGAACTGGACAAAAGAGTAGTTGCGCGGGTGGCTAAATTTCTAGAAGACAGAACTGAGAGAATTAGGTTAGGTGAAGTGTTATCTGATCCCGTAGTTATTAAGAGAGGGGTCTCGCAGGACGGTATTATTCGACCTTTATGTCTTCTTATATAATTAATAAGGCTATTTACGAATTATGTTATACTGTACAGAGTAGTAAATGAGTTGAAGAATTTTGATTGACTGTAGGGGAGCCTAGACAATGTTGTGAGATGGACCACGGATAATGGTATGATGGTAAATGGGATAAAACTCAAGTTGTAACTTTCACCAAGATAAAAAGTTATCTCAGTTTTAATTATTGTATTGAAGCGGGTGATCGTACCTCATGGAGAACACCGTAAGTACCCAGGTGTTATTATACAGAATGAGGACGAAGCACGGAATGGTTCCATGGCTCAAGCCCAATGGGACGGACCTTTTGATTGACGAGTATCAAGCGTGTTTCAGGAAATTTCGATCGTGTGCTGAACAGATATGGAATCTGAAAACGATATTAAAGACCCGCAGATTCAACAAAACGATCGTCACCATCGTCGACTTTAAAAATGCATACGAGTATGTGTTCGACACGCTAGAGGAGTTCAGAGTGGACTGGAAGAGCAGAGAAATGATCTGTGCGACCGTCACGAACACGATGTATTCAGTACGATTATTTTGGTCAGTGTCCGAGCACCGAGCGAGTTGGCCGTGTGGTTAGTGTCGCGCAGCTGTGAGCCTGCATGCGGGAGACAGTGGGTTCGAACCCCACTGTCGGCAGCCCTGAAGATGGTTTGCCGTGGTTTCCCATGTTGACACCAGGCAAATGCTGGGGCTGCAACTTAATTAAGGCCACGGCCACTTCCTTCCCAATCCTCGCCCTTTCATATCGCATCGTCGCCATAGGACCTAAAAAGCTCTGGAGCCTTTGGAAGTAGGTAGCGGGCTTGCGACAAGGAGATTGCCTCTTCCCTCTTCTGTTTAACTTTGTATGTCATCAGAGAATGGGCGTTAACGCAGCCGATACACGCACTAGATCCCCTTTGTGCGAACTATTTCAGAAAGGTCAGAGATTAAAAGAGGCGAAGAAACTTCCTCGAGAGTAGAATTTGGTTCACAAACCGATGTCCGTCCCACATTCATGTCCTGGGAAGCTGAACAAAACATATCGTCGCTGCACCAGCAAAACCCCGTATCGTACAATGCTCTTCCTATCCGTTATTCTCCTTGAGAGTGGTCACCTCTAGCCACGTATGGATATGCAGTCCATCAGAACAATTTTCGTTGTGTTCATTTTCGTATGCCAAAGTATGAAGGAAATTGAACTTTACTGTACCGCGCTGTAGGCATGCATTTAAGGTTCATTTTCGTTTACGCGTCAGCATAGGAAAACGAACTCAACGAAACTTGTTCTAATGGACTGAATATCCAGCTGTGACTGCGAGGCGTGATCAGTCCTGAGGAGAATAATGAATAGGAAGGGCATTGTGGGATACGAGGTTTTTCCGGTGCAGCCACGATATTAACAAAGGACTTGGAATTGTTGACCACCACGTCCCAACCCCTTGTAAGGAAACTGGGCCGATAATGATGTTTACGTTAATCACGGGAACAAAAAACTCCTCAGCTATTCTCACAATGCCTAGCGAGCCAATGATAAAGAATTACTTCTTACTACTTCTTATAATTATTTCGATCCTTAAACATTTTATTTAGCTAATGTGAAATAAATGATCACTTGATGAGAGATGAACTTCGCCACAGAAGGACTTACAAAATGTTTGCCTCGCATATCGTGACCCATACATTGTAGACAGCACGATAATAACGCAAGAAAAACATATTTTACTA